>NC_137580.1:91380685-91568620 GCF_963210335.1 Falco punctatus
TAATCAAATTAAATGAGAGTAATTTCAGGTTAACTGAATTGCCTTAAATGTAGAGGTTCCAATTCACAGAAATGCAATGGGGTCAGGGTAGTTGCTCAGCACCTGCCAGGATCTGGTTTGAACTTACCTACCTCTTTATCTTGTTGAAGCTAGTACCATGTTCATTTTAGGTTACGGAGCTGAAAACATGGATTAAATAAGCAGCCATCAAATTTAATCCTCTTGGCCCTTCATCTGTTAAAATGTATGCAGATATATTTGTCTTTTAACCTTATCCAACAATATTATTCCCATAAGTAATTCCTAGTCTAGAGCTTTTCTCTAAGGTACTCTTGTAGATACTAAATATCCAAAATTCAGACATGATATATATCCTACACAGAAGGTTCCTGATTCTGATATAAAATAATCAAGATTCAAGTGCAGATATCAGCAACTGCTAATTCAATATTCATTTTCTACAAAGTTGCAACATTCTGAAATTAGATTTTGCTGCTTCTATGTTTGTTGTCTAGAATACTACTAGAAGGTAGCAATGAAAAGGGACATAAACTAAATTATGTCAATATAGAGAAAAGTCCTGGGCAGTAACGTGTGATGCAAGACACTTCACATTACCTGCTTCAAGTCTGTCAGTGCAGACTAAACACACCTGAGTCCATACTCAAGTCCACACTCCAAGGAGATAGGTAGTCTATCTGTCATCTGCCAGATCAATACGAGATATCAGGACACCAGTGCAAATGCCATGTTCATCTCCAAACACATGAAGTTCCTAATTAATCCTTTTCTTTTGGAAATCTGCCTGCCCAAACCTCAAGAGAACGTCTGTATATTTCTCATCTTCTATCAAAAGGAGCACCCTGAGTGTCCAGACTACCAGCAATCATTAGTCATCATTACCTTCAACCCTCACTGCGAGGCCATCTCCTACTACCGACAGAGCAGAGGCTCTACAGCACAGCCAGCACCGTTCTAACTTCATGGGGGTTGCACTTGTCTGCGCCTAAAACTGGCCAGATCAAAGCCGCTGCGCCATTTCTGTTTGTAGGGCTTACGCAGACTGATTGCGCTGCCTTTTCTGAAAAGGTCTGAACTTCACCGCATGACTTAAACCCCAATAGTAGGGAGGTGCTGGACTATAAATTCATCCCAAGACTTAAGTGTTTCCTCAGCACTGTAAGTCTAGGTCACACAGAGCAAAACTGCCTGCTGCCTTATTTAAATATTCAGTGAACACTGCAAAGATTAACATTTCCTCTCTTGAATATCTAAATATTTGCCCACAATCCCCCTGCTAATGAGCAAAGACAAGTGCTGGTAAGTGGCAAGCAGCATCAAGCCTAGAGTCAATCAAACGAGTACAACAGGCCCTTCAGCACCACCACAAGGCCCATGTGAGTTACATTCAAAGCTGGTGGCTTGCAAATGGCCCTTCTCTCCCGCTAACTCTCCCCCCACCACACACCCACACACATTCCTCCCGCTCCTTTCCTCTCCACCCCCTTTTCCGCTCCATAACCCACTTGGGGGCATAAAAAACTGGTACTGAGAAACCTGCCAACTGCTTTAGACTTTGGAACACAAGCTCCAGTCTTGTCAGCTCTGAGCCTTCTACACAATGGAAAACATTACACATTTCGCTAGCTAACGACCATGCTGCTCATTTACATGTCGTAGGCAAATACTAACAAGGTCACAGCCAGAAAAGTGCGGTCAGGAACTGCTACTGCTCCTGGCAAGAGGTTAGTGCCTGGAAAAGAGCTGCACGGGAAGCTCTTTAAACACCTTGGAACATGTGCTAAGCTGCTGAAGTATGAGGTGTGGTGACAGCAAGGTGTTGAAACAGCGCTTTTAAAACCTGCCAGTCATCATTAACACATCTCTGCAGCATATTGGCAGCCAAGTCAAAGCCAACACCTAGAGCATCTTCTTGACGAGTGGGTGGGGAGAATGGAAGAGGAAAGGGAGCAGGTGTGCGGGAGACAAAGGAAGAATACAGAATTGTACAGTGGGGGGTTTCCCTCTCGGTTTCATGCTCGGAAATTTCCATCTTTGCTTCTCAAAGGGGCAATGGGGTTGTGTAGCTCTCCAGGAGCTACACTGTCAACTGTCTGAGCAACCTGCAAGGGAAACAGTGAGCTGTCCCATCTGACACTGTCCTTGCTACTTTGGGGATCAAGTATTCCTATTACTAGTGGGTTTTGTGAAGCACCTACCACAAGGCTAGGAGCAGCATGCTTGTTACCTCTCATGCCAATGGCACTCTCACATTACTTCTTTAGTGAGTAAGTTTCAGTGACAGGCTGCAACTAGATTACTTGGGAGCTGCTGAGGAGCCAGCAAAGAGCTGTCAGCTTGAACAGCCAAGGCTACCAGCAAAAAATTCTTAGCAATGCATCGACAGGCTCAGACCAGTGCTGCTTAGGGGGCACCATCTCTCTTGCATGGCTGTAGACGCTATCTGCCCAGGCAGGGATGCAGCAAGGCCAAGGAAAGGAGCTTCCACTTGCCCGTGTTCAGGCACCCCTTGTACACTCATCTAGATGGTTCTGTGTGGGCAGCACCGCAGAGGAGAAGTCCACTAGCAGGGAAGAACCCAATAGAGCTGCTAGCTAGAGATCCAGGGTAACAGCCATGTTTAAATCTCCTGTTCTCCTGCTGCTCCTGTGCTCCCTGAAAAGAGATAAAACCCAAATTCTGGAATAATATACACTTGTTACTTCTTTGTTCAAAAGAATTTGTCCAGGTTTTGTACTTCCTAATTTTCTGATAAAAGTTTTGTTTTTTTCCCCAGTTGCATGTACTCTAAGATTAGCTCCAACTTTCAAAAAAAATTCTTTCTGACTTTATATACCCAGCTACTTCAGAGAAGACCCAAGTCACCAATATGGACAAAACCGCGGGTAAAACAGCAACAGTCATGATCTTCTCCCCGTATGAACAATTTTTGTTAAAAGTATCCAGCACTGTGAAGTAGCTGGATAGGAAAGTTTGTGTATATTAAAAGAAAATAGCCCTAACTAAATATAATTCTATCTCTTAAGAGTCTAAAAATGTATCACGCATGAAAATCTTCAATATTTATTTGAAATTATGCACCCTACTTATTCCATATTCTAAACCTGTGCAGCAGAGATGCTGTAATTGTAATGGATTTAATAAAAGCTATCATATTCCATAATTCAGCAGGAAAGATTATGCATAGCCCCTAGATGCAACTAAGAATAGCTAAGTTTCTTCTTGTTGGTGATTGTTCTAAGAACTAAAAGAAAAAAAAAATTTATACATCTCTCCTGCTTTTTCTCTCTAAAGTACTCAAGAACTACCATGGCCCACTGACATGCAGAATACTCCGTTCCCCTCTCTAGGAGCTTCAGAGCAGTTATTTCATTAATCCTTAACAAACACAGCATTCCTCAATATTCAGCAATTTTTACCCTGAGGTTTCCAGGAGGTTGTTATAAGTAAGTGATCACCAGTGCTCGCCCAGCTGCCCCAAACCATCACGACTTCTGTGATTATGTTGCCCGTATATTTGCCAATTTCTCTTCTGATCACTTAACTTCTGGGCCCATGGTCCAATCTCAGACCAATCTGACAGGGGAGCAGAGGTTTCAAATGAGTCTCCCAAACAAAGGAGAGGTGGTAAAAACTCAGCAGCTTCCCTGTCATGAGCAGCAGCAGTGGGTCCCTACCCAAAAGCTCGAAACAATAAGTTTTATGCGTTGCCCAGCACCAGTGTGGTGGGGGACACAGCAAGGACAGAGATGTCACGAGCTGTCTGAGTTGTAAGACGCGAGATACAACTCCATGGGGAAATCAGGCTTCATTAAATCTGCTGCTTATGCAAAAACTCATTTCTTTATTCATTTGCTTTCTTATTCACTTAGACTTAGTGAAACTGATGACCTAAAAGACAAAAAAAGCTAGATTTATAAAGAGACATTATGGGGGCTAGGTAGCGAATTAGCTTTGAAAAAAGTTTAAGCAGAAGTGACTTGCTTAAAGATACAGAGCGAATTACTGAATCATGTCTTTCAGCATCCAGATTTTTTAGCAAAATCACTAAAAAATTTTTGTTAATTCTTATCTTACCTGTGGATAATCATTACCGGAGAAGAAAGTAGAAATAAAAATAACTGAAAGAAGTAAAACCCCTTCTTTAGAGCCAGGGAGATGAAAATTGACATCCGACTTTCTCCTTCTCTTGCTGTCTGTCTTGCACTTGCATATGCTTACACACACACCTCATAAACGCACTCCATCAGCTTGATGGATATATGCCACACCTGTTCCCAACCCCCTTTAGGGAGGTTTCCCTCATTCATCTTCAAGGCAGGGACTGTCTCTTCATTATATGTCTGTGGAGTCCTTAGCACAATGAGGCCGGGGCCTCTAGGCACTATCATGGCAATAAATAATCATAATTCAGGACTGTGATGCTTTCAAATCCCAAACTTACATTCTTCTGAGCTTCCCATCGCACATACATACACACGCCCATCCTTCTGTATTTCTGATCTTGACCTCTGCTCTTATTCAAGGCTGAAAAACTCTGTTTCTGCAGGGGCTCAAGTTTGGTGGGGGATTCCCGGAAAACCCACTTGGACCAAGTCTATTCCTGTGAAGCCAGGTGGGATGGGATGGCCATTAATCTGTTCACACCTTGTCAACAAGGGGCCTGATCTGAACACATCCTCCTTTAGCTTTAGGAAGTTACCACATATGATGGCAAGAGAAGCTGTGCACAACTGAAGAGACACCAAGTAACATCTTATATGTGAACACTTCAGCACGTAATTAACCAAAATACTGGAACAGGGCATGACTGAGAGGAATCTTTCTCTACCCTTAGATTTTGGGCCAGCCCCAAGAATTTGGAGGGTGGTTATTAGTGACTCCCAGAAGAACCACTGCCTCCTTTCTTCCTCCAGAAAGAGATTATAAACCTCGATGACTTTAATACAGCTATGCTCCTGTAAATATGCAACTGGTGCTGCGTCTGCTTCAGTGATGCCTTCACACTACCCTGTATGTCTTCCTCTTTCTCCTCTCTCCCCTTAATTCTAGCATTATTCTCCTCCCCTCATCTGGTCTTTTCTCTCTGTGTTAAAACTAATGGGTTTACCACATGTTGGAAGGCAGCAAAAGGAAGTGGTGAAGTGACAAATGGGAATGTTCATGCTTTAATTTATTATGACAATCGTGCCCGGGTCCACAAAGTAAACTGAGTCAACAGAGAAGGACTTTGTGCCAAGTTATTTATCCACTTCTCTAACTGGGGGATCTTTTTTTTCCCTAGCCAGCCAGGAGGCTGGTTAAACTCATCAACTTTATTGATGAGCAGAAGCAGCAGGGAATTTTCTCACAAAATATGTTGTTGTTGAAAAACTTGGAATCATCCAAACCAAGACCTTTTTTCTAGGAATGGTTTGGTGCCACTAAATTTCCAAACCCAAGGGAAAAGAAAAAAAGAAAAAAAAAAGATGACTGGGGGGAAAAAATTCCAAAACAATCAAAACATGCTGCTTGAACAGTCACTGAAGACATTTGCTTTTTGTTCATAAAATCTTTCTGTGCAGTTTAATTAAATTTTGAAATGTTTCATTTTGATTTTTCTTTTTTTCAGCTTTTCATAGAGTTGACAAAACAAAACATTTCAACCAAGTAGAACTTAACATTTTTTCCGCTTAATCTGTCAGCACATGACATTTTTCAGGATTTTCACTCCATTCTGGCACAAGACAATTTTCCAGCATCTCTGAATTTCCCATCCAACCATACTCATGAATGCATCCTATTATACCCACTGAATGTTAGCCCAGCTACACACAGCTGTCCGGTATGACTGGCGGACAAATTTGTCCAAAACCTCAATTGTTCCACTTTGTAGGAAGGACACAAGAGAAAGTTGCTGCCCAGCATACCAGCAGCAGAACAAGGCACTTGTTCCTTAGTGTCTCTGTCTTCTTCACTTCTCAAATCACATGAACAGTCATTTCTGGGGTGTTCATTCAGTCCAGTGTCCTGCACCCAATTGTGGACTGTCAATGTCTAGGAAAGACTTAAAGGACAGGACAAGCACACTGTATTTCTGCTGCAGAATGCTCTTCAACCTCCAATAATTGTCATTTCTGTTTTCAGAGGCAGAAGAGATTCCTTTGGATTTAACTGCCCTCAACAGACTTTTTCCAGTGAATTTATTTTTTCACCACTTCAACCCTCTGGCTTTTGTCTCATTATTACAGTAAGACCCTTCTCACACCGTATTACTAGGAGCATCGTACTCAGTAGAGGTCATGGAATGATTTCTTTCTGGCACAGGTAAGTTCTTAGCTAATTGTAGCGTCTAGTTTTCAGATACTGCTTGTCAAGGGAAAGGCAGAGAAGAGTGGATAAACCTCACAAGAGAGCAAAAGGCATGCTAAAGAACTTCAGAAAACAAAACCTACAAAGAGAAGTTGAAAGAACAGTGTTACTGCAGCATTCACATGGAATGAGCACAATGCCCTGAAGCCTTTCACTCATATCCTCATGTAGCTGAGCAGGGACCTGCATGATACTCCTTTAAAACACTTCTGTGTCTTTCATACTGAATCACATTCCAACATCATGACACAACCTCCAAAGTAGCATTTTAACAACCTACAGTCAAAACAAGCAGGTATTGTTTGCCACCCTGCTTGTACAAATGTTCTTGCTATTGAGCTGGAATGTACCCACATCCGGGTGGAGGACACCAGGACTACCAATATATATCAAATCCGATAGAGGAGAATGGAGATTTGATCCAACTATCAATCAACAGCACCAGAGTATGCCAATGCAGACTAGAAGTCTCCGAATGATTTTTGTGCTCGCCTGAAATTTTTTGTTCAGAGTTTATAAGCCCTCATCTGCTTCTGAGCCCACCTTGCAGCGCTTTAGAAACTGCACTGAGCAAGACACCTGAAAGGCTGATCCATGGATACAAGGATCGTCAGTGGATTTTGTTTCTTGATTAAATGAATTTTGGCTAATAGGCTTAACACCCAGGACACAGAGTAACACATGCAATCTGTCCATAAACAGAAAAAGTAACAGTGTCACACTACCAGACTTGGGTAAACCCTCCCTAGCTTTCAGGTGAGTGAGCTGTTTACTACCTGTTACACAAATGACACTGTTATTTATGCTGTACGCAGACTATCTACTATTGGCATTAAGGACATGCTATTTGATCAGTCTATGTGGAGATCCCCCTCACCGTTCCTGCTTCCTAGGCTGAAGTAAAGCAAAACCCAAGTTCCAGAGAGAACCTGCATGGACCTCCCATGAACACATTTCTGTTACCTTCAATGGTAGGGGGACAGTCTGCATTTGTTGAAGCTTTTGTTCTGGGTAGGCTGCAGAATTAGACAAATGCTACTCACTTTTCCTCAGATCTGTGACAGCTGGAAAACTCTGAGTACTTGCGAGGAGGGAATGAAAATGAGAATTGAAACACTGGTCTGAGATTAGAGGTCAGATGTAGCAATCCCAACAGCAGATGGAAGACAAGTGAGCCAGTAAACTCCACTCAATTTTATCAAAAATGGAAAGAAACTGGCATTTCCAGACCATACTTCATTTGACCTGTTTTGGATGGCTCCTTTAATATAGATTGCCTCAGAAATATAAATTGCCTCGGAAATGTCTTTTTCACCATTGCCAGTGAAGTCAGCCCAGATGAAGACACCTACACTGTTGCTGTCCAAATCTGGACAGCTGAAACCCAGCTATGTGCTGAGGGTTTTGAGGTCTGACAACGCTCCAGAATGGGCCGTTACCCCTCCTTCTCGGCATCTTCACATAACCCCACCATCCTCAAAACCACTCCAGGACAGTTATTTATTTAGTACAGCCTTGAGACCACATTTGCCTTTTGCTACATCTCTGCAGAACACCTGTGCCACTGCCCTTTCCCCTTTGTGTTTTGTGAATGTTGCAACGTAAGAAGTTTGACCTATTAGGGATTAAGGTGAGGTGCAACAGGGAGGTAGATTATACAGTGACTAACTAGTAAGGGCCCCACTAGTGGACTAGGCAGATCCTGGGTCTGTTCACAAGTGACAACTCCTTTATTCCTAAATATGGGCCTTTCTCAGTCTTTTTACCATCTGTGTAACTTACTGTCCTCTGGAGGAGATGCTGGACTCTACCCAACAGGTCAATTAACCTGCTGCCCAACATACTGACCTGTTTCTCTGTCATGTGCATGAAATGGCAAAGTTTACCTTTGGTACTACTTTCCTGAAGTTACAGCTCATATGGTGAAAAAGCAAAACACTGTAATAAGATTTTCCTCCCTCCAATAACACTAAAGAGTTATAGTTCATAACTTCCAACTGAATTCACTGTACAGCCAAGCGTTTCTAATGAATTCCCCTAATGATCATGCCCTAATGTTTGACTTCATTATGTCACTTTTGCAATAGTTAAACTACAGAAGAATGTGTCTTTCTTTCAGTAAGGATCACTCAACACTTGCCCTTCTCTTGAAGTGTACAAAAGTGTTGGCCCTGGGGAAGCCTGCTCCTTCCCTGGCCTCTGCCAGAAGGAAGTGCTGTACAGAACATACCAGAGCTGGGAGCAGAGGAACTCCCAACTGGTCTTCCCAAGCCTTTTCCCAAAAGGTTTCTTGACTTCACATATCCTAAAAATACCGTTCAGGTATCCCAGACAATACCCAGGAAACTTAGCTACTCGAGCCTTTGCCCTTCCATCAGGGATAGTGTAGAAATGCATTCCTAGCTATTTCCAGCTTTCAAACTGCTGAGATAGAAAAGCTCTAGGCACTTTAAAAGATTCTTTTAAAAAGAACAGGAAAAAAAAAAAAGAAAAAGAGACCATTGTAGGGATGAGAGACTCAGAATTAAAGATGCTCCTGACATTTTTTCCTGTGCATTACTCAGCCCAATCTGTTTAATGGGTCTTCATCAGTGATTGTGATTGCTGATTCGCGCTGGCGACATCATTCAATTGGACATGGCTTTGAAGCAGAAGAATAATTATTTCCCATCTTCCAAAAGACCATTTAATTCACGCTCCCCAATCTCTGGGAATAGATAACCCATAGCCCTTTTAGTTCATTAACTCTCTGGGGCTGTCATCAAAGGATTGTCAGCTGCTCAGGCAGAGGTTGCACAGTGAGGAATCTGCAGAAGAGAAAAGTGGCTGAAAACCTGTGCTGTCCCTTTTACCCATGGATTCATCATGTACATCTCCTACCATGTATCCAGCAACATCCAAACAGCTTCCCAGAAAGGAGGGGGGAAAAAAGGGGTAGACACATGACTTTTGTTACCTCTCCATCTTTCTTCTACCAGACCAGGATGAAGTGTGTGTAATCTAGCAGCTGCTGTACTAAGGAAAACTCAATGCCAACACAGAGAGGCAAAGCAAAACCAGACATCAGCAAAGCCCTGGGGAAAGCAGCGGTGATGTGATCAGCAGAAGCAATAGCTGCACTGTGTTTGGGATTCAGGAGAACTGGCTCAGTGGAAGGATGACTCCACCACAGCTCACAGGGAAATCCAGAATCTAGACAGGCCACACCTAAGGCTATGCAATCGGTATAGACCACAACAGAGGAGGTATCCAAGCTGGACCATCTGCAGCACATACAGAGGTCCAAGTTAAGTAAAATTAGGCAGATTATATTATTTCCTTTCCCTTCCCACATCACAAATACCAAGATGGTTTGAAAAAAAAAGGAAGACAATAAATAAGTGAAAATCCTGCTCTAAGACAAGAGCAGAGGCTACTTCTGGGAGGAGCCAAGAGCTCTGAACCCAGCTCTTAGTATTTTTCAAGACTAGATTTAAAAGCACTCTGCAAAGGAGCTAAGTGCCATCATCCCTCCTTTGTGAAACAAGGGAAATGAAGCTCCAAGTGATGGGAGAAAGCACACACAAACACACCCAATGCCTAACGGCAGGCCAGGCACAGACATCATGTATCCTACACCCTTGTCAACATTTGTCTCTTACCTCAGACACCTCTACCCCAGAACTAATTTCGAGCACTGAGTGCACTTGAGGCTTTTTCTGTAAGATGGGAAATGTACAGACATTGCAGACAAAAAGCTCCACCTCTTTCATATTATTAGTGGAAAGGATTTAGCTAAGAGGCTTCAGTAAATCAGCCCGAAGCCTCGTTTCCTTGGTTTATATTATTTATCTCCCTATCCCCTTGACCACACTAAATTCTTAAAGGCATCTTGGCAGCATGCAAACACAGAGGGGTAGTTTATTGAAAGTACTAAACATGTTCTAATTGTTTTCTCCTGCACTACTCTGCTAAAACTCACTCTGCTGTGAGTGGAAGCAGAGTTACACAATTACTGAGGCACTTCAAACAATCTTGCCCTTAATATATGGGAAGTGGTAAAGTTTAGCAGTGTGAGGATCTCTTGAATTCCTATCTTTGCTTTGCGACCATTTTGATACTTAAACAAGACTTTGTCTCAACTCCTCCAGCACCAGTAGAAGACAACAACTTGTATCCCCCTAATCACAGGATGCTGTGAGGTTCACTGAAACGAGACACATTAAAAAGCTTTGGAAGTGCTATATAAACATTCAGTTGCATGGCAATTAAATTTTTGGCATGTGGTTTACATGTAAGTGCAGAAATACCACCAATAAAAGTCAATACATTCCTTTTCCCCTTTTCCTCTCTTTCTTTGACTTTCCTTAGCTATTCCCCAGATCTCTGTCAGCATTTGCTGAATTTTCATAAGGGAAAAAATTACTTCCTAAAATGTTCAAAAGCTTTTCCTTGGTTTGTTATTACAGCAATTATCTAGCATAACACAGTCAAATAGCACGAAGTATTCTAATGGGAAACAAATGTGCCAAAGAAGTGACCAAACTTGGAATCTTTATTGAAAAATGAGGGGAAAGCGATTAGTTGAAGAGGCAGCAATGGAAAGATTTTCCACCTGGCCTTGGGCAACACATCAAACAGACCTCAAAAGGGTGCTATTTATAATTGTTGTCTGGCTGTCTATGGACCCCTGTCTGTCTGTCAGTCTAGTCTGTTTTCTCCCTTTGCCACGTGTCCTGTCCGTGATTTGTTTATACAATGCACTTTCAGTAGTGAGAGGATCTGTAAGCATTTGAACCCGCAGAAAGGATGCTGATCTCACACCCCTCACTCCAGAATAGCTCCATGGGGTTCAGTGGAGCCACAGTGATGTAAGCGAGTAGAAAACTATGCCCCAGACACAGCGGTTTCTTTTTTCCCCACATCTGCTTAGCTTCTCTCAGAGTACAGAGGCTTTTGAACTGTTTGCATTACTACAGAAGCAGACAGATGCAGGCAGAGGCAAGGGTTCACTGAATCGTATATAACAGACAGTATCTTGTCTGGTCATTTCCCTCCAATAAAATCTGTTCAAAGTGGAGGCAAAAATGTTGCCAGATCAAGAAGGTCCTATTTCACCACCGCTTCGCTCTGGTATAAATAGCTATGATTCGTAGGTCAAAGGCCCACCAATCCCAATGAGTTTGCTTTGGTGCAATTCAACAAGCAATTAAATTCTACAAATACTGAGATGATTTATAAGAATATTCAGAAAAGTTTTAGGACCTTTGGCATGACAAACAAAGGATGTGAAAGAATCATAATAGTAATTTCTGCCTACTCATTGATGGCCAGTTAGCACTCTCCTTTAACTGTTCCACTTAATCAGTTTAAATTGGGGAATAAAAAACCCCAAACACTGAGTAGCTAAATCCTCAGCTAGTATAATTTCTCATAGCTTGATTGAGGCCTTTGGAATCATGGTCTTTTGCAGCAACTGGGGAATCGCTTTTCTTGTGAGAGGTGATAAACTCCACAGCACAAATAAAAACGGACAAGCAGGTGAAAAGAAGGTCTGAATCACTAATTTGCAAACAACACCATGGGGTAAAGTTCAGTCCCATAAGATATCCAGGAAATACAGGCATGCAGAACATTTCTATCTGAACAGAAAACAGGGTTGTTTAGTGATGGATCTGTGAACAAATAATGGGCACCACATTGGCAACGAGCAGTATTAGCAAGAGATCTGGTCATGCTAAGAGATAGAGGCACACAAAAACCCATGAGCATGCCACAGCTTCATTAACCAAAATAGGCACTTTTGAAGTTCAGGCATGAAAAATAAAGTCTGATTTTATCTCTGTTAGATTCCATTTGCCCAAAGATGTCCAAACCTCAAAAGGGGTCAGATGTTCAGTACAGATAATCACACAAAGTTTGGGTGTGTAGCTGAAGTCTATCTAAATTATCCCAGGCTCTTGAGGATGAAGGATGGGAAACCTCGTGAGAAGAGTTAGGAGACACCAACAGAAGCTTTCTGGTACATTCTGCTTTCACTCTAATCATAAATACTGCAAGAGCAGCCTTCGCTGTGGTATTTTAATGTTTCCAATCTCTAACTTCGCTCAGCTCTACTTAGAGCAATGTGTTTCTAAGTGCATACACTCTTCAGGTAAAATTCTGTGCCTTTGCTGGAGAGCACTGTACAGCAGGAAGCATCTATCCCCTCACTTACCCTATTTCCCATACAACCACTCACCCGTCCCATAAGGGCAAAGCCTGAGATATAAAAGAAGAACAGTGGCACGGTGGCAAGAGATGGGCATAGTGCTCAGCCTCATCGCCTTTGCCTGGACAGCAAAGAGCCAGATGAAGAGAATCTGGCCAGTTTTCATCTTCTATCCCTGCAAGAAAGGGAGTTAATTGCTGCTTACCTACACACATACATCCAGCGATTTATAGCTTCTACATCCAAAGCTGCTTCAGCTGTGCTTTCCAGAACACCAGTGGGAGTGAGGCCACACAAAGTGGTCCACTGGGTCTTTGAGGAACTACATCAGTCTTGCAAATATACTGGTGGTCAATGAGACAACGGTAGGGCTGACAGCAATAGGTGTTGTAAAACAGTGATATTTTGCACTTTTAACCAAAATGAAAGAATATATTCCAAAATTCCCATCATAATTGAATTGCCACAAAAAATGACAGTGTTATTTACAGTTTAGCACAAAGGACGAAAAACAGGTTTACCTCATTAGATCAGCTTCATATTTCAGTAGCGCTTGGGACACTAATGCAGGGGAGCACTCCTCAGTGGTAGAGGAGCCCCTACAAGATTTATGACTTCGACAGCCATTACCTAGAGAATGTGGAAGTGACTTGCCCATTGTCACACACAGCAAGTCAGTGCTAAAACCAAGAAGAAAGCTCTTGTTCTACTTCCCATCCAATGTTTCCTTCATGTAACAAACTGCATGATATCAAGATGAAAAACAATTTAACAAATCCGTTACTACACGAAGCTCACGTATAGTAAACCCGCTCTGAATTTATTCTGGATATACCTTCTGAGGGTACATCTACACCTACAATGGGGATTCAAAAGTGGAGTTTAACTGAAGAACTGCTCACTCCCCACTGCCCTCACCCAGTGGAATGGGGAGGAGAATCAGAAAAAGGTAAACTCCACGGACTGAGATAGGAGCAGTTAAATAATCAAAATAAAGTTTAAAAAAAACAATCACCCCAAATCAAAAAAGAACACACACACACAGAGTACTAATTGTAATGAAAAGGAGAGGGAGAAAGAGGAATAAAACCCAAGTAATGCACAATACAATTGCCCACCAACCACTGACAGATGCCCAGCCAGCCCCCAAGCAGCAATCAGCAGCCTCTTACCAACTCCCACCAGTCTATACACCGAGCATGACGTTTTATGGTATGGAATATCCTTTTGGCTAGTTTGGGTCAGCTCTCCTCGCTCTGCTTTCCTGGATTTTTGTGCACCTCCTCACGGGCAGAGCATGGGAAACTGTAAAGTCCTTGATTTAGAGTAAGCACTACTTAGCAACAACTAAAACATCAGTGTGTTATCAACAATATTCTCATAGTAAATCCAAAACACAGCACTGTACCAGATACTAAGAAGAAAATTAATTCTATCCCAGCTGAAACCAGGGCAGGGGGTGAATGCAGTCCTTTGTACATTTTGTTGCCCATTTAAGTATTAAAGAAAGGCAAAAACCTGGAATCAATCTCTACCCTCACAAAATCACTCTCTGAATAACCCTGCTGCAGAAAAGACTCCAGGGGTCAAGATTTCTGGAAAAGAACCATCCTGTCTGTTCACAATCTTTCTTCAGTTACAGGCCAAAGCCTGTTTCTGTGAGTAACCTCCAACTTCTCTATTGCATCTTCTCCTTCCCTTACTGACACACCCTAAGCTCCTTTGCCTTTCCCCAAAACCAACCTCAGTAGCCTCCAGCTACACATTCACGTCTTCCACTAAAGGCTGGCTAAACAGGCAAGCTTTTCCAGGAGACAATGGCTTTATTTTCTCTTCTCCTGACAGAGTTCATAATGGGATGTAATATGTTGCGTGAAGCACAATGAACATCAGCAGCATAAAACCCAGTGGAAACCGTAAATCTTGAACACATCGTCTGGATTCTTAATTCCAGTCGCAGGAGAGAAGCTATGGCTCTGTAACTGGCTAAAATGCTCAGACTGTCTTAATCAGCTTTCTGACCACTGTGTGTGCTCAGAGAAACAGTTCTACACAAAAGAAGTTTTTATAGTTTTCAGAATGAACAAGAACTTGGAATGAACAAGAACGCTTACAAAAGAGCAATAGGGCTCTCAAGGCCAGGTGAAATGCTGTGAAAACAGACCAGTTACGTCAGGGACCAGTCTAGAGTTGTTCTGTATGTGAAATGGCTACTTCCCACTTGCCCGCTCAGCTACTGTTCATGTCAAAGCCATTTCATTTCAAGCCATTCTCCTGATAGATCCGCCTTTTATACTCATGTAAGGCCAGGACATCTACTTACCTGTGTGACCTTAAAGCAGAGCTGCACTCAGGTCTCCCCAGATCTGCTACAGTAAAGAAATATGCTGTAAGAGCAATACTATACCTATATATTAAGACAATTTACTGGAAATTAGTAACCTGCATGCAAGTCCAAGCTCCACCACAGACTTGATGAGCATGGTTGGCTGAGCAATTAGCTTCTGTTTTTCCTTCAGAGTCCCGCATTGCCTCTTGTCTATTGGGATTGCAAGCTCTGTAGGACAAGAAAAACATTCCCCTGGATGTTTACTCAGCAGCCAGACTGCACAGTGGTAGGGACTGATAGTTACCATCTAGTGCAAAAAACTGTTATCTAGCCAAACTAAACTGTCTTCAACCTGTTTGGGACAGTGATTTACTGTCTACAAGGGAGGTTCTGGTAGAGTGAACATACTTGAACTGACTTCACAGAGAGACCATTGCCTCATTTGCTGGCGTCTGAGTAGATCAGGAGTGCAGACAGCAAACCTTAAGGAGCTAACTAACTAAACAAAGGAGCAGCATTTCAGTCAGCTGTGAATGCTTGTCTTCAAGGAAAATCTCCAGCTTCCTCCCCTGTTTAGGGGAAGGAGTAGCAAAGTCCAGGGAATGAACTGTAAGTTTTTGTCCATTTTTCCAGTTTTGCTGGTGGTATTGATTTTCCACGACAGACCATTGTTACTGTTGACAGGAACACGAGGAGTACAAGATTAATATTAAAAGCATCTATGTTTTAAAGTTATTCATTGTGGAGGGTTTGGTATGTTGAATAAATCTAGCAGCTTCTATGCATGGGTCTCAAAGCATGTTTCAAGTATTCACAAAGCACGTTCCTAACACTTTCATAAATGAAAGTTTCATGTTTATTTCCAGCCTGTGTATTTAACTGAAAGTATCATAGCATGTGCATGGAAGTCAGGATTAAGATCAGGTGTTACCTCACTGGCCTCAGCCAAATCAGAATCAGGTAATAACTACCTAGTTATTAACAGATCTTAACTTTGGAAATCAGGGGAACAATTAGATCAGTTAATCTGACCTCCTGCACACCACAGTCCAGAAAATCTTCGTGAGTAACTCTTGTAATGTGTCTCCTCCAGAAAGGCACAGAAAACGTCAGAAAGTTCCAGCAATGAAATGTCAAGAAAAAGAACTGTCACTCTGCTGCCCCTAGCAACAAGTTCACACTTTCCCAAGTGACAAGCGCCAGCTTCTGTGGGAAGAACTGAGGCTATGCCGTGCTCAGAAAAACTAACCAGGGTGCTAGGAGAAGAAAAGGACAATTTGCTTGCAATTGGAAGCAAAGACTGAGGTCCCTCTGCCATGGCTATGCAACAAACAATTGCCAAGTCTGGCAAGAAAAGCAGCAACAGGCTTCTAAAATTCTTCTATACGCATACCAGGCTCAGTGGTTACCTGAGTTTTCCACCATGCACCCAACACGCTCTCATTGTTTTTCCTCCTTTCCTTCTGTGACTGCAACACCCAGAGAGCTACCATAAAGATTCACTCCCTGGTAAGTACTAGTTTCTTGCTACAGGTTTTCATTCTTCCTTTCCCCCATTATTTATTTAGCAGATATGCTTCTAACAAGCAATACCTAAGTCCAGTGGGCCCTCGTAAGAAACCAGTGAGACAAAAACTGTACAAGACCTGCAGACACAGCACAGAGCTGCCTCCTTTAACAGTTCTTTCCAACCCTTTCAACCACGCTCCCATCGTAAGTCACAGCAGCAGCGATATATGCTATTTCCATCTTTGATGGAAATGAACCCTGCTGGGTTACATAAACATACATAGCTCAAAAGATGTCACAAGTCTGACCTCTGCCTTTCTTTGCTGGATTTCTCAGTATATGACGCTGGCTGTCGAACAGAATAAATGATGGGATGCACAGAGAGCAATATCAATGAGACCAAAGGAATTTTGGCCAAAAAAAGAAGACAAAGGCTGTGGAAATGATCTAAGGATGTCACTTGGCAACCTTGTGATTATTGTCTTGTTTTCTATGTATTAGTTTTTAAAAGCTGATAACTGTTCACGTGTGCCAGTTGAGATTAGAAGACCATTTGTATTGATATCAAAGGAGACAAAAATCTTTTTCCTCCCTTTCCAATAAGAGGGGCAACAACCATCTCTCTACTGGGCAATGTCTCTTCTTGTATAACTCCACTGAAACAATGGAGTTTTATCAGTGATGAATTTGGTCCATTGTTTTTATGGGATTAATGCCAAACCTGCTATAAATGTGCTGCTGTTGCTAGCATCTCTTGTGTGAGTTGTAAGGTAAATAATGCTCCGACATGGTCTCCCTTTCAGACAAACATCTGGATTTCTACTGATTGCAATTTAGCTGCATAGACAATGAAGGCATTATTGTTGCAAAAAGCTTTAAAGGCTTCAATAGCACTGGCCGTATTCAAGTGACCTTCAGCAAAACCAATTCTAAAAGGTGGTTTTAGTGCACACAGAAAAAAAAAAAACAAACACAAGAGAGAGGCACCTCATCGCTGCTACTTTTTATGCCACTTACTGGAGTGAGGTTCTGCTACATCAGCTACCAGACAGTTCTGTAGGATTCAGTGGTGAATATAGCTAGTCCCTGGAGTGGTTTATAGCTCTGATACAGGGAAAAGAACAGTCTTACAAGTCTTGATGCCAGCAAACAAACATAAAGAACTGATGTGCCAGTACAAGGCATGCTGCTTTGTCTGTATGATGGAAATGGACTTATATTAGAATTGGAGTCTCACAGCCTGAATTACAGAGAAACAGTTCAGTTTTGCGTCATGGGAGTTTATTCCCCATCAGCTGTTACAACTCCACTGACAACAGTAGCAAGCCCACTGTTGATTTTTTAATGCTGTGAATTCTGATCTAATTAGGATTGAACTGAGACCACCAACTCGTTTCACTCAAGTTACAGATCAACATTCATTCATATTTATCAGGAATTAGGAATGTGCTGAAAATCCCACCCAGTAACCAGCAAGCTATGGCATTTTCAGCTTCTGAGGAAGTTATTTTTGTTCTTTCCCTAAGGAATAAAACTGAATCACAAAACTCTCGAACACATGATGTCTGACCCATGCTCAGACATTAGACTTTACAAAAGAAATGTGTTTTGTTTCAGCTGTACTTTTCCCCCCCCCCCTCTTATTTTGAGGTCTTTGTATAGAGGTCAAAGATTCAGGGCCTCCCATATGCTAGAGAATGTACTACTGCAATGACAATGCTACTGCTGGCACTCTACTCTCTAGGAATGATTCTGCCGTTCATGCCTGGGACTAACCCATGACTCTGAGCCATCTCTACTGTCTGTATGTTTAGCCTCCTCAGTTTTCTCACAAGCCATTGCTACTCAGTTTCTATCTTCTCAATTGTTAACAGCAAGGCTGTTAGCACTATCCCCTCACCCGTTTCAGTTCTGTGCTTTGCAGATGTTTCTGACCAGAAAAGGACCTTTGGGGACTTGTGTCTAAGCTTCCTGTTGGGGTGAGAAAGAGATAAAAGAACCGGCCTGATCTGCACTGCTCTAATTTGATTCCCAAAGAGGGAAATCCCTTTTCATTTAATGCACCCTTATCGCCCCAAGCAGTGCAGCTGTGCAGTGGAATTAACCTTGGAGGACACTGCTGAGTTACACAGAGGAGCATCCTGCATGGGACTGCCCATGACAGTACTTTCCCACTGCTTCTTCTCCCACCAATCACAAAAAGATGCTGCTTCTCCCCTTGACACCACTTTGAGGTCATTATTGGTTCTAGCATGAAAAGGAAACGAGTTGTCAGTTTTAAAACATAAAACATCTTAACTTATCACAATCACAGCATGTTGTTAAGTCTTCAGCAAGTGTTTTTCAACTTCACACTGAAGTCGTGAAAGATGTCTTCAGACTTCCATAGTATTTTAGAGGGACTATGAAAGGGACTACTATATCTAGGCAAAACTTGTCTGTCTAAACACTTTCAGGTTCTGCCTTTAAACACAGATTTCTGCAAGACCTCAGCTCAAGATTTTATGATACCGTGTAGGTCCATCAAGTGTGTTAGCAGCACACAGAAAAAAAGAAAGAAAAAAAAAAAGAAGAAGAAAAGAGAGAGAAGCTACTCCCCAGAAGCAAATTCCACTCTTGGTTTTCACAAACATTATTCTTACCTATGGGGCGCTTTGCCTCAGCATTTTGCTGCTTCCTTCACAGTTCAGTGACAATCCTGGTTCCCACAGAGAAGCACTCTTCTCAAAAAAGAACCATACGATATTGTAGCTCTAGCATGGAGGCATTTTCTTCTTTCTGACACACTCAGTAACAGTCACAGCTCCCAGACACGGCACAGGACATGCACAAGTGAACAAAAAGCATCTGGCTGCTCAAATTCAGAACATTTGGAAACCCTGGCTTAGGAGGATCAAGGGTGTCATAGAACCACATGACTTTGAGCACCACAAACAAGGAATGCAAGACACTAAGACAGCAGAAAGCAAAATGAATTAACTGGCAATGTTTGGCTTAAATTATATTAATGCCACAATGTCAGCCTGACATTTTAAAATGTACACAGTCATGTGTTCTTTTATGTCTTTGAGGGAAGCAGAACATGTAGGAACAATAATCGCACCAGGGTCAAGAGTTGAGATTATTGTCATTCTTTATAGTACTGTAGTGTAAGCAGCAGCAACCAGGACAGAAGCCTTCCTGTGCAAGACACTGTGTAGGGAGATCATGCTCCAAACAGACAAGTGGGGAAAGGGAACAGAGTATAAGGGCAGAACATTAGATAGGTCTCAGGACCAGTAACTTAATAACCATTGCACCACTCACCTGGTCCAGTGCCATTCCAGGACAGAGGAAAGAGAGAAGGACACACCTGGTTCTCTTCCCAGATGAACCTGTGTCATTCTTTTTTTCTCTCAGTCAAAACACATACTGATAACCTTTCTGGTACAATTGTGTTTTGGGGAAGGAAAAAGAATATTTTGTTTCCCATACACTGCTGTGTTTTCCCCAGTTGGGGGGAGAATATCCACCTTGAGAAAATAACACCTTGTTCCTGTACATATTGGCACTTGCACTGCTTCTGTGTCAAGTTTGCTCTGTCAAAACAAGTTTTCCTCGCCCCTCAGGGTCAACCTAGCTTTTGAAAAACCAAGCTGTCGTCTCCAGGCATCATCACTAGCAGTAGCCAGATAACAGACTCTAAGTTCACATTCCAGAATGGTTATGACTGGTGATGAATGAGCCAGCTCAAAGACAGAAGGAATTTCCTACAGGTTACACTGACCTTCCAAGAAACATGTTTGCCTGACTTAGTGAAGGCGGCAAAGAGGACATATTAGTCCAGGGGGTTGACGGAGGAAGGGAGAAAACCCTAATTACAATAGAGGAGGTAGTGTACAGCACAAATCATTGATGTTCAGTGGAGTGTCATCTTTTCCCAGAATGCTGCAGGTGCTTTAGCAAAGTGTAAGTAAAATAGTAATATATTAAAACAATATAAAGAGACTAATATGGTCTTGTCACTGTCAACAGAGGAAAACTGAGGTAAACAAAGTATTACAAGATGATAAGGAAAAAAAACAGGCTAAATGGTATGATGTTTCATGGCTAAATGTTTGGCTTAAACATCACAAGCATCAGGATGACAAAATATCACAGTACTCAAAGCATACCAGGCTTAGTGTTCATTCTACACTGTCATAATCCTAATTCTATAGCTACGTGTAGACTTCTTACCTGAGGTAGGAACCAGACTTTGGTGTATGGAGAAAGCCAGAACCTACATCCATAGCTATGCCATTTCTGCTGCAATTGCAGGCTTGGTCTGTTCTTTTGATACCTTTGATGTATCTGAATGCACAGCAGGCCAAATGAGCAATGAAATCTATTCCAAATGTTGCATTTCAAATAGTGTAGTCATACAGTGCTTGTTACGAGATTAAAACTAATCCATCAATTGATAATATCTACATTCCCAGGATTTCAGCTGTAGCTCTAAACCATTCAGCATATCTAATAAGCATTAATTCACCATTTATCACTAGCACTTGTAACCATTGCATAAGTATGAAGAATACAGCCTTCCTCCATTCGTCAGTCTAATATATATATCGTCTGTCCCATGTCTAGCCTGTTCTAGGTAGAGCCAGCACTTGAAGCCTGATGTGAGGTTTCCAGTTCCTGAAAGGGCCACAGAAGGTATTTTGCCATTTCCTGCAGAGCTCTGATGAGGTAGTCCTGAGAGAGGGAAGACTCTATAAAAGATAATGCATTAAACTCTAGACGCTGTTATAAACTCAGGACAAGATATTTAGAGGGTGTCAATGTGCATAGTTTTATTAATCCTACATCAGCTAACAGCCTGATCCTTCTCATTCATCAGCCCATTTATTTGAGACAGTACTGATGCAAGAGGCACTGAAGAATAAAAAGTTGTCTTTAGGACTGGTGAATTTATGTTTAGTACAGGCTGAGGTTTTGCCAAATTAAATTCACTTACTTTACTGAGGAGAGAAATGGCAACTTCAGGGAATGTGACCTGCTCTAGCCAGCTGCAGAAGCGGATGTAAGATTTGGAATTTTGCAGATATATTTAAAACTTCTGAAAATTAGGAATGAGGAAAAAAAAGGAAAAAAATTTCACTTTAAAATTGCACTTTTCCACCCTTTATGACTCAATAACTGTAACTCCTTGCTGAACCAGAAACACGCTGAGAAAAAAGTTTTGACTGTGCTATTTTAGGATTTCCTTCCACAGCAAGAAAGAGGGAGTGATAAACACCCCTTGAACTTCAATAAACATCTCCGAGGGAAAGTTCAGATCTGTTCTCATTGTTTTCTGACCTGATGCCTATAATGTCTGTTTTCAGTTTCATACTTTGAAAAAAAAATAAAAATCCTTGTTTTCAATCAAAAAAAAGGCAACATCAGAAATAAACAGATTTGTTGCCATGAGCAAAATTTGTCCTGCAATGCAACATAGTATCTAGAACTCTGGAACTTCCTTCTGGAATGAACAATGAAAACCACTACTTAAAATATTAATGTGCATTTAATGAACATATATTCAGGAAAGTTCATTAATAACAGCAGTGATGTATATTTGTGATTATTCTTCAGCTCTTTGTTGCATGCTGAAGCACAGGCATTAAGCTAGGTACCCTCTTACTGGGTATTAACTCACTACCTTTCCTTTGGGAGGAGGGGAGCATTAGGGTAGCTGCTTGTGGTGCTCTTGCTCCAAATACACACTGAAAATTTCCCTGTCCAGAGTGGCCATCACAGCATCTGTCATTAGGTTCCCCATGGAACAAGAGGAAGAAATGTGTGGGCTGTGGTTGTGCTTATTCTCCCTTGTTATCTCTGATTTATACTTCATCACTCTCCACAGTCAACAAACACCCTCTGAAGGACCTCTGCATGTGAGTGAAAGGTTCAAGTCTTGCTGAATGAGTACACAGTTTGAGAAGCTTATACTTAGCCTCTGCTACAACTAGGAGGAAGCATCAGTTTTTGAAGGACAGATCTTTTGATGCTGAAGCAGCAATAGCCCTGCAGGGACCCCTGATTTGAGTCCCTGTGTGCTGCAAACAATAAATATAGCTCTGTATTAACAATATAGAAAAAGCCTGTAAAAAATGAAACTATAAAATCATAATTCAAATGTGAGAAAATGGAAAGGTCAGGATGTTGTCCTTACCCCTAAAAGTCACTTTGCAGCACAGCATTCAGGTCAGCTATGTTAACATCAGTTTTTTGAGTGCTGTAACTATTTCCACTCCTCTTAACCCTCAAAGCTTCTCCTCCTCCCCACACACTACATCACATCATATGACTAATGAGTTTGACCCTTCTTCAACCCCTATCTGCAGTCTCTCATGGCTCTGTCACTGTTTGCTTCCTGCCTTTATTAAATCAGATGGGCTGTGTGTGCTCTGAGTCCCAGAGCCAGAGGAACACTGAGAGACAGAGAAATAAGGGCCATCCTCTCTGAGCCTCCAGGGCCATGCACTTTCTATTTCCTCACAATATTGCTTCATGGATGTACCACTCCATCATTTTCTCTCGCTCTCATGATAAAATCACTACTTGCTCCTACTAGGAGGAGAGAAATGCAGACCTTATCATAATGTCACATTCAACAGTGCAGGACTGTGTTATGGGTTTTCCAAGATATTTACTATTGCACTGCTTTTAACAAGGGTGATTCCTTCAGCTTCTGTCCCTTTCCACACTCCTTTTTTCTCTCTTCCTTTCTCATTTCCCTGTACCTTTCACCTTTTCATTCCTTCTCCTTGCCTAACCTACTCTGACCATTTGACCCTCTCGTAACATCAGCTATCCATCTCTTAAAGGGAGGGGATTACCAACTCTGGCCACTGGAGTATTTCTAACACTTTTATTCTGACTTTTGGGGACATTGTCTTTTATCTCACTGTATTGTGATGGGTAGTTCACTCTGCTTTCTCACTTGCGTTTGGACTGGACTAAGAAAGAATAGTTGAAAAATTCAACCCAAACACTTCCCTTGGAAATTACTATTTCTTTCAAACAGAAAGATTCAGCAGAGATGCGTCAGGCTACCTCATTTCTCATATAAGCTTTGACATCTGTTTGAGCCTTGGACTTGTGCAGATATGAGGACCTGAAGACTTCTAGTCCTGGTCTCACAGAAAGCCCATCACTTGGACAGCCCCTGATAATGGTCTCAACACCTGTTTGTAAAGGTTTTCAAACTCTGGGTATTTCATTTCTAATCTGAACAAAACCAAATGTCAAAATACCAACATACTTCACAAAAACTGAGGTACTTGTTTCTGCATAGCTCCAACACAAGCAACCTGGCATTCATAAAACTCATGGCATTACAGCCCAAGACAATGATGCACCTGAGGACAGCATTCACCTATTACCGGACCTGACAATATCTGACAGGTAAACATACATAAGTGAGAGATTTGTGTCACCCATTATAGTAAGTGGGACTTGAAAGTAGATCCTGGAATTGAATTCCACACTTTCTAGGGTGGCGGATGTATAAATACTGCATGTAAGATCAATAAATGATTACTAGCTCTGTTAACAAGTGGCTAATGTCTTGTTACAGACTTTTATAGAGTCCAGTTGGTCAATAGGTTGCATTTAACCATGACTTATGATCACCTATATCATATAATAACCATGCCTGTAATATGCTTACACAGTCTATTCATCACACATTAATCCTTTTAAATTTATTTATGAATATACTCTTACTCTAATGTTTCACCAAATGGAGTAATAACAATTGGCAAAAGAGGAAGAGGTACGCATTTTGCAGCCATGTTTTACCTAGTTTAACAGATCTTGAAACAAAGGTTCAGTCCAAACCCACTCCTAGAGATTAGATCCGAAACACCCATTTAGGCTAAAAGTATCCAGAGATTCCCCAAATTCAGTCAGAAGGAACACGGATCAGCCGTCTTAGAGGATGACAACAAAGGACGAAAACACTGAGTAGTATCTGGGGGAAAAAACATAGACCTCAAGAGAATAAAGGGAGCTTCAGACTCCAGTGATGAAAGCAGTAGGAACTATTTCAAAATCTCTGTTTAATCTCTTTGAACTAGAAACTCTGCCTAGAAAGCCCTTTGTTGCGTACATGTAGCCTCTTAAAGTGAGAAGCCATGCAGCACATACAATGCACATAATGTACCCATGGCAGCATAGAGCAACAGTGCCCCAGATCGCACATCTTAAAGATGAATCCTTTTGCATACAAAATATGTCCTTGTTTTATGAGCTCCAGCTTGTACCTGTTGATTAACTCTTATATTTGTAAGGAGTAAGGATGGGAGCCTGGACTGCTTCATCCCAGTAATATATTCTCACAGACAGAACAGAACAGGTTCAAAACCTCAGTAAGCAGCAATATATATTAACATGTGGGCCCTCCACACCCTTCAGACAGCAAAGGCATTAAAATACAAGACTTGATATCTACTTTCTTCCCTTCATATTGCCAGAGTGGTGAACGTAAGTATCAGCTATTGTACACATAATTGTGAGGAGTGTTAAGTTTCGCCTATCATCTTAAAAATCAAGCAGTTAAAGGGTATTTCAGAAATACTTAATGGGATTTTCCCACCAGTAAACCCTGTGCTCAGTGGTATGTTTTAATAAGAGCAGAATCAAAATCTCATTTATGGACTAAGAAGGTTGTACTGAGGGTAACATTAGTGGAGCCTTTGCCAGAGAAAACAGAAGACTTAATAAGAGAAGGGCTCAAGAGTATTAGTAACAAAAGTTGTGAGCTGCCTACAGGCTTTTTCTCTTCTGGTATCAGAGTGAAAGAAAAGCCCCTGTGGTTGATTCATTATGCTGTTTCATTTCTTCATATATAATTTACATGCAATGTAAATATGGTAAATTATTATTTCTGGATTGCATTCTTGGGCCCAGATCCAAAGCCCACTGAAGCTCAGAGAAAGACTTCTAAGTTGCAAAAAATCAAACATTATTAAGAAACAGGCCTATTATACGCAAACACTCATTAGGAAGTTTATATTCTAGCAAGGGTTAAAGACTCAGGCCCCAGCTCAGCAAAATGTTAAGTACATGCTTAACTTTAAGGTTACACTCAAATCCCAAGTGGATCTAAAGCACATGCTTAATTGCTTTGCTGAATCAAAGTAAGTACAGATTTTTATCTGAATTTAACTGCAGCCATAATCTGGACTACCGGGTGGCTGATATGACAACGAACTTTCTTGAAGAGCTTTCTTATTCTGGATCCATCCAGCCAGAAAAAAAACCCAAAACACACCCACTGTAAGGAACAATCACAGTGACTCGAACTGTTTTTCAAGTTCAGGGGAAGAAAAAAAATTGGTTCTGTACCAGTTTAGCTCTTAGACAAAGGCTTGCACTTGTTTATCTTTTACATTAACTTTGTTCATCACTGCTGTTTTGATTTTCTCATCCTGCTGCTCCAAGAGCTTGGTGGGTAAATCCTCCTACCTCAGGAGCAGAAAAAACTCCTTATTTGGGTGGCAAAGCAAAGCCAAGTATCTGAGATCTCTGTGACTTTTGATCCAAATAATCCAGTGTTGGAACAAGATGACCTCAAAGGTTTTTCTTCCATTAAAATCTTGCAAACTTAACAGTTCTTTTGGATAAAAAGCAGTAATTCAGATGCTGCTTATGGCCTATTCCCCCCCCTCCTTTGGCTTACCTTCATTATCCAAGGTAGGAGAGTATCTTCATGGATGAAGCAATTGTCTCTGCCTCCCTAATTTGGTGTGATACACCCAGTTTCTCTGTAATTTCACTCTCCCCACACTTGAATTTAAAGGCAACTTCACAGCCTTTCATCCTCTCAATGCTTTTTGTCAGGTGACAAAAAACAATTAGTCCTGCTTCTGAGGTTAGGAACTAAAAGTCTGGCAAGTTGAACTATGGACAAACCAGTTGCTGCTCAAGTTACTGTGCAAGTATAAACAGGCTGGCCTGCTCAAAAATAGTGGCCTTTTTTTATTTTTTAAATGGTCTTTCTAAAATATGTATTTCAAAACTCATGTACCTAGTCACAGAAACTTTTAGCAGTTGGCCTGGGATTACACAGAAAGTCTGTGGCAAAGCAGTGACTATGACTTGTTCATAAATCCACTAGTTCCTTCATTTGCACCCCAACACTAAACCGTCCAGCTCTTCCATGTCCCTTGCTTTTAAACTACTCCCAACAGGGCCTCCCCAGAAGGACAGGCACACGTCTTTTAACTCAAAAGTTCCTTGTACTTCTCCCTACAGTGCTCTCAGAGTAATTTCATTATTTTCTCCCCGTTAACTTGTATGCAAACAGCAAGTCTGAGAAGTAAGTATGGCTGCAAATAAGGAAAGCAACTTTATATTCCATATGTGAGCCCAAGTATTTGAGCCCAGGCTCACTGCTCAGGCCTTCTTGTCACCCTGCAAATGCAGAGATTTGAGAGTGCACACACTGTGCCACAGTCTTTCAGCAGTCTTCAGATGGTCACGGCTGCTGCTGCTTTGGGGAATCTCTAGAGAAATACTACAGAGCTGTACAGTGATTTGTTAACGTCATCAAGAATGAGGAAAGATTGCAGGGGAGAATTCATACATATTAAAACCAGAGAGACAACTCTGATATGTGTGCTGGAGGTCTTTCAAGGTTACCATATGCCACTGGATTAATCCCAACAGTCTTAAGGTAGAGGTGAGAAATGTTCATATTATTTGATTAACTTCAAAAGGAAAGATTTTTACGGCTCTACCTTTTGGCATCCCTACTCTGTCCCAAGCCAAGAAGAACTGGAAAACTTACAAGAAAGCCAGCTCCATACCTCTGACCAATAGATTCCAAAAGTGTTGTAATCTTGGCTCACTTAAGTGAGCCAACTTTGAGAAAGGAACACTTGTGCCAGCTTTACAATAACTGCCTGTCAGAAGCCTCCTTATTGAAAAGAATATTATTTTTTAAAGTGGAAATTGGGACAGCCATGGAGAAATATCAAAGCTGCATTTTGCATCACTGAAAACCTCTGACAAACAGGCAACAGCTAATTGCCTCTCAGTTTATCATTTTCTTAAACAGCCTCTCAGAAACACATTGCATCTGTTAATGGTCACCCACAGAGAATGATGCATACTGACCCACTTCAGATAACCAGAAGTCAGAATTTGCCATGAGACAACAGAATTGTATTCAAAGTATTTCCAGCGAATTTCCCTTCTCCCTTTTTGCCCAAGTGAACCAGAAGCAGAAGCTGTCTCAGCTGCTGGAGACTCCTGCTGCAGGAACTCACCCAGGAAAGCATCCCCAGGGGCAGGGCAAAACCTCTGCAACAGAGCAGAGACACTCAAATCCCAGGAAGCCACATACACATCGATTCTCCATCTGAGCATCCCTGCAGAACTGGGAGCCTGGAAGTGCCAGCCATTGGATCAAAGCTCCTCTTGGAAATTTCTCTCTGTTGTGGAGCAATCAGGGACTTGAAGGGCTTTAAATCCCCACTGTATCCACTGGTATCTTTTAGTTAGAAGTTTGGAAGGAGCAGCAATACCACTGCAGTTCAATCTATTTCCAAAGCTCTGCTCTGCAACCAACCCACCACTTAACCTTCCATAGCCATCGGTTTTGCTGTGGCTGCCAGTCAGCAAACAGAGGACAGAACGATGGGTATTCCCCTTTTACAAAACCAGAAGATAATACACCATCCCTGAAGGTGTGAGAAGCTCACGCTAATAAATCATGGAAATTAAATGCAAAGGATTGCGTAGGTGCATGGCTTATAGCCCATAATCCCACTCCAAAGAGAACTTTTGTGCTGCCACTCCCTAGCAACCCAAGAAAGAAGCTTGTTTTATGACTCCCTTAGCGCCTTCAGGTGTGGATGGCTGAGTGAGGTGCTGTGTGGGCCACTGGAAGATTAACAGTTGTGCTATGTAGCTGAGGGGCTGCAGGTAAAATCAGGGCAGAGCCACACCCCAAGGAGTATCTGTTCTGCCTTCTACACGCTGCACTGCACTGCAAACCAACAGGCAGGAATCATACATCGTGGGGCACACGTGCAGGGCAGAATTAAAGTAGCTTCCAACCTGAAAGACTGCCTCATGCTCACGGGGAATGATGCAATGTAACACGCTGGTTTCCAATTTCAAAAAACTGCAAAAGGACCTTTGCTGGTGTATTTCAAACTCAGCTGTCTACTTGTAAATGATGTTCCATCCAAATGTGTGTTTTAATTCCAATGAAAGCTGATCGATTTGTTCAGATGGTAATTCTCACACTTAGTTCTATGAAGCAATATCTTGTTATAAATGTATTATTCTTATGTAGCAGATTTTTTTCTTTTCCTAGTGAATCAAAAAGCAGCACACATGGTAAATCAGAACTCTACAAAGGGCTAAGCCAGAAATTGTTGTTATTTAATGGCTGCTGTGCAACCTGTGGTTCCTTGGAAATAATTCTTTCTTTACAGGAAAGTATGAAAATGAAAACGAAGGGATTGCTGAGAAGAACAAAGATCATCTCAAAACAAGAAGTGAAAAACTCCACAGAAAAGAAACTCCAAATCCATTCTCCCCAGCTGTTCCTCCCAGGCCAGCTGTCCAACACAAGCCACAAGAAACTGCTGTTTAAGAAACCATTCAGACAAGAAAGTGTTGAGCTGATACCATGCCTGGGTACCACTTTGGCCACCACAACAGACTGTTCTAAGCAGTGATTACAGGGTACCACTCACACTTGCTTCTTCTGCTGCTACCTCCCCATTGGTCTTTTGGTCTCACCAAGAACAGCTTTTAAATTTCTCCAGAAACCCTTCCTACACCACATGTAGATGAGTTGTCATACACTCTGGTGTGTAAGACAATAAACCAGGTGGTTATTTGTAGGTGTTTCACGGCTTTCACGTTCTTCTTACAGGGGCACTGAGACCATTCGCCTCCAGCAGGATCCTGTGTGGAAGCCCTGCACTTAAACAACCAGGCTCTAACTCATACTGTCATTCTGTTATGCACTTGGCTCATGTCAAGCCTGCTGGCTGCAGATATATGCCAGCTGTGTAGGAAATTGCGGTATACTTCTCTCATGCCAGCTTTTAGGTGTTGCAGACTTACTCATCCTCGTACCATCAAGCTGACACGTTCTTGATTTGCCCAGACTACAGCTGGCATGGCTTGGGGAAAGACATTACTGGTCAGCTCCAGTTGATTTGTTCCCGGTGGTTACACAGTCAACAGAACTGACACACAAACATCCTACACACAGCTTAAACTTTACTTTACCTCTACTGGAACAGAAGTGGTTTCTCATTCCTGCAATTGTAGTATACTACAGTGACCCTTTCATACTTCTGGAAGACCTGGTTTCTTATGTCATGTATTTTAGCAGCTGTCCTATTGTGGAAGACTCTCATTTTGCTTTCAGTGCCCTGGCCCATTAACAAGTGCATACATACATACCATTTCCTGACACCACTCTGTATTATCTCTAGACTCTTCCCATTCTCAAGTACAGGCCTCTCAAGCTTACTCCTCCATTTTATTCATCACAGAAGTGTTTATGTCCCTTTAAAATCCCCAGGGGTACATTAGCCAAGGATGTTCCTATTAGCTATCCTAACTTTAACGGACACTTGAAGGTCATTTGGACCTTCTGGCTGCCTTGTGGCAATGCCAGTCTTAAGCTAGCTGTGTCTTCAGTACAGTACTAGAAAAAGACAAGAGAACCTGATCTCACAGAAAGATGGGCCAGATGCCAGCAGTCATTTTAACTATTCAGGGAACACCCAATTTTCTGTATCTGCTTCTTAACAACCAATTACTGAACAAGCAAGCATATCCAGATATCTCCCCTCATCACGCCCAAGTGGAAACAAGTGCCCTAACCATCCTCAAGCATACACCTTACTCTGCTCAGACAGCAGAAAAACCTCACCGGTTACAAGGAGAAGCTGGAGCCCATGCTGACCCAGCAAGATCAATTCAACGACTGTAGAATCAAATTCTAGTTAAAATTAATGGAAGAAAGAAAGGTTTATTGTGTATGGCTTGCAAAACTTCATGATGGTGAATTTATATGCAGTACGCATCTACTTAAAGTGAAATGGATGTCACTTACTGCTTCCTAGAATAAGAGAGTGCATGTTGTAAGTCCTGTTATAATGAAGCATCCAGTAAGTGAAAGCAAACAGCTCAGCCCATTTGTGGGCCAAATTTGAAAGCGCTTAACCAATGTTAACTGAGGCTTCAAAATGCCACAGCTGAGGACTAGAGAGAGTATCAGTATGATCCTTATCTCCAAAGATATTTTTTTTAAATTGATATAAAATCTCCCAGTACAAACATGCCTTTGTGCACCTAGCTTATAACCATCTCCCTTCAAAATAAAGACTAGCAAAGCAAATATAACCCTACCCTATGAAAATATTAGGCTACAGGATTTACTACATATACATGCTTCCCAGTATCTTGAGGTTGCCTGCATGCCAGCTGTGCCTCAGGCACTCTTTTGCAGGGGCAACATTTGAGACAGAAAACCAAGCTGAGGACTTGAGAAAGACCAAGATATTTCTAAACAGCGTGTTTTTTGGGACCATTCTTCAAAGTCAGGGCTAAGACATACCTTTCCAATTCTGTAGCTGTTACCTGCCTGATATTTTACTAAGATCTGTCTTTTATACAGCAAATGGGTACAGTGAAGGCACAATCAAAGTTAAACTTACAATATGATATATTATTATGTGGCCAGAATTTTCTGGCACAATAGGAGTATGCAAAGTGCAACGAAGACGAGGTACCTCTAATGTTTACTGCATCTCTTTCCCTGGAAGGAATTTGAAAACAAGAGTCCCCCAGACAGTAACTCCCTTACTCTGTACATCTGGGGCTAGAACTTGAGCTAAACAATTAACTAATCTATGAACAAACAATCACAAAATTTTTCATTCAGCAGAATCTGTGCACTTTCATCTAGAGCATCTGGTATTGATTTCATTTGCAGAGGCTGTTGATTGAATCCAGCACGGTGATTCCCATGTAAATAGCAATGATCTTGTGACATTGTCATTGTTAGGTGGGAAGAAAAAGGAAGAACAAGCAGGAAAAGCAAGATGATCACAGGCCGCTTCCAATTTCAGTTGCTTGATTCTGGATACCACATAGTATCAAACCCAATGTAAAAGCCAGGCACAGTCAGACTCCCCAGCTCACAAGACAACGGATCACAGAGAAAAAGAAATGACTCATCTGCACAAGTTAATAACAAAGCAAAAACCTGGATCAATACCTCCAACGCCCAACACTGCATGAACTGAGACACCAAAAAGCAATTCAAGGTTAACGACTATCACTGTGAACTATATCCAAAATTGAAATATGGAGTCAGACTATTGAATGATCTAAAAGTCAGATTCTTAAAGCACTCAAAACCATCAAATCAGCACCAGATTTCAAAGAACTTAACATCTATTGAATCCCTTAAAGAAGGGCAGATTTCCAAAAGAGGTCTGACACTGGCAAACTAAGCAATCATAAAAGTCCATTCACTTATTCAGCTGGCTAAACAGGAATAAGGACTTCTAAAAGATCCCACTTCCACATCTGGCAGTCATGAAGAGACACCAAAGAAATAACCTAATCATAGACAAGAATTGCAGTGAACGGATGATGGGATTAATCAAAGAAATGCAAGAAAGAAGACTTGGTAAACTACACCGAAAGAAAACAAGTAAAAAAATTATTCCTTAACACCAGTACTGAATTCTGTGTTACCTGATACTCCTGAAAACACAGGGTAACAAGTTATGGCCTCAGTTCTAGATGCTCACCACTACCGTGTTGCTGGCATTTTAAGCCCAGCCCTAACCTCATTTACCTCACTTCATCTCACAATCCTTTTTGCTGATTCCAGGGGTGCTAATTCCAGTTTACTCACACACAATGGACAGAAGAATTGAAAGATTAAGAATAAGATAATCTTCTAACTTACAGTTGAAGAAAGTTATTTCTGATTAACAACAAATGCCAAGAGCACAAACACTGCCTATTCGCTGAGTGCTCACCCCATTCTGCTGTGCTGCAAAGTTCTCTCTTCCTCACTACACTGAAAAGTTCCTTCTGTTCTCAGTTTGTCAGAGCAGGCTATCCCACTAAGTTCTGCCCCCATTTATTACTCTTGAAATACACAGTCTGCAGAAATTTGGACTTTTAAGTTTTCCAGATCCTTTTCCTAAAGATCCATTTCTTCCTTTGAAACTACCTCTGCTTTGGAAAGACTCAGATCTCTTTCTCCAAATGAGAAGCCAATACTTGGCTTCATGCAACTTGTTCCACCAAGCTGATGTCCAGGAGAAGACAGCCTGGTTGGGTACAACAGCCCCTTTTTCTCTGCATGAAAATCAAAAGATTTTGACCACTTCTAGTTCAAATTTGCGTCTGGAATACTGCAGCACTTTCCCCCTAAATGCATCTATTTCCTACTAACTTGGCTGAATTGCAAAGTAAGCTGTTCAGCAGAGCAGACAACCTAAAAGTTACAAGGCAAAGAAAACTTCACCTGTTGACTTTTTCCAGTTTTTGGTTTTTATAATTTTTAAACTCATTAATATACCTAAAACACCTAGTCAAGGCCAGAGAATTTCTGTTACACTTCAAAAGTTGAAGAACCTGTATTACAAAAATTTGATTTTCAAGAGTTTACGGAGTTTTTAAAAGCTTTTATAGGAACAAGTAATATTTATAGTATCAGCTTCCTGTTACTGAAACTCTCTGTAGGAGAAGGAAAAAAATAAAAATCAGTAACATTACTAAAGCAACATGTAAGGCCATTAGAAGAGAAAATTTCTGAAGTTACTAAAAGTAGAAAGCCGTAAGGGTTTTATAATACCCCAGCCAATTCCTGGAGGAATGCTTATTCTGGATATTTGTTTTCCAGACCAGGTCAACAGCAGGTAAAGACCTTGGTGGATAACACTCTGAGACAATCCAATGATACTGAGCACGATGAAAGGAAGCATCCCAAAAGGTGCCATTGTTGAGGAGCTGAAGTTAGTAAAGGTAAACGTGAATTTTTTCAGTTCTCCATACTTGAGTAATGCAACTGATGCTGATGGTTATATGAAAGCAACTGAACTACCCATTTATAGCAGATGTCCTTTCTCCAAAAGATGTACATCTCTGAGACATGAGATTTGCAAGGGAAGTCTCCTGGTTAGTCCCCTATTTAACAATCAGGAAGTCTGTGATTCAGGTATGGACGTTTCTGCTGTTCTCTCCAGACTTCACCAACTGCAGGTCAAAGGGCCAAAGACCCCATTTCAGGCATCTAAGCTGAATGTGCGAAGTGAAAATGAATGTATCTTCCTGCAGCACAGAACTTCCAGAAGTGTTTAAATGAATCAGGTGAAGAAATTCTCTGTAGTCAATCATCCTTATGTTTGTAAATGCTTTTGACTTTGCTATTACTCACCTGACTCCAGTGCTTTGTGCTCTCCTCAATACATCAATATATAAACTCAGGTCATGGACAGATGGGTGTTATAATGCTTCCACAAATATTAGTGATTTATTCCCAGTCTCTGAGATATTATTTTAATATATCTTACTTTGTCAATATAATTGTGATGGAATGCCCCTTCAGGTGAGTTGTAAAGGTGAAAAGAAAAGCACCTCTGTTCAAAGCAGTAAAGAAATGAGGAAAAGCAAACAAGCAAGATGTGTTAGATACTGTCTTAGAAACACCTGTGTTTCAACGGTAGTTAAATGAATGTAGACACAACATGATCAGATCCGGTTTACATCTTACACAGCTCTCCCACCACTCATCGCTAACACTACACAGGCATGGCAAGTCATGCAAAGTAACAGAGACTGGGGTATGCTTTTGTGTGAAATAATCTAGACTAATAAAACTACTTATCTCACAAATTTCAGAACAATAGGTACCTGGAAAAATCCTATGGAAAGTGAAGGCTTCCTGTACACTTTAGCTCAAAGGTGATACATATTAACCTTAATATTATAAAATAAACAAGAGGATTAGGTAAAAAAAGCTCCAACAAAGCAAAAAAACAACAAGAATAGCGATACTGTTTTAAAAGATCACAATGTAAGGAAATGCAAATATTACTATTAACTATAACATTCATTCTTGCCTATATAACATAAGTAGTCTTACATGTTCCTGCATTTTCTACTAAGTGTGGCACTTAACATGGTATTCTCTACATGGAAGATGTTTATCAGAAGACAGACATAACATGCAGCCAAGCTGAGTAAACATCATGGTTCATAATTTCTATTTTTTGACATTTTGTGCAGCCTTAATGTTAAGTCAATCTTGTTTTACTGCATTTAACTGAGCAGTAGTTGGAGCTGACAGCTAAGTTGCTACCACCATCAGAGCTTTGGGAACTAAATTTCTTTTCTCTTCATTTAAGCCAGCTTTCTACAAGCTTCATTGATTTTGGTAGAACTACCAGATCATACCTTCATGTTGACAGAAAATGAGGCCTAAAATCTTTCTAAGAGACTTTCCCCAAGTGACAGACAACTCTTTTCAGATGTGCTTTGAGAGAAGCAGATTAAATACCTTGGTATCTCGGGACTTCTCTTGGAGATTCTTCCAGCTCCAAACCCTGAGCACCTTCCTAGCATCTCTGGATCCAAGTAATGGCCATCAAAGTCAACAGCATCGTATAGGAAAAAAACCCTGACTGCCTTTATCTGCAAATTGGGCACTGAAGTTTACTTACCCAGAGCATCAGGCTGCGTTACCCATGGCTGACCAAGACTGACACTCTCTCCAAAGCCTCATTATAATTTCATTCTTCTTTTAGTAGATTGCTTGTGGACAAGGATACACAGTAAGGGACAAGAATAAGAGTATAAAATGTAAATGCACATGTATAGTTTTTCTTTTGCTTTCTCCCTCTCTCTTTCACTGTGTATAAATACAGTCTCTCTATATATAAATATATAACTATGCATCTTTGTGTACTGAAGCCCAGGGCTAATGTTGAGCTGACAATAGTGGCACTAATGCTAATGAATTCTGATTATTCGGATCGGTCATTAAACTAATAAGCCCATCTCCAAATTAGCGTGGCTGCTTCAGCCAGCGAAAATTTAATCAAATCTGCTTCATTATTTCAGACGTGGTGCACTTGGCGAAAGTGACTGCGGGAAAGGAGAATGGGACCCTCATCTGATAATTTTATCACTTGACTGCCAGACCATGAAAAAATCGGTGTGATGAATTTTTTTTTCTGGGGGGTGAGGGTGTGGAGCAGAGGGTGTGTGTATGTGTGCTCTTTGAGCTTTCTCTCATGCTCCCTCCTAATTAAACTAACCCATCCTCCCTTCCTCTGCCCTGTAACTGTTTTGTTTTTTCCACATCTTCCCCACCCCCTTCAACATCTTCGCTCTCTTCTCTTCCTTCCCCCAGGTCCTACTCTGCCTCCATCTCACAGTCTTTGCACGCATGACCAAGGAACAGCTTTCAGTATCCAAATCAGAGGTTGATAAGACTTCTGTGAACTATGCAGCAATACAATCTCTGTCTTTGCCAACTCCAGCCTCCTTACACACAAATTCACCCCCCCCCCTCTGCCTCCTCAACCTTATTTTTCTCTTCATTTCTGAAGAAAACAAAAGTAGCAAACATGTCTCCTGGCAAAAATATAATTAATTAAATAAATAAATATTTTTGCTTCCCTCTCTTGTTTTTACTTGGATTGTTGACATTTTAAATTTGATGGGGAAGATAGGTCCTATGACTACACACATTCCTATGCACAGGAGCACGGGCACACATAACAAGTAAACTGAGGACACACAATCGTAGTACGTGTAACCAAAGACATAAGCACATGCTTAAATGCAAACTCAAAATCATCTTCCATGGTTGTATTTTGTAGCACTCTTACATCTGCGTATAAATTAGAAGCGCATTTATTGGTTTCAATGGCAACGCTGCAAATTAACCACAATGTGTCTGTGACTACAGTTTCTTGCCTTCTTCCTCCTGCAGGTCCACCACCATGCTAAGGACTAAAGCAAGCCCATGTCAGCAAGCGAGACTCATCCTCTACAGAAATCTACCCCCTATAAGGTAAAGGGACTCATTAATTCCTCCAGTTACCAAAGCTACACAAAACTTTAGAAGTATTCCCCAAACTATATATGGGCATGAAAACAATATTCCAAAGCCAGAATGTAAACAAATTATGAAAAAAGATCATGTCTCACAAATGCATGAGCCTCATCAACGTGCAGCCATGCTCGGTGCTCTTCTCTCAGTAACAGTGGTCAGCAAAACAAATCTCACACTCCTTTTGGTACTGCTGGATATTACACAGAATAATACATCTTGTCAGTAGAAGCGTAATAAAGCACTAGCCATCCCAACAGCCAGGAAGAGGAAAGAAGCCAAGAAGAAGCACTGCCTTCTCCAGTCCTGAACCACTGCCCAAAATCTGGGAACACATGTGAAAGAAGGACAGTCATTTCAAACAGCACCAGCCACTCCTGCTACAGCGCACAGTAGATTTAGCAGGACTTTATTGGCAATGGATTGAAGGCAGCTGGAGATCTTAAGTTTTTCCCAGAGGTACTCAGTCTTCAACTTCTAGAACAGATTTCCTCTTAAAAGTTGGGATTTGTTTCCCATGACTAATAGCTTTCCAGATCTAAATTAGTCACCTGGATTCCCTTTATCTGAAAAAGATAAAACAGGTGCTTCCAAAGGGCTACTCCTTGATTTCAATCACACATCTTATATTTCAAGATAGAATGAATACTCCCTGAAAAACAGCCTGTTTTTCTTCACTGATTATATAAAAAATACAGACAGTTCACTTTGCCTTGATGGAAGTGACATGTCTGAAATTAGGTAAGATGAGTTCTGGACCAAGGAAAAATTATATGCGATATATCCTAGCCTGACAAGGTTTATGAAGATCTGAAGCATCTAGGTGCACAAGATTGATCTGTAACAGAAATTCTTATAACTGAAATCAGACACTGAAGATAAAATTGACTGGCAGCTGACCAGGTTGTCAACAGCATCAAATACAATTGTACAGATGCCTTTTTAAGATAGGCACCAGAACGATACTCTGCCATCAAGCATATGAGCTCTAAATACTAACAGGAAAGCAGAAAGAAAGGCTACAGATTTAATGCCATCAGTTCAATGAGGCAAACAAAATGTATGCCCTCTTAGTTGAATCTCAGCCTGTTTGCTGCTTACTATATGTCAAGCTTCAGCATCTTCCACTGACATTTTCCACTTTGCTAAAGTATTCTTTCTCTCCCCTTCCATCATCCACTACTTCCATGTCCTGTCTAGTCATCATTCCTTATGCAAAACACAGCATATGTACCTCCTAATGGAAAGGTATCTCATCTAAATGCTCTTTGATTTTGCACGCAGGGCTCCAAATAGACTGGTCTTATCCCAGACAGTCAGAGCTCTCAAACAGAACCTCACTGCAATCTCCTTCCCCTGACCTTGTTTAGACTATTAAGTGGTTCAGAGCAATTCTGGTCCTCCTCTTCGCCGCCCTGGTAAGACTTCAGACCTCACTTATTCAGTAAGACATTTCAATCTAATTTTAGACTGGAAGAACAGCAAAGCTAAAAGACAATTAGTCTGACTAAGGCTATGTAAGATTGTAGCTGGGAATGGAACTGAGATCTTGTGACTGATGGTTTTACCTATTAGACAGCTCTTCTTTTCAAGATTCAGGTTGATTACACTCAGAGAAGGATCTTTCTTGCTGGCCCACATAAGAAAGGAGGAGAGGACACCAGTGACAGGTACACATGCCGGGTCTCCATTAAAAAGAACACATGGTTATTATGGGAAGCAATGCAAAAAGGAGCCTCATACCCAAGTGTGGAACCTTAACACTGAGCGCTGAATACCTGTGCTCTGCTCCTCTGGAGAGGAAAGTTTAGAAAGCCAAGCAAGCTCAAAAGCAAACTCAGAGAATGAATGGTGCAAAACACAACTCAAAAGTTACAGGAAAAATATTGTTATGGAAACAAAAGAGCTAGAGAGAGTATGAGCAAGCACCTCACAGAACATAATAAGGAATCAGGCTCTGCTACACGCTTTGATGAGTTTCATCAGAGTATTTGTAAGGGGGAAAAACGCACTTCTGTGAAATGGTACTGAATGAATGTAAGCTAGGCTGGATCATGGACAAAATGCGATGTAACATCTAAAGCTCTCAATATCAAACAGCACTGTTTGAAAAAAATCAAGATTTAGCAAAATAACGTAAAGAACATTCTGGATGCAGAGCACTAATAGTAATGACAAGCTAAAAGGTCTTTTTCTGCCGCTACAGTCTTTCCAAGAGCTCATCCATTCCACCCTCAATAAAGATTAAAATACCATAAACCTGGAACTAGAACTCACAAAATCTGGCGCACCTGGAGTAAGAATTAAAACCTTGTGGAAGTACTCTGCAGCATGCAAAAGAAAGATATAACACAGACTTTTAGACGTTAGAGGAACCAAAGACCAGACAATTTGAAATTAAGCTCGAGAACCGCAAAGTAGCCCTGCTCAGCCAGAGAGACGGGCTGCATCTCAGTCATTACCTCCCACTTCCACCCTTTTGTGAGAGACACACCACAGAAAAGGAGCCAGAAAACACTTTTAAAAGCCATGACCATGGAAAGGCATTTAGAAAAATATTCCTTTAAGTAAGGCTGGTTGACCCTACTATCCTTTCAAATCAACACTGCAGAAATGATTAATTCTCTTTTTTGCCCAGGAATTAGTGACAGTCGAGATATAGGTGTATATATAGATATACATACACACAGAGAGCAGGTTTGCTATAAGAAAGGTTCAAGCTCTCATGTCCTATCGCCTGGAGGAGGACGGGACATTTAGATCGTCCTCTGAGAGGGCCAGTGAGACCTTTAAAAAATGACACACAGTTTGGGAGTCCTCAGATTCAAAGAGACAGGTATTCCGGTGGCCTTCTCAACTCTCTTTTCAGTCGTCAAGACAAAACTTCATTGCAGACATGAACTATCCCCTCCTCTAAAAGGCCTCGCAATAGATCTGTGTCAACAGTGATTAGCTGTTGCCTGGCACGTCATCCATTTGCCATTTGTTAGGCCAAACATGCCAACATTGGTAATCTAATCTTTGGCCAGCAACGGCCTCTTCCAGGTTAAATGTATTAAAGGAGTCGAGGAAACCGGGCTTATTTCACAGGCTGTGGCCTGCAGCTTTCTAACATGGCCTGACCCCCCTTCCCGCCCCCTTCCCCTGGAGATTGCAGGGGTCAGGACCTCCACAGCATGGAGCTGAGTAAAACACTAACAGAGAGAGATGAGAGGATATTAGAAACATATTCTCAAGGCCTCAGTGCTTTGGAAATCTGAGAAGAACATGAGGCGTTAAGTTAGAGCTTTCACTTTTTTTTCTTAAAACATGTTTCAACAAGAATTTGATAAAGATATCAGTAAGACAAGGTTGAGGTTTTTAACACAGCAGAAGCAAAAAATGCAGTGCTCTGTTCATGGGAGGATCCATGTTACAAGACACCTTAACCCACAGCTCACATGTTGGGAAGAGGGATACTTTGTTTTAAGTATATCAAGTATATTTTTTCCAGCAAAAATATCTGCCATAGGTTCCAATATATCCAGAGCTGATAGCACTGGTGCCCTGGCAGGAGGGGATATTCCTGGGAATTCTTAAAACAGAATTATCTATCTGAAACGAAGCAAAATAGCCACGAGGATTCTCAGAGTAGTCTTTTCCCCCCAGGGGTAAGGGGACTCTCCTACAGAGATGCCACATACCTGCTGGTGTGAGACCCCTTGGAGCTCGGAGGCAGACTGAATTCCCTAATGAGACGATTTCAAGAAAGTTAGGGGTGAGAACTGAACTAAAGGCTTTAACACAAAAGGAGGTACACAGGACCAGTACCGAATACCAGAGAGAGTCTCTACAGCAGCTTGACATCAAATTACAGACGAAAACACTTACAAAAGATTTCCCAGAAAGTTCCCTTGCTTTGAAAAAAATACTCAGGACCTTCCACAAAAGACCCCAAAAAAGAAGTATTTCCCTGGCTTTAGTCCACCACAGCAGCCAGGATTGTGTTGGTTCCCAAAAAGCTCATGGACATGAGCTGCCCATTCTCGTTATTATCAATGCTTTTATTTGCATGCTTTTCTCCAAAGATTGGCTTGGGACATGCATATCCTCTGCCCTGTCAACATCCATGTACTCAGAGGAAATTTCATACTTATGTGGATAAAACCCGTAACAAGTACGCAATGACCATACTGAATGAAAGACAACTTACATGATGGAAAACCTTAATTTCAAGTGCCTCAGCACAAAACACTGTTTGTGTGTTGGGATTGGTTACCTCCTTTGGGAGAAATTTTTAATCAAGCTAAAATATTTGTGGCAAAATGCAGACTGTTCCTAGACACTGAGAGTTCCCAGATGCTTACTGAATGCTAACTTCAGGAAGCCAATTCCTTCTTTGTAGTTTGCTTGGTGGTAATGTGTATTTTTTGACAGTTATTTCTTTGGTGCTAATTCATTCAACATCAAATAGGCTGCTGACACCAGTCAGTGGGGTAGGAAACAGATACAAAGGTGGAACCAATCAGCGAAGGGAGAGTGATCAGCGCATTGGGCTGTGCTGGCAATTTGGTGCTACACACATACAGAACCTGACACCCAGAAGAAGGCATTTAATACCACTGATGCTAAGTGGAACAGACAGGATATAGCAGCTGCAAGCAAACTTTACTTTCTTTAATCCCATGTTACTGCTTAACATCCCCTCTAAGAGAAGAATGGACTGGGGGAGATGTCTATGATCCATCTGAAGAGATGACAGACAAGACTGAGGTTTTGGAGGGTTGCTAAAGGACAATGACTCTAGGCAGTGAAAGATAAGTGTCGTTCCATTCACCAGTTATACTTAGCATAACAGTCCGGTAGCTCAGGCATCCAAAAATCTCTATATAGATTTAATCCCCACTCTTTCGGGCTGCCCTCCCAAATACCAGTGTTACAAGAACAAGATTTTTCAAATGAGATCACCCCATGATACTCAACTGCTACAAGAAATCTTCTCTGGGTTTTCTACTTTCTAATTCATACTTAGAGGTAGAAAAAGCAGAATGGTGTCAAAAACACTTTACCTCACTTTTCCCAATTGTTTGCCTCAAATTCATAATAAAACCTCATGGTTGGAGGACCTATTTTACCTAGTAAATCCACCTACAAAACAGAAATGTAGCAATGTCCTCTGTGAAAGATCACATTCTCATTTGGGTGTGATTCAAAGACCTGAGAGCTATAGGAAGTATCTAATTTATATTGAGGATTTGGGAGAGACTGCTGCAGAGTCCAACCGAAATGCTCCAACCATAAACCCCTCAGGACAGGTCCTTCCTCAGGTCTGGAAGCTGGGAAACACTTGCGTTATTCATATCCCCTTCAAATGATCTGCAAGACCTGGCTACAAAGCTTACCTCTCCCCTAGATTTTGTTTCTCCCCCCAGAAGAAAACTTAAGTGAGTTCAGGAAATGTTTTCTATTTTGGACAATGGTTCTATTTTCCCCATTTACTATGTGAATTCTCTATGCAGAGCCAGAGCAGAGTATGACTGTATTTATAAATATGTTTACTTTAATGAATTTGATGGGATAACTCTACATTTCCTGGTCTGGCCCAAGTCCATCCTTCAAAATATCATTTTCCTTGCTGCTCTCTGGGTTTGAGTTTTGTTTTGTTTCTGTTTTCTAATTGACAAGGGTGAAACACAAATCTAAGACCTACTGGTTTCAAACAGGTTTGGTATCAGATTTGTATAAAGATTACTTAAATTAGTGTTTACTGACTGCTGTGCTTTTTGGATCAGGTCCTTGAACTGCAAGCATGCTTTTTTCAGAAGGAAGCTGTTTAGGGTTTTTTAGTGCTGTTAAGAAACAGAAAGGGACCTGCAGTGGTGAATTATTGGCATGACATTACTCTTGGGACCCCAAAAAAGAAATCCTATTAAATAGAGTCCTTGTGATCTCATCGCTGTGTATTTCATGACTCTTCAAGAGGTTCTGCTAAAGTCATTCATAGAAAATTTCCCCTGGAAAGGCTCAGGGGAGAAAGGGGCTGGATCACCAGTTGGTCTGTTTAGCATTTACTGCCTCTGAAAGCAAGACATTTTTTTCTGCAAGCAGCACCACTGTCTAAATATGCATGGAGATTCCTGGAGGAAAAAGAAAATGTAGCCATGATGCAATATTTCACAATGTGCTCCCTTTACAGGGAGCCCTCAGGTCACAATACACCTTCACATACTAGAAGTATACTACTGACACTGTTCCCATTAATAACAATTACTTTTAATATACATAGCCAAAAGTCACAGTGTGGCGTAACAAGGACACACTCTACCAAATGCCTGAAATCTTAAATAACCATAACCCCTAAGTAGAGGACTATCTCTAGGATACTGCCGATACTGTTTTTTACAGAGGAATCACAAACCAATGCACTGATCATTAACATAGAGGTTTTATTAAAATTTTCCTTTACAAAAGGTTCCTTGGATAAGAACACTGTTCACTACTGATCCAATCCCTCTAGATTCTTTCCGTCTGTTACAGACCCTGGTTACTGATTACATTAATTCAACAATTGTACAAAATTAATTCTTATAAGATGTGATCTGGAATCACTTGTCCTTTATCACTTCCGTTATCTTTTCTCACTCTTTTTAAGCATATCAGCCACGATAAAGTCAGAGTTTTAAAACCACTCTTCTTTTTACTTTCATGGCCAAATTCAGGTCTGCGGCACTTCCAGTAGCTCCAACTGGAAATAGTGGGGGGGAAGCACTAACAGCCTTGCCTGAGCCTAACGCAACACTACCTTGAAGGCTCATTTTCCAATCTACAAACCCAGCCCTTCTAGGTAGGCTGTATATATGCAAAAATGGACAGGTTGGTGGGTTGGAACCCACAGATTTAAACGAGTAGACAAGGACAAGCCTCAAAGACACAGTGAGACATACCAGGATGAAAAAGTAAACGATGAGTTCATTTCATTGCCACCTGCTCTGGTATCTTGATAGGAATACAGCAAAGAAATCTCAATAATTTTATCTAGCTTTATATCCTCTCAGATGAAGAAAAAAAAATCTCCCACTGAAGGAAAACTGCACATTCAAAGAAAAATATGTTTAAAAGCTAAGACTTACTATATTTAATTATATATATATATATAAAATCAGTAACATGTTTAAGAGCTACACAAAAGCTGCAGCTTTACTGATTGGTATCAGTATAAGGCAGCATTGTTTCTCTATTTACACTCAGAACCGGACAGTCTGGGGGTTGCTTCATTGCAGGAGGTGCAGGTCTTGTGTACTGTATCATCCCAGAAACACACCACTTATTTACAGAAGAGCAGCTGAGAGGTGAATCTTTACCCCCCAAGACCCCCAGGCACATGCACACAGCCTCAAGGACACTGCCACAAGCTCACCCCACAGCAAACCCTCCTGTGGACGGTGTACATCTTTGCTGTGAACCACACACGAGCTTCGGCATTATTTTGCTTTCACACAGTTACAAAGATGAAAGACAAAAGAAGCATTTTTAGCTGCTCAGAACTGTTTTGTCACCACTGTTCTATAAAGTTTTAGATGAAGTCCCCATTATAAATAGCTCCATTTCTTTTACATATTTAAAAGAACGTGGTACCTCTAATATGCTGTACAGAATCCTTGACAGTATAAGAAAAGAATCTACTTCCACGCAAGTTTCCTTACCCCATGGTCCTAGGCTGCGATGACAGATGACAGTTGGGATGCCGACTCATAGCAGATGTATTTTGTATTATTTTTTTTTTATTCTGACATTGTCCATGGTAAAGTGCTGGTGTAAGTCCAAAGCTCAACACTAATTGAAGCACAAATGCTCCAAGTGACATCTGACTGAAGTGCAAATGAAGCATAAACTACTCATAAGTTTTCTTTGCTCACCAACAGGTATTAGTGGAGAGCTCCCTCACGTTGACCTCTACTGTGGGATGTGGATGTTTCCCTCTGCCACAAGCAGGTGTCATTAGCAGACTTGACTGACTGTCACTGAAACAGTGACACCAATTGACCCAAAAGGCTGGAAGAACTCAAAAAGGAATTTGGCAACAAACCAATCAGTGTTCTCTGGCTTTTGGGCTTGTTTTTTTTTGTCGATACTTAACACTATTAATATTAACATATCACATATAAATAAATTTCCTTAAAAATTCACTCCTCTCTTCAGATAAGATTCTAGAGCATACAGTATCTCTGGCAAATACCAGAAGTCTTCTGGAAAAAACTGAGGTTACTTTGTATTTCTGATATTTTCAAGACACACGCAATATACTTTTTTTAAAAAAATATAAACCAAACATACAAACAGAAAACCCTTAGAGGCTTTCATTATAAAGAAGCAAACTAAGGCCAACCTCAAAAAAACAAACAAACAAAAATAAAAATGAAAGGGAAGTCTTTTGCAAGTCATCTTCAACCACACGTCTGCTTCACAGTTGTCTGCACAAAGTCACCATAATAAAGCTCCTCTTTTCACATAACGAGCACCATTTTTCTAAAAACTGACTCTGTCAGACTCTGTCTTGGATTATAGCTACATCAACCCCTCCTCTGCAGAGGATGAAGGCAGCACTGCAGAGAAGTGAGAGAAGTTTTCTTGTCATTTGAAAATCACCCTTTCTCTGCAATTTAAAAGAAATGAAAAGAAAGGAGAAAAACAAGTATTTCATGGTGGGAAATACTAAACAAGACATAAAATACACTCAAACCAGAAAAATCATAAAATCACATTCATCTTTACCTATGAAATCGTTAGGATTTTAGCTGGATCCAGTTCGTATTGGATTTTGCCCTTTGCCTGCCATACAGTGTAGACTCCTCAAAATGGGAGTGTATGACAGCTAGTCCCACAGAGTGATTTGTGTGAGCTATTTGGGTAATGGAAATTGGGCCTTATCATTTTGGGGTTCTTTTCTCCCGTCTTCTTTTCCTTCTCTCCTTTCTTCAGAGGAGACAACTTTCTCAGTGCTGCCAGTCTCAGGGGTGAACAGGGGGAGAGGGAAAAGCAGGAAGAAAGGGTAAGACTATAGTTCACTGGGGTTATAAAGTCCCAACAGAACAAAATACATTTGGGCTGCTCCATCTTAGGCATTGTCTACAGGATTTTTTCCTCTGATAATCTGTTCCTTCCGGTGAGAGCACTCCATACGTGAGCTTTGCCTCTAGCTCCCTTCACATCCCACAAGAAAAGACAATATATCCTAAATACCTTCTTGATATATGGCAAATAGCCGCTTTCAATTTCCAATCACTATCTTCACTTCTGCCCATATGTTGATTGGAAGCTATTCTGAAGATGATGCATATTTATTTTCTGGGCTGGGTACAAAGCAGGGGAAGCTCACAGCAGTTAACTTTCTGGGGAATTTAAGAAATGGCTCTAAATTACAGCTGAATGAAGGGACCTTCTGATACAAATTGTTCCCCCAACTTGGTAGTAAATCACATGGCAGACATTTCTCATGCAGCTGTAAGAGGAGAGGAAGGTGGTCTTTCTTATCAGGAATAGAAGTTACAAAATACTAAGCTGAGAAGTAAGGCCAAGGAAGACGACAAGGGAAATAAATGGAAGCTTCCACTTGCTACAGAACAGTCAATTTGCAAAAGTGTCATGATTTGGGGAATGTCAGTGTTGAGGAGAGGAGAAAGACTGAGGAATCCCTGTACTTTTTATAAGACACAATTTTTAGCAAGGCTTTCTCATTGCATAGTACTTTGTCTTTCCCTGCTATACTGCCTCTTGTAGGAAAATGTGACCAGGTCTAGTGATTATTTTCAGAGTGTGGAAGGTACAGAGAAATTTTGTTTCCAACTATTGTTAGTGTGAGAAGCGCGATGCTCTTGGGATTATTTCAGCACAGTTTAGACGTGGGAATTCTGTTACTTCTATAAAATTTCCTACAATGTGGCAGGGATCTTCCCAAATTCCCGATGCTTAGCCTGACACCACAATCTCACATCCAAAGACAAGGAACTGACATTTATTCCATCCTGGGCTTCATATCACCTTGAATCTCATCCTAGTACTATGCAAGCGCAGAGAGGCTCTTACTTTCTACAAGAGAAAACTCTTACCAGCTCACAGACACCAGATTCACTGCTGTAATAAGCCCAAAGTGAAGAACAAGGTCATCCCTGTGAGCGAGACAAAGCCAAGCAATGAATTGAAATACAAGATCAGAACTCAAGGATGTGACAAATGTGATCCTAAACACTGTTTCATTTCAGCTTCACATCCTTCCTTTTGCCAGTGACTCCTGCTCACAGCTGGTCTTATTAGAAACAGTCAGGAGATCTTATTTTAAAAAATGTATCTTGAAAAAAGACACTGGCTTGCTTTCTTCTTTATTTCTTTCACATAATGTGCATGCCTTTAAAAGATTACAGTTGGAATCTCATTAGTAATTTCCATCCAATTCAAATTAAAATATAATTAAAAAACATCCATTTTGTCATTAATTGTTTTCCTGAGAAGCAAGGGCAACACAGCATTTCACTCACAATATATCCAACTATATTTCGCTCACAGATACCTAACATCCATATTTGTACAAGAAACATAATTCATCCTCCTTGACTTATAATACTTATTTTGCCTGAGCAAATATTGAAATACCTTAAAATCTGGGAGTACATCCACTTGTTAATTTATTATTTAAAATTAGTCAAGCAATTTTTATAACCCTTTCCATGACCTCTAGCTAACAAATTACTTGTTACTAACCCTTCAAACTTTCCACACAATTAAAAAATGATTAACAACTGATGAATGGGCTACAATTGAAGAAATTAGGTTGCAATTAAGAAGACATTTAAATGAATGTTTAAAACTACTTGGATTATAATTAGAACCAGATCAACTACGAAGGTCACTCTAGAGTGGTGTTCTTGTGGCATCAGAGATAATACAGCCAATAAAGCTGAGCAGTGAGATTTTAGTGGTCACTGTTGGCACAAGATTGTGTGGCTGAAATCCTCCTCAAAGGATTAACCAAGGCAGCCAAAGCCAGAGGCTAATCTTAACAGTGACCCTAGGCCTCATCCTTTAAGATGCAGTCCTGTCAGTGTGGTCCTTTCAGAAGCAAAAGTTGTTGCATTTCTCTCTTGAGAGCATCTCAGTGTTTTACCCAGAACATGATGGCATGAGATACATGAGATACAAGAGATACCATAATCTATTAATTTCTCTAAGACACAACAGTACAACCTTTGCGCAGCTGTGAGCGAGTGACTGTTCGGATGTTACCAACAATTTTTAGCCAACTGCAGTGGGTGTTTTCCTAGTGACAGAGCCCTTCATCAATGTAGAGCTGCAAGCAAGGTAATTGCAAATAAAGTACTGGGAACAGATTATTATTCTTGTCTGTTCTGCCAATCTCAGCCACATTTCAAGGCACTCAAAGGAAAGGATTTTCAGTCTTTCGGGGGGGGGTGTGTGTGTGTGTGTGTGGACACTCATTTCAAATGGCTTAAGGCAGTTTTGAAAATGTCAGTGAAGAGCTAACACTTAACCAACTCAGCACACTAAAAGCTGTCCCTCACTTAGAAAAACAAAATTACCATCAATAATTATCCAGTTTATCATTTACACACAGCAATTGCTCTACACAAAGCCAGGAATTACTAAATTCAAGACAAGAAAATGTAAAGATTCATGTGACCAACCTTTGGGCTCACACAAGAAACTGTACAAAACAAAAACTAAGAAACACACAAAGAGAAAACCAACAATTTTGATTATTCATTTTCTTCAAAAAAGTAACCAACTACAGTCCTGCTGTCAAATGCAAGAACTTAAGAGATACACTGTGTGTGTTTAGCCTTGCGGTCACTCCTTGTGAATGTTCCATCTGGCCCATTGCCACTGACCAAAACATCGCTTTTTACTGCACTCATGTTTCCATCTTAATTGCTTCTCCCTCCTCATCACCAAAAAGAAATGACATCACATTTTCAAACTACTACTCTGGAAGACTTTTGTGAATCCTTTTCGTTTTTCTGCTCTGGAGCAGAAGTTATGCAGTTCTTAGCATACAGCCAGGCCTTACCAAAGAGCAGGACAAATGGCTGCATCTGTTACCACAACAGGGCAGGTGCCTAGGCAAGTTGGTTAGCAGCACACATTTTCCAAAGATGCTGCATCAGAGCCTCTGAGAGCATGTTTAAGAAAGACTAAAGACTCTTTTGGCCATGTTGACACCAGCAGAGCTGGAGTGGATAGCATGAGCCAGTTCTGTATACTGAAAGACAGCTGCCTCTTAGTAGCCTTCAGGCTAGTTTGGGGGAAAACACTGCCTTCTTTTGCACCATCTCATTAACCATTTCATCCCAAACTGAGCTACTCGCACTGTATCAAACACCTAAGAAAGGATAACGCAAGTGAAATTATTGATTTGCTATTAACAATAACTTGCACTTTCACCTTACTTGTCTCCTCAGGATCTCTAAGTAGATAGCAAAAGATGGGGAAACACCACCGGAGCTAGTTCCCCACAAGCACTGACTTACCAAGAAGAGGGTGAAAAAGCTAGCCCATAGCTGACTTCTTTAGCTGTCTTTACAGGAACCTCTGGATAAGATTTGTTCCATGTAACTCCTTGTAGCTAATTTGTTCCTTCCCCGCCACCCCCCCCCCCCCCCCTCCCGACATAAGCTGAAGGCTCTTTCTAACATTAAAAACTTGTAAGACTAAAACATTAATTAGCTTAACTGCTATGCCTGGTAAGAAAGGAGATGGCAGGTGTTAAAGTAAAGAGCTTTTCAGACACTCGGTGCCTGTGCTGAAACCGTACATCTGAGACAGCTCATGTAACAGGTAAGACTGCTGTACTTCTTTAAAACTGATGCCTGCATACGTGATGTGTCAAAGGAATGGTTCAGCCTCACCTGCACGGAGCTGAATTCAGCCCTTGACTGGAGTACCAACTGCCATCCTCAGGCTTGTTCCACAAAACTGAAGCAACATTCAGTTCAGCCGAGTGGTTTTTGCCCTCAACAGGAAGACTGTTGCAGGATAGAAAAGTCATAGCTTTGCAGATTTACACCAGAGAAGGCTATACAAAGTAGCTGCAAACCAAACTGAGGTTTGATTTGGGGAAGCTGAATCTTAAACTGGAATGGAACAAGGGGTGATCTACAAACTAGCACAAACAGGCATTTCCAGAGATAGTGGAAACCAGTCAGGTCAGGAATCACGATAGATACCTTCATTCATGTATCAAACACAGGATGAGGAGAATGTATAGACAAGAAAAAAGGTACTTTGCTAGACAGAAGGAGACAAGAAACTCTGAAACTCTGTGTTGTCCCAGACCTCTTCAAACTAGCACCACCAGCCCTTCTCTTTCCAGAGAATTCAACACTCGTTGAATTCACTATTAAATTGCCAAGGGTAGGTGACAAAACAAAACAAAATAACCCTTTGAGACCAAATCCAGAGCTGATGTGAAGCCTATGGGGTAATTCCAGCTTCCCCTAGGCCTGAACTGAGCTTCCACCATCCACTGTCCCTTCTGATGTCAAGTTGATGGATTACAACTTCCTAATGCAGGACTGATGCATTATGACATCCTAATGTTGGGACGATTGATTGTGACTCTTTTTTTAAGTATGGCTTACTAGGCAATTATTGACACCATCCATGCATTAGAGCCCTAATTCAGCAAAAAAAGGCTGACAGACCAGTGCTATGGGAAAAGATTAAGCTATTCCAAATTTTATAGATCAGGGTGAGATGGGGCTTGTTCTGCGACAGGGCCACCCTCTCATTACAAGCCTTTGGAGACAGCAAAAACTAAACAGTTTATGCCATATCTTGAAGAAAATTGCTTTATCCCTTCACCTTTAAGTGGATTCAGACGCTGCCAGTTGACTTGGGAATGCTTTGGGGTCAGCGAACACACGCCGGAACATGGAAAGGGGAAAAAAAAATCCAAATAAAGGAAAAAGAGAAGTAAGAGCCAATGCTGTCAGCTCCTACCCTCTAACATCTGTGAATAATGGAAGTGCGGAACCAAGGCTGGGAGTGGGGAGGTGAAGGGAGAAAGGGACGGTTGTAACAGTGACAAACAAGTCTAAAGGGACTTCTCCCCTCTCAAATGTCACTGGGGGAAGTAGACAGGAGACGGGGGAGGTAAGGAAGAGAGAAGGTCACGGCTGTAATACCCAAAGCGAGTGGACAATCAAATGTTTGCAGCTGGGCTAGGAAATGGCAATCCAGTTGCAGAGCACATCTGGCTTCCTTGCTGTGCGCCATGGGGGCCACCTGGTTTTAATCATGCTGGGATCACCTTTGAAAAACAGAACTTAATCATAGGCCTAGTCCTAGCAATACTGTTACATCCAGACTTCTCTCCAGGGGAGCAGAGGGCGGGAAGGGGGAGAAGATGAGTTAAAAAAAAAAAAAAAAAGAGAGAGAGAAAAAAAGATATTTTTCCGTGTTTTGCTCAATCAAGCATGGAACTTTGTTAACAATTTCTTTCTTGTCAGGTTAAAGTGAGTCACTTTTCATTTTCTGCCTCTTTGCATTTGATTCCTGCTTAGTTTATGCTTTCCTTATTGTTGTTTAGACAGGTTACATGTGTGTGGGTGCTAAAAAGCACAGCAAGTAGAGAAGAAGATATTTAAGGAGGCATTGCCTTTCCACCCCACCTTGTCCCACCACAGAAATGGATAAATGCATTGGATTAAAAGGCCTTACACCTTTCCTGTATAGTCTTCAAGAACTCAGCTAGGGGTGCCATGAGGACAAGCCTCTCTTGGCTCAGAAAAGATGCCAACAGCATCATCCTTCACCATAATGGCCACACTGGGTCAACATGAAAGTCTTCTCCATCCACACTTTCATTACAACACTGGCTTGTAGCAGATGCTCAGGAGAGAGATTCAAGAAACTGCAAATATAAAGTAACCACCCCTGATACCACCTCACAGGTTTTATCAATCACAATTTTAAAGATATGCTTTCTCTCGCAAATTAATTAAAATAAAGCAACATATTTTGATCGAAAAAATGTTGGGGGGTAGGGGAAAGACATACTAATCTAACCTTGGACATGGTACATCTTGAGAGGACGAAAACCAGTTCAGCTGTTGCAAAGTATCCTAGTATTGTCTATAATCAACCTATGTCAGTACCTGAGGAAAAAAAAAACAACCAAAGAACAAAACCGCAGGCTTCTTCATCTTCACATTCTTTGCCTCCTCACATCTGATCTCTATCATTTCTCATCTCTACAGAAGAAGCATCTGAGCAGCCTATGATAGAGGTCATGAGAATCTTGAACATGGTAGAAAATAAGCATCCACTGTTTTCTCAGAATACTTTTCCATAATAATTTGAGAGCATCAAATGGAGGTATCAGATGTCAGTTTCAGGATAACAAAGGCAGTGCTTCTTTACACAGACCACTGTCAAATGATGGAATTCAATGCCATAGGTGGTGACAGACACTAATAGTTTACACGGATTCAGATGTGGTAAGAAAAGAGGTAGAAGAGGCAGGATTCAGTTTTTAAAGCACTCTAGGGGCAGAGACTAAGGTATTGAAACCACAGCACGTTGGTTCATAATGCCAAGGTCTCAGTCTTCCTTCTTTACCTTCACATAAAGGGGAAAACATGTTTTATTTCTAGACAACTCACTTGAGAAACTAGATTATCTTTAAGGTCCCTTCAAACCAAGCCATTCTATGATTCCATGACTGTAGTTTGAAAAAGAAAAAGGGAGGGGTGGGAGAAAGAGAAATACAAAGAAAGATTCATTAGGCTCACAGATGTTTTCACAAACAAATAAACCCTCAGTTCAGTTCCTTGCAGTCTAGTCTGCATTGTAGGACCAATGAGCATCCTGGATATAAGCATGCATGAAGGCATGACCTGACAAGACCGAAGATATGCGCTTTACACCTTCTGGTAATGGAAAGGAAACTCAAATCTTCAGTCCTACTTACCAAATATTTCAAATAACTAACCTTTCTGTTAAAATCAGATCACGAATACTCTTCTGTGTGTGTGGTTCATGGTAGATTCACTGGAATACTTCAGCTACTTCACATAGTTGTCATATTGCAAAGGAGCTTTAAACTCAGCTTAACCACACCAACCACAATTTGTTTTCTATCTCATTACAAAAATGACTTAATTTCCAGTGTAATCTTGTACAGGAGCTCAAATCTGCAACTGCAACAGCATCAGCATTGTAATGTAATCTAGAAGTATTATAATAAAAATAAACATAGTCAAAGAGTATTTTACAAATGTTAATTATTACTAGGGGAGAAAATCCTGTCAGGTAGGTATGTGATAGTAATAGTTATCTTACTTTACAGGCAGAGAAACTGAGCCAGAGATTAAAAAGTTAAGTGTCTTGCCCAAGGCCATGAAGAGAAGCAAAGTTAAAGCAAGGACTAAGAAGCAGGAATTCTCAGCAGCCCTGCAGGCTACAAGGCCCTTTTCCATGCATCTTTTTCACAATTCCCAAATCAGTTCCCCTTGACCCCAATGGCTTCTGAAAAGATTTTCTGATAACAAGACCTGCCTGACAGAGAACACATAAGGAGTGTGCAACTAAGACTTTAAAAAGTTATCTTTATTTTTAGGAGGCTGGCCGCACATTCTTTCTCAACTTTAGCTTGGAAGTAGTTTAAGAACACCCAAAACATCTTGACGCAGTGAAAAGAAAATTATCTGGTTCCTCTGTATCGGTCTAAAGCAAAAACCCTGCAAACCGCCTGAGAAAAGACATGATGTTTGGTAGCCAGCATAACAGATTAGTGTTTTTCATATCACGCTAGTCTTTTTTACTATACTAGAAGTCTTTCCCATCACAGCTGCTTTTGCACTGTAAAATGATAGGAAGGGAAGACAGCGACTGCTAATGTTGCTTGGAAACACAGGGCTTGCTGTGCCACCTGCAGGGCTGGCTTGAAAAAATGCCTGTTGTAGGGATTAGCATTGTCTTGGAAGTCAGGAGCCAGTTTCTCTCCAGGATGGAGCAGCTTTGCAACATCTAATTAGCCTGGTGAGCAAGAACATAAAATGGACCATAGAATGATCCTGTCTCATTCCATTGGGATGTTTCACTCCATTCTTGCCTGGGCTCACCTACCTGGGAAATGTACATTCTGTTGAATGGGGGAATCAAAAAAAAAAAAAACCAAAACGCAGATGAGGTTCAAAACCAGAGTTACACAGTTTACATACAAGTTCCTTGGAACCTTCTCCTACCTCTATCTACCTCCATTTCCCTCTGCACTGAGCTGCAGTTCTTCCCCAGGCATTTCATATTATGTTTTGCTTCTGATTTAATGCAATTATCTCCCCATAATTAGTTACCAATATTTCTCCAAATGCATGCTTTTACCAAGTGTTTTGCAGGAGCAAACAACCTCAACAAAGGAGTTCAGGATTTGGCCTAAATTTATGCCAAAAACTAATCTAGAAAAAGATGAAAGTTTTTCAGGATGATTGAAAATATATGTTCCATCTTGGCCAAGGCTTGCTTTGTTTTGTTGGCTGTGAGAACCTACAGTGGAGGACAGCAGCAGTCAGAAGCTGAAAGAGATCTATTAAGCCATTGTGCCTTTGCTCCCAGCAATACATATGCTGGACAGGCAGTCCAGAATAATGAAGTCCTCTTTATTTGATCCTTCTGCCAACATATGATTATTCCCCAACACACTGATTGCTAGTGCTTTCTGCAGCGTAGTTTTAAATGTCCCAAGAGATCGGGTTTCTACCACTTTCACTAGAAAATCGTTTACATAGCCTAGTAGATTTGGCCCCTGGGGAGACTTTTTTATTGTGTTTGGTTTCACTAAGAGCCTTGAAGGTGTTGGTCAGTGATTGATTATTGTTTGTATTGTGGTAGCACCTAGAGGCACCAGCTGAAACTGCAGACCAACTATGCTAGGTACTGTACATCAGCAAAGTGAGGAACTGTCTCTTCCCAAACACTTTGCAGTGAGAAGAATTCAGCCAAGCAAAGAGGCACAGACAGATAGAATGATTTACCAAGACCAAACAGTGGTGCGTAAACGCAGTGAGGAGGGGAAACAAGCTGCTATAAATCTCAGCCAATTTCTACATTCACATGTGGGCACAACATCCAGAACAACACCTTGAACATCCAGGTGATATGTGCATAGTTGTTTCTGATGAAAGGAGCACAAAAAATAACAATGCATCAAAGTGAAACAATAATCCCATAAAAAATAAAACACATTAGGGATGAGGCTTGTTTTACATTGCTCCAGTGCTTCAGCAGAAGCCACTTGCAAACAGGTGAAACCTCCACTGCACAGTATTCTGTCAAGCCATGGGGTAAACAGGGAGAATTCTGAGGACAGTAAAAGAAATAAAGAAAACTAAAGTAAGTATCAAAGGTTAAACCACCAGATGAGGTTGCAGGAGGTGGCAGATTATGTGATCCTCTTGTATTCTAATTCAATTCTTCCCTTCCCACTTTAAACAAACCCTCTCTTTCGGAAACCAACAGACTCCTTCCCATTTGTTCTCAGATGAGGTTTATTATGAGAAGCAAACACCCAGACTAAATCATCATTCCAGGGTCAAAGCAAATCATTTGTTGACTTCTCAAATGGCAAGTGGGACCCAGGTATTAAGATCAAGGTTAACACCTTCATTCAGTCAGGCTCCCCATTCAGTCACGCAATCACTCAACAGCTCTGCAAACAGAATCCAAGATCTCGTTGATTTCGTTACTTTCTTCCTTCCCCATGCAACTCTTACTCAGAAGCCACCAGAGCACACAAATACAGCACCACATCTGAAGAATAAAAAAAAAATCACTATGCTGTGGTGTCTGTTAATCTGATGGATGGTTAAAACAGAAGTTTTAACAACAGAAGTTGAGATGAATAAATAACTGATTTTGCACTTTGCTGGCATTATAGAAAAATGGAGGAAGAGAAATTAGTTGGGCAGCAACCCAAAGTAAACATATTTTTTTCAGTGAACTGGAAAACAGAAACAAGTAACATCTTGGCCTTGAACAGAACATTTAATCTGATCCAAGGGGAAAAAAAACACTTAAAAAATAATGCTGATGTTAATTTCTAAGTTTCTCATTTGAAACAAAACCACCAAACTCCTTTTTTCTCCCAGTGTCCAAGTGCTTTGACCATTTTCAAAAACTGGGAGTAAGGCACACTGTCTCTGCTTTAACCAATGTAATTCAGCACCTATTTGTGAGACACTTCATTTGCCACAGAGCTGTATTTCCAGAGAGGAAAAGAAAAGAACAGAAAAGAAGAGATTTTGGCCAACAAGTGACTCAGCTTTGGTCAGTACAGATTGCACTTGCCTTCCTCACTACTGACACAGTCCTGGGAAGCACGAACACAGTGACATTCAAAAGACCCCCTCTCCCCAGGAAACTAAATGCAAAGTCATTGAATCTACTTACATTCCTACAAACCAAATAGCTTTCTGGGCTTCCCCTGATGACACCGTGCTGGACTTGCCTTCTGTCCTGTAACAGACATTTTTCCAAGGGGGTGGTACAGGCTGGTTACCGTTTTGCTGGCACGGAACCTCACAGGTTACACCCAAAGTTTTCTAATTATTAGGTCCCCCATTTCCCAAGAGCATTTGCAGGTATCCTTCCCGAGCAGCAAGGAAAACCAGAGAACATGAGGATCTCATCAAAAGACTAAAATCTCCATTTCTTATGTCAGTATTAAGTCAGGCTGGAGAGGACACTGAGGCATACACTGAAATGTGATGCTGCAATTTACCCTGAAAGTTAGGGCAGGACTAAATCAAGGGTGTGTTAAGGGATACTTTTACTCCTGGTGTCTTTTCTCCTGTGATTCACCCTACCAGAAGCATCTTGGGAGAATGTACTCAGTCACAGCATATGCGACCATCACTTGGATACTCCTGTCTCATTCTTGAAGTCTGTTTATGAGTCTGAGAAAAGCTATCAAGAAGCCTACCATAATCCATGGCCTGTCTAAAATATCCACAAGAGCCCTCCTGAGTCACGAAGATGACAAATGTGTATCCAACAAGGACTGTTCTCCATTCCTTCAATTTCAGCAATTCAAAATTAACATTTAGAGCATCATGACCCTGTGAAGCCAAATCATGTCCCTTGAGCCCATCTCATTCTTTCTCGCCCCCCCTCTAGCCCCCTCATCAAATAAAGCCAAGAGTATGTGCGTCATTCTGACACATACACTTCAGGAAGTGATGGGAATAGGATAGATTTTCTATCTCCTAATGCCCTGACTGTGTCCCTACAGCACGAGGTCCTTCATTCCCACAGTAACAGGCCTCCTCTGCTACAGAGCTGGATGGTAACCTGAGCAGCCATGACCAATCTGATGTCGGATTAGCATTGCTCTGTGACACTGTCAGCAGCATTTTGCTGGGCTCTTTAAGAGAATATCCTGCTGTGATTCACAACAAGTCTTGTGTTCAGGAGACACAGAGATCTCATCCAGCAAATTAAAATGCGCTACAGTGATTTTCAGTATTTCTGCTTGGAGGTCTCCTGGGGACGGACCTAAATGGTGTGTACTATGTCAGAAGTAAAAGCCACCTGCTACAAAAAGCCTGGACTCCAAACCACGAGACCCACCTGTGACAAATGAGAACAACCGATTGAATGAGAGAGACTAGGACTGGGCTGGAACTGCAAGGGCCGCTTCTCAACTTCTCCACACTTTGGCAAATCGAGAAATAGGTTTGTTTCACTGCAGCAATTTGTCTAAAACGTGTTGGGTCACGTATCAGTAACTCTTCAATACATTCTGCATTATTCACTGACAGATATTTGTTATCTTAATTACTAATTACAAAAAGTGGGATGACTCACTCACAAGATGGGTTGGACAGACCACTGGTTTTACCAGCCTGGCTAGCCATATTGCTGCGTTGCTGGGCGTTATGTGCACAGCTGGCTGTGAACAAACTACAAAAAAAAAAAGCCTGCTGCTCTGAAACCGCCTCACTACAGTCTGTTTTTTCTCTCCTTTGTGACAAGGCATCAGGTACCAAACCAAGAACAGATCAGTGAGCTGAAACTCACTGAAATACTCATAACACACTGAATGTGTAAAAAACACTGTGCACTGTATGAAGGAATGAAAGAATTGCATTTTTGCTTGACACATACCACAGTGCCAGAGAAAAATGCTGCATCTCTAACAAGCAACAGCAGAAGTGATACAGGCAGGGAGAAATACAAAGAATGTAACTGCATTCACTGGAACATGCAAGAATACAGGACTTAACACTTCTTTTCTTGTAAAATGGGTTTTGTACATCCTCAAATGTTAGAACTGAGGTTTTTTATCTCCTTGGGAAGTTAATGCTTAGATCAGCACAGCCCTTGTTAAAGCCAACACTGGCAACTGCTTCCATTTTAATTGAAAGCACAGAATGCCATCAATTGCAATACTTCGGTTGCTTGCTGTAGCAACACAGCAAACTCACCTAGGAACTTACTGCTAAATTGGGCCCTGCTTAGTTTGCTGAAGCCAAGAATATCCAAGCTCAAGGTAATATGCCTCCAAACACATTTTGATTACACCCAAAGAACAAAACCACTCAGCTGTGCTGTAGCTCCTCCTTTTTTCTCCTTCTGGCCTCCCACATTACAGATTAAAACAACAGTGCATCTGGCATTTACCGAGCATCAAATACTTCTCCAAGACCTCCTAGAACAAACAGGCCCTGGCTGCCTGCCTCAGAGCTGCTGATAGGTCTCCAGCATTGTGCAAGGGGTCAGACTTAGGAACTGTCAACAGCTTCCTAATGTATGCTCTTTCTCCAGGAAAGGGGGTCCCAGGTTTTATAGCCTAATAGATTCGTTAATCGGAACACACACAGGCTAGGAAAGCCACTGTTTGTTTTCTCTGACAAGTTTGGCATTTTCCTCCTGGGAGCCAGGAAGCTTTAAAGGCATAAGACTCTCCTACTTAACTGGACAAGAAAACCAGTCTGGACAAACTGAGACATGTCATTGTGGCTGCTTAATTCTGAGCCAGAAGGTGCCATTTTAGAGACTTTATAACAACATCAATGTCAGGGTAAAGGAAATTAAATTCCCCTTCCTCTCCTCCCCTGATGTCTCCATTTTTTCCAGGCTTCCACTCCTGTACCTAAAGACAGGGTCTGGCCCATCAGAGGCACAATACATGTGATTATACTGACGATAATGATGTTCAATTCAGAAAGCGGTTCCAGAGGGAGTGCTTAAAGCAAAGCAAAACTGTCTTGTGCAACAGTGGCAATGTGCCCATAAACTGTTTCCGTTCACTCATGACAGCAGTTTAAAACACAGAAAGAAGAAATGGCAAATGCAGTGAGTAAAACTTCTAAATGAAACTACACACCCACCTTCAAATCAGCACTTCTCAGACTGTGATGTAGACTCTGCCATCAGAATAAGGACTTACTATAAATAACTCACATATAATCACAAAGGGGAATTCCAAGTGTTTCCAAGGCTGTGTAGCCCATCCACTAAAAATAATAATAAAAAAAGTCTCTTAAAAGCTAGAAGCTGCCACAATTTATTACACTTTAATGGCCTGGATGAGACAAGAAAATTGTATTCTAAGATTTTATGGCATCAACAAGAAGGAATCAACAGGGGGATTTCAGCAAAAATAACTTCAGCCTCTTTTCCTCATGTCTTGCTAAATAGTGAAATTTTCTTTCCTAAAAAATCATTACAGCACCAAGACTAAATCCTCTCAGTCTGAAGGGACCCCTTGCTGTGCTCCTGGCACAAACAAACGTTACAGTCCACATGCAGTGTCCAGCTCAGCAAGTCCACAGGCCATTGACTCCCACCACCTGAGTGTTTACACCGGGGAAGGAGTCCTCAGTACTTTTCCTGTTTCTTAAACTATTTCTCTAGGCACCTGCTGTAAAGCACTGTTCAGAGAGAGCTTCTAGGGATAGATGGATCTTTCCTGTAACACTGTTAGGTCTGAGACTGTGGTTCATGGGCACATCCCCATTCTTCCTTTGTGCTATTCCTCCATCCTTCTTCCCTCTGACAGGAATCCTACGGTTTCCACATCCCCTTCTGGCTCCAGTACTCCAGTTATTAAAACACTGCAGGATAGGTACAGCCGAGATCAAGCAAGGTAAAGCAGTGCTTAGTCCAACAGCAATACCTTGCAGGAAGAACATTCCATTATCATTCTTCAGAATGGAAACTAGCTTTACCTTTGATTTTTAAGCACATGACACATACCCTCGCCAAGTCATACAGTCATTTGTCCTGTCACTGGTTGAAGCAATGCTTATATCTTGCTGAAGTCAAAGCATGTCCCATTGAAGTTGCAATGAAACACTGCGCTTAAGTGCTTTGCTGAATCACAGCCATCATAACTATCCATTAGGCTTTGATCTGGTTAATGTTTGTCCAAATATGGCCTCACAACGGGAAAGCAACGAACCATTATTAAAAGAAGGAAGGACAGCTGGAATTATTTTAGTGTACAGTACATGCACAAACACACACCAAGTAACAGTTTGAAAAGTTGTTCCTCAAATTATTCTTCTCTCATTCCCTTAGTTACAAAACTATTAATCAGGGTCTTATTTTTGTGTGTCGTGTCGTGTGTCCCATCCCCCCCTCCCCTTTTAATGTACTCAGTGCTCATCCAATTTACACACACAGTTTATCTTGGCAAAAAAAGAAAGGGAAGAAGAAGAATCTCTGCACAGGGGTGGAGGGGGGAGAGGTGTTTGTTTGAGGGGAGTCACCACAGCCATCACTCAGTCACTGTAGAATTGAAGAAGGAGAAAGACTAAGGAGGCTTAACTTCTCATGCTATTTATACACGATAGAGATATGATGTGTATGACTGAAAGGTAATTAAGTAAATACTTGTCTCTTCTTCACTCATACACACAAATCTATTCTGTCCATTTCTTATAAGCTGGCCTGTTCCATTCTGGTTTCTTGAAAAGCAGGTTAGCTGCCAGAACATGTAGAAAGAAGATGTCTCAGCACAAAATTAGAAAGAACTGACTCCACCCATGACAGAAGCTAAAACAAATGCAAGGTCCATCCTCAGTGAAGTCGGTGACTTTCTTTCTCTTTCTGATCTGAACATTCCCTACTATGTCTGAGGTTACAAAAATCTCGTATCGTACAATTTGCTTACATGCTATTCATGATGAGTTAATGGACATCTGTCACTACACCCCCAGCCTCTAGCTTGCATGACAGGACCGGCTAAGAGAGAAGCCAGCTCCAACTTCAAGCACATGGGCAGCTCCAGCACTTTCAGCTGATGGACTGCAGCAGAATGACACCATTATTTTCTAAATCTTCCTGAGCAATTTCTCCGATAACAGGAATTGAGGACTTCAATTCACCTTTGCCATTGCAAAGATATCATACGTTCTCTTCGGACAGCAGAGTTTTAAGAGATAAGCAAACAGACTTTGTGGTATGTTCTGATTAGAAAACACAAGTAAAAAAGCTTTCATGATCTACCTGATTAGGCTGTTATAAATAAGATAAACACTCTCTTCAGAAATGGTCTTCCAATCATCCACAGTTGATAAAGTGCAGTTTTTCAGAGGTACAGAAGCCTAGCTGTTTCTCCTGACTTCAGTGAGGGTTGTGTGTCTGTGAGTGAAGGTGTATGTGCACCCGTGTGTGGATACATGTATTCAGTTCTTCAACATACTGCTTCTCAAGCAGAGCCTCATAACACTGCTCCACCTCAAGGAAACATAACCATCAAAGGCAAGCTTAGCAATAACGTGAATAAAGGAGCCGCTTGCCCTAAGTTTGGCGTGGACAGACAGGAGGCACCACCCTGCCCGTTTCCTGTTTTCCACTAGAACTAGCGCAAGGAACTCCTGTCCCCTTGCCCAAATCCCATCCCAGCAGCCATGCTTCAAAGACACTGCCCTGGGGATAGGAACTTCAGCACATGCAAATCAGGGACATCCCACACGAGCTGCATGCAGCTGGTAACAAAGCAAGAAGGGAGACTGATTACCCAGAGTTCACTATGGCACATGGCCCACTGTGGCCAGGGTTCCTGAGAGGGGTTGACAAACCTGAATGTGATCTCCAACATCACCAGTGACCGACTATTAGAGACTGGGCCTTGACAGCTGTCAAAGTAGCACAGCACTTCTGGCCTCATTTTTCTCAGGCTTAGTGCCCCATCTCTAGACTGGGGAAATCACACCACTTGTACTACCTTTGTAAATGCTTCGGAAGCCAGTGATAGTAAGTGCTAAACATTCACATTACCTCACCCTACCAGGGACAACCACCCAGGTAGCGCTGGCACAGCATGTACCAAACCATTCCACAAGGCATCGTCTCCTGCCCACTCAGAAGGGAAACCAAGCACTAGCCACCCCTTCAGGACTGCTGGGTTTGACACAACTCTGGCTAAAGCAAATGGAAGACTACCTGTCATTTCCAGGGGACCATAAGAAATTGGTTTATGGATCAGTCCCACAGTTTATTAGTTTCATTAGATCAGTCTACCATGGGTCGTTTTCTGTGACTTCTGGGACTTTTTTAACCTTTTCCCTTTCAGATTACAATTCTTAATTTTAAAACAGAGCAATAAAACAAATTGGAAAACCCTCTTTCTCTTTTCTAATACTATGGCTTATTCTAGCAACCTATTTTTAGACCTATGACATGTATATAAAAATATATGTTCCCAGAGGAATTTCATCCCACTATGCAATGTGAACTTGTTAGAGCACTTACTAATGACACACCCAGATTTATTGCTTCCCATGCTCTTTCTATAGTTTATTTTTTGATGTAAAAAAACCAAACCAAAACAAACCCATAACAAATAAGGCAGGTATTTGTATGTTTGGCTAAAAATAACTGATTTTTTTATAAGCTGTGCACTGATAGAAGATTTATCTTGTTTGTATATAGTTTTTAGGTCAAACCCTTTTTTTTAAATGGAGATTAAAATCTAGATATGCGAGTATTTTTAAGACAACTTCTTTCCAGCTTCTTTTTATATTGATGAAAACTTATTCTGCATAGAAAACCAAGAATTTCCTCACAGAAATATTCAGGATTCTCAAAAATACAAGATCCGATTACAGGAGAACAGAACTGAAAACCTTGATAAAAGATTTATATATGAAGGTGCAAACTTTTGTGACTCCTATCTGGCCAGACCTTCCTACAAGTATTTTTCAAACATTCTACTCCTGATTTAAAGGACTGAGCAGATCTGAAGGATAAGCTGTAGTTTTAACTGAAAGCTTGGGAACAAATCTGATTTCAATGGGGAAAAAATTGAACAAACAGTTTGGAGGAAACAGTACCAAGACAATTTCTCAGGTCTTGATCAGATTTAGCAAGATGAAATGGACAGACGGATGAAAAAAAAGGAAGCATGCAAGCAAGGGAGGCACTTCCCATGGACAAGAGGCCCAATCTCTCAGCAACCTCAAGGGGCTGGTCCTACTAACAGAGCACTGACCGTTCTTTGGCTACTAACAGCATATGACACACTGTGACCGGACAGGAGAATTTATTGGTCCATGAGGCTTTCATGAGCTTCCAGATGTTTCACTTCCATTAAATCCAGCAAGAATGAACCATCTAAACACTTACTAAAATCTGTGTCTTAACATTTAACTGAAATTTGCATATGAGACTAAATATCTTACGCGTTTCTCAAAAGATTTCCTTTGGCTATATCTGCTTCCCATTTCATTTATATGTCACTCTGGGTATTGCTGCCATTTACTTTTAACATGCATTCCTCTGCTCCCTGTACTTGGCCACTAAACAACACTAAACAACCAGGAACATGAAGCTGTAGTCCTGTTCAAAAGTTTGTCAAATCTTCAGCTCACATTTAGCACAAAAGTATGTGTCCATACTGTTAAAACTGCAGATAAGCAGTACTGAAAACCAAGCCTTTTTTGCTATGTGTAAAATTACACAGCTGGAACTTCTCTGCAAATCTGTTCACAAAGAAGGGCTCTACAAAACTTGCCGTCTCGGACATTTATAGTACTAACAGCCACACTCTCACTCATTTGAACCCTCTCTCACAAAGGAATTAATATACTCCATAATCCTTCTTACCCTTTAAGGCCTTTGGAGCAGGGAACTGGCAGTTCAGCTTTACCTTAATAACAGTATTACTCTGATAATATCTATAAGTAGGAAGAGCATCTTTCTAGGATGCATGAATTCTATATGCAGGATCTTAATTCAAAAGGAATTTGGCACCCTCCTCCTGGCCAGGTCGCTAGGTCAAGTACTGCAAGCTGTGATAATGAGGCTTGATTCTGACAATTCTGACCAGTAGCTGTTGTCATCCTGACTCCTTCTAAACCATCAAGAAGACACTGAATGACTTAGGCAGGGTTTATTTTTGGTATACAAATGTAAAGGAAAATTCAATGTCACAATGTCTGCCACAGCCTCCACGGAAATCTGATTTCAGAAGCACATGAAGAATCTCCCCAGCCCAGAGCATGCTTTCCCTAACCAGATTTCCTTTTCTCAGTCACTAGGGTAGGATTTTTTTTACTTTTTTCTCTTTTAAGTTCAGAACCCTTAAAATTCCACTTTTCCTACAAAAGATTTTCTGCCCTGAGGAGAAATTCTGTCATGAATTGATGCGTACATTAACTCACAGTAAGTGAATAGTGACTAGAAGCATCTGCCTTTTAACGCACCAACAGCGGGGACAGAAGGAAGGTGGCGAGTAGGAGACACAATTGAGTGAGAATACTAACTCCAGCCTTTTTCTTTTGTTTTCTTCTGGCCACCACCATTTAAACTGCACAGACATGCCCTCAATTCAGATCAGTTACACGCTGTTTACAACTCTTTGCAACACTTCTTAAGCAGTGCTAGCACGAACCAGCATAGCTGTCACTGCCAGCCTCCAGAAGGGATGTGGTTCTAAGGCTCCAAGCCCAGGAGGCTTTCAAAAGTAGCACAGAGTACTCTGTCAGAAAGAGTTAAATAAGAGACATCCTGTGCTAAGCTTGAGTGGTATGTAAGACACCAGCATTTTTTAGAAGGAATAACCCAGCAAGAAGAGAAAGCCATGACATTATGGCCTTAAACTGGACATACGGACTAATTTCAGCTCTGTACAAAACCTTTGTGACATCAAGCACATAACTGCCTGTTCCTTAGTCTTCCTGGTTGTGAAATAGCAATAAGAATCCTACTTTTGTCTTTTTAAAATGTGATTTATCTGTTTTTGAGATCACCACTCATTCTGGGTACATGTAACAGGGACCTGATCTTAGTTATGGTTTCTAGTTGCTATTGTAATAGCTTAATGTTGGAGTGTGTTTTAAGATAATGAAGAGACATCTGCCCATTCTTATCCCAAGCTTGCGTGGACAGATGATGACTGCAATTCTGAGAGAGCTTTTTAAAGGTAAGTATAGACTCTATGGGTATCCCTCTGTCAGCTCAGCACTAACAGATGCAACTTAAGAACAGTGAAAATAATGGCCAAAGAATCATTGTGCTACTCAAGCTAGCATTGCTAAGTACAGTAGCAGAAAAGACACACAGAAAAAAAGAGCAAAGCATAAACCTGTCAAGTGCAAAAACTACAGTATGGATTCATGTTCCTGTCATTTATATTTTATTTATGTTCTTGTTGAATTATTCTACAGAGGGATTTTTAAAAGTCTAGAAGGAAGAACACTGCCTATTTATTTCTCCAGGTAATTTACATATTTAACTATTAACTTTCAACTGAAAAGCTTACTCGTGTCATTCACATTAAACCTACAGAAATGTTTCATAACATTGTAGAAGTCCAGGAGTATCTGGATCACCACTAAAAGTCTGATAAACTCTTCAACCAAGGCACGTTACCAGTAAAGTTAAGCTGTAATGTCTTTATACTAACAGAAGATCAGGCTCAGGTAAGTCAAATCTCTACTGTCATCCTGCCAGAGCATGTCATTTAGCTCTGACAGCATGACAGAACAACACTTTTCCTGAGGCCATCACTAATACTACATCATCACTGAGGGTCCATCCAACCCCAAGAACTGCATACCTGGAGAGGCTGCATGTTCTTACAACATCTTGGACAGTAAGTGCAATTCTGAAAATTATGGGTAAAATCCAGTGATACATTAAGCATCATTGTTTCAACAGAACTGAGGGACTGAGATTGAAGCTTTTCACAAAATGCTGCAATAGAATGGGAGACCTACACTGCACTATAAGCTATCCGAAAATCAGTCAAGTGTAAGGCTTCATAAGCTGTGACCAAAACCTTGGGCCATCTGGCTCTCTGATGCAAGGCAGATGAGCTTCCTCAGGGCAACACAACAACGTTCATTTTCCCTTCTCTCAGCAGCATTCGAAACCCAGGCAGCAGCATAGCAAGGCTAGACTCCAGCACCAGACTTCCAAACAAGCTCAGGGACAAAGACTCAAGTGTTGACCATCCAAAATCTGAGTTGATATATATTAGAGAGTTCAGATCCTTTTGAGCACTGAAGACACTGCACTGTCTAGGTGAAAATGACACAACATTATTGAGAACATTAAAAGACTGGTCTCAAGGGCTCAACGTGGTGTGCTAAAATATTTACCCATTGTATTGCTCATCTTTTCACATCTTTTCAGGCTCAGAGGAAGACATAACGGATTCAAAGAACACATCAAAGGAACAAGAACTGCAAGAATAGTCCATACATCCCCCCGGTTGATATGTTTTACTACCAGAACTATTTATGATTCGGAACAGTGGAACAAATGAGGCATAGGAAGTAAAAAAGAAAGACTCCACAAGGAAAAAAAGGGCAAAGAGAGAGAGATTACAATTTTTCTTCACTGAAGTCTGCAGAAATTTTGCTAGAAGAAAAAGGCTGTAGGGTGGTAGAACAGTTGCACGCTTTTTTCCAACCAGTCATCAGGATTATTATTATTAACTTCAGAGGAAACAGCACTAGGCTTATATCCCGGAGCCTATGCTGCTTTTGGTTATACCATTATACATTTCACCATAAATCAACCATCACCAAATTTAAAACAACTCTGAGTGGTGGGTGTGGAGCAACACTACACAACCATGTAAGGAAACACAGACACAGGCAATCTGTTGAGGCAACCTGTTTTATGCAAATGCCTGACATGAGACACATGCAAAAACTAGAAAAAACACAGCATGATCACAATACTTCTCTTGTCACTGGGATGACATTTACTCCCAACCAGCCATTACGATGGCACCAGAAACTTACTTTGCCCTGGGGTGAGGAGGAAACATCTAATTAAGCAGCCTTAAAAATCTGGTTGTCAGGACTTACACCATGCTTTACACTGGGCAGACAAAACTGCTCTTTGCAGAAGCTTGAACAAGACTGGACTAGAAAGGGGTCCTAAAAAACAGTAGAAGTGGAGAAACAACAGGAAAATTGCTCAGTTAAACTGTCCTCTTTTTTTCCTCAACAAAAAGTCTTGCTGAGCCTCTCTTGAAGCTCATTTTGATTCAATGCTTGCTGAAGCTAAACTTTCATTAGGCTTTGCATCCTGCATGGTTAATTCTTTCTTGAGCTTTGTCACCTGAAAGATGAATGTTTTGAGGGTTGTAAGCAACGAACACATCACCACAATCCATGTGTGTGCAATACCAGAAACAGAGAGGATTTTTCTACTTCTAAGAGTGTCAGCATTGATTTTTCTCCTGCCTCTACTGAAACCCTCACAGATACAAAAGCAAAGCCCAGAGCCAGCATAAATTCTCTGCAGAAACCAGAGATTATTAAGGAATTTTGCAACACATCCACTTATAACTCTGTCTCCCTCTATGAAAGATAGCTCCTTGAAGATCCAAGACAAGATAGCCACAAACCTCTAAGAGTATCTAAGACTATCATAAAAGTTTATGGGCCACACCCGCATAAGCCATAGTTCTGATCTCTATCCACAATGGCTCCAGTTATTTAACCTAGTTATCTTCAGATCAGAAGCACAGGGCTGAGGCACTAAGTGGTACTTAAAACTCCCATCCAGAGCTGGTGGGTTAAATCATGACTCCACAACATTGCCCCATGTCTTTAATCAAACTACAGGAGGGAAGGATATCAAACCTTAGAGAACTGTTATCCCACAGCTTACATATTTGGCCTAGCCATAAATCAGCTGGCTGTATACTTTAGTAGAGTCCCAGGCATAACAAAATCAAGAATAGTAAGAAAACTAAAAACCAGCAGGGGTTTATTCTAGATGCTGTTAAAAGGGAAACACAATGGCTTAAAGAAGGGGGAAAAACTCTCATAGAAAACCAGGAGCATCAACTACCTTCATAACAAGGCCTAGTTTTATTAAATTTATCTTCTAAATTAGGCTGGTATGTGCATTACTTGCAGACTTAAAACTCTTCTGATACCTTACCTACTAACTTCAGGAAGCTGGGATGGATCAGTTATAATGGTCCTGTTTATATTCTCATCCAAGAGATCCATTATTAGATACTAGACTAGACGAGCCTTAGGACTAATCCAATGTGGGAAATTCTTACGAGCCCAACTCACATAGCTGTACAAATAGTAGGGTGAGTATTAGAATGTGGTGGCCTACAGGCGGTGAGAGCCCTTCCATTGCAATGCCTGCCACTACACTTCATTGTCAAAAACACTGAGACCTGGACATACTTGTAACTGAGGGAGAAGCACAGTTCACATACTGCCAGCCACCAACGCGCTCTTCCCTTAGGCCACCCTGCTTCTGAGGCAACACCGAGCCAGCAAAGCAACACCATTCTGGCCAATACAAGTCAGCTCATCTTCTGTTTCCTCTTCTGCTCATCAGTTTTTTATCTCATACCTACATATATAACAGTCTACACCTTCATTGACAGGTCATGAGCAGGGTGTTCCTTTGCAAGGTTAAGGAACACACCATGGCATTGCTGCAGCAGAGATTAGTGTACTGTTGATTGGGTTTCCTGAAGAAATTTCTTAAGTATTTTCTGTAAAGGAGGCTGACATTACCTGTTGACTCTAAATAACCAAAGCCTGTCTACTGGACCAGCTGTGACACACAAACTCATATGAAGCCAAAAGTGCTCTTCTTTGAGGACTCAAGTTATACAGCAAATGGCTTATAAAATTAATCAGGAAGCACTAAGGTGGCATTTATTTGGCTGTCATGTGGACTTACCCAGAAGGGTTACTGTCACTGAGCAATTAGCTAATGGAGCATTTCTAGTTACTGAAGATTGTCAGAACTCAGTAGTCAGTCCTATTCAGAATACCTGAGAACAAAGTATCTAGAGTCTACAGAGAAATCAGAAAGTGGATTTAGAAGCACCATTTAGTAAAGCATCTCCTATGACAAATGGAAGGGCAATTTATTTCTGAGTTAAGCATTTCTTTTCCTTTTGAATCATCTCTCACTTCCACGTTTTACAGTGTTGTCACATAGCAATACTCCACGGATGAAGAAATGCTCTGGGTAATAAACCTGGATCTACCTCATGCTGATCAGAACCAGAAGTCTAACCTTCCCGTATCTCACAGGAGGGTTTTGCATTTGCAGGGTTTTGGATCGTACCATGCTCATAGTGTGAGCATCTCACTTCATTACTGCTAGAAGATTCTTCCTTCATTCTTTTCTAAGGACAATTCCTTCTTTCTTTCAATCCTCTTAGTAAACTTAACTCTGAACATCCATCAGTTGACGATATTAAAAGATGGTCCTTGAAAATGTAAAAAGTGACATCCTTAATGAGCGTCAAAAATTTAAGCTGTGTGGTGTTTTAATTGAAAAGAGATGACCCTTTCAAGAAAATGTTTTCAAAGTAGAGAATTCAGTCATCTGATGTTCCTAAATCTTTAAATATATTCCCCCAAGATCAGAGAAACACAATTCTGCTTCCAGCTCTACCATTAATTTTCTGTACATCTTGGTCTCACAGAACATGCAAAAACCCCCAACCCTTGATATACCAAGTTCCCATGTTTCTCATCTCTCTGCAGTTACTGCATTGCAAGATACATGACTAACAAAACCACAGTTCTAACAGCTAGATTTGCAAAGACAACCTTGGACTTCAAATTCAAGTTGAATTATCTTTCTCTTTACACATCTAGCAACACAGGTTCTGATTTTCAGATAACTGTTGGGTCAGTTGAGCAAGAGAGTGCATTTCTATACAGACCCTTTTAGCAGCAGCGCATAGATGGATGCTCCTGAATTGCTTGGATACTGTCATGTGAAAGATTTTGGGGAGGAACAGAGGCTATGAGGAAGAAGAGTACAGCACTGGCTGAACAACTCTTGACTTGCTTTGGATTTTGACAGGGCAAATAAAAAAGGGAGACAAGGCAAACAAATGAAAGGTGAAAGTTCACCTCCCCACCGTAAATGAGGGCAGGCGACAGTGAAGGCTGGAAATCAATGTGCGCACTATATGTTGTTTACTCATCCCTGCATGCAGATGAGAGCGGCTTCAGCACACAGACGCTTTCCCGGTGGCGGCGTGGTGCCTGCCTCTCTCTGCTCCAGCATGGCCATTGAAAGGAGCCAGTACAGACATGACGGCGCCAGCAAACCTGCAATAACTTGTTTGTTGCCACAGTGCCCATCCTATTGCCTATCTCCATTCACACTCCTCCTTATTGCTCACCTGATAACAACAGGCCTGACTGTAATTGCTGGGGTGTGCTGCAGAGTGGCAGAGAAGCAGATAAGGAATATCTATCCCTTCTCTCAGCACAAATGTGTAAAAGTTTGTTCACGGTTTTATGAGGCATGGAGCAAAACAGCTGCTTTCACTAAGAGTTGAGGTGTTAACTGCTGAGGTATTGTGAGGTGGCTCCTGCCAGCCAACTGTGTCTCTCCGGACAGGTCAACACACAGGCTTCTGTGTTGGGCTGAAACAGGTGTTAGGAAGGAAACTATTTCATGGTGGAAGGTGGGACAGAGGTAGGATTTCTTGAAGCTTTAAAGGGGTGGAAAAACTTGCTTTCAATTCAGGCTTCAAACAGAACATACATGCCTGGGAAGCGAAGGCTTTCCCTGCCAAGTCTCTCGTTCTCCACCTCTGCCTGGTGTTGCAGGACTGTTTCTAAAGCTCCAAGAAGAATTTATCAGACTCCAGATCTACAGCATCTCCTTCCAGGCTGTCAAACTGTAAGAGCGGATTCTATGATGCAGTTGCAAGTCCTGTGATGATCAAACTGAGATTTCTGACTCGTTTTGTATATAGGCTACAGAACAGCTGTCAAACAGTAAAATATCTCGGGTGCAGAAGCCAGGCATTAATCAGATGAGAAAGCCACAATTCTTAGCACAGGCTCTTATTAGTGGCTTTTAGTAGTATCTGTATATACACACAGAAGGGTATTTCTTATGTTTACTGGACACTTAGTCCTGTCACCTGGGAAAGCAGGTGTTGCAAACTCTACTAAGAAAAGCCAGAAGGAAGATTTTCACCTCATTTTGTCTGCATATAAAGCTTATTCAAAGGAACAGGCTAATCCTTAGCCTCTGCTGAGACTGGCCACAAAACTGAGGGGATGGTGTGGTTTTGACAGCAATAGCTAGGCACTGGTCTAAGATCTGAGAGGCACCTCACCAAGGCTACCAAACATGTCAGTCAGTAGAACATTATAAATGGAGGAATCATGTTGGCTCATGCAAGTTTCCAGTTGTGCAAACAAACTCCTAGAAGCTTGCACGACAAATCCCAAACTAGTTGGGGAAATATAGCAAAGAACTATTATCCCAGCAATTCATCAGGCTGCTTCGCTTCGCAAAGCACCTGAGACATGAAGACATACTGAATCACATGTCCTACTACTACTGCACTTTGCGCTGACATGGGGTGGTACAGATCAGCATCTCAGTGTTTGGACAAAAATACTTTCAGTATGTTGTTTTTATGCCTCTGATTTAAAGAAGTTAGGTATCACGTAAGATACTGTAGCCTTAAATCATAGTATGCTGGTGACTTTGAGATTACTTTTTGCTGGCTCCCAGAATGTGACCAGATACCATTTTTCTGTGCAGGACAAACCAGGTTACAGAAACTTCATGCTCTGGAAAACGGTGAAGAGACAAAGGTTGTGGAAGGAGAGGATTGCAATTGGAGAACAGATAAAGAAAAGTTGAAATTTCTGGGCACATCAAGGGTAGGAGATTGGCTGGAAAAGATGGTGCAAATGGGACTCTGAAAATGGGGGGGTGGGTGGAGGGGTGTTGAGAAGAGAGACAGCACTAGAACTACCTTGTAATGGGAGCACATAACACCCTAAGACAGGTGCCTCAAACCTCAAACAAGCACCAATACTGTGAGCCTAAGAAAAGTCTGCCCTTACCCTGTCGTAAAAAAGACCAGTTCTGGACCAAGGCTGGAAAATACCACCTCAGGGCAATAAATCTCCCATTGATAGGGTCTGGCAAACACAAGCTTCGAGAAAGGTTGAAGTCAGCTCTGAAGTATATAATGACTCACTTAGGATTGAGGGAATTAGAATGAAAGGTGACACTCAATATAACAGCAACATTAATAAGTAATCGTTGCCTGCAAATGTCTGGGCAGTTATAAAACATTGGCAAGACAAACCTTAATCTTACAGCTCTGGCTCAGCTACATACAGAAAAATGTTCTTTACCAAATAACCCTGGGGACAGTCCTCTAAAGGATCCATGCTGATAGATGATCACAGGTATCTGTTACACCTCAGCCCACACCTCCATAAAATCCTGTCATCCAGTAAAGTCAGGACCTTCCTAGGGTCTCCCTCACAACCTTTCTGAAGATGCTTGTCAGTTCTCTCCCACTCTCACATTTAGTCCCATAAGGGAAAATTATTCCTGGCTAACTCCTACATTTTGCACTGTATTTTAAACAAACCAAGGTGCTGGTAAGTAACACACAGCATTGGTGTAATCTGAGAAATGAGCTTTTTGGTCATTAGAAATGCAGCTGAAACAAATAATAAATATGGTGCAGTGACATTTATGGTGAAAGCCGCCAGAGCTTCGGAGATTTCCCCGCCTGGTGCTGTAAAGGCCTACCCAGCACCAAAGGCATTTAAAGCTAAATTAAAATCCTCATTAGCTGCTCTTGAGTGTATTTGCATTGATGAGGTCCCTGGTGGATGTGGTTTTATGGGCATGGAGGTAAACCTGTGTGGCATAACTACAGAGAGAGCTTTCAGCTGCACTGATGTAACCTGCATGTGATATGCTAGTGATTGAGATATTCCATCATAAGCCAACCTAGTATGAGTGCTCCATGCCACAAAATAAAAAAAACACAACAACCAAACAAAAAACCCACATGCAATTGTTACTATGCTATCTGAGTCAGAAAGGAAGATGTAGGTTTAAATACAGGCGAGGATGTTTACCCTTATACCCTGATACAAGAAGACCTCAGAGCTACTGTTTATGTTTATGGTGAAAAGACTGGCCAGTACATTTTGTTCAGCTCTGAAATGACAGGGATACAACCTATTTGTGTGAAGGACAAGTGACCATAATCACCCTTCAGAGTCTCTCACACCACATGTTTTCTGCCATCAGCTGGATTTTTAACTTCGTTTAATGCTATCATATGACAGTGATAGGTAATACATAAAAACATACATGGGTAATACAAAAAACAAAAAAATATTAAACATATTCAACCAGCTATGACCAGCTATGAGTTATGATTAAAAGAAAAAGGAAGGTGCAGAAAAGCTCCTTAAGCACCTTTCCAAGAGAAAGAACCATAACTGTGTGTGTTAGGATGAAAAGAGAGAAACACTGTGAGAGGTGTTGCATATGGTACAGAAACTATGGGAAAACAAGCCCTTTGGGGACCTCTAGATGTGTGGTTTGATACAAAACCCCAAGATAGCTGTTTAACTGTGGGTGTATAATTTCATATTAGAAAAGCACTGTCTTGCACATGTATATCCATTACCACGATGAAATAATCCTCTCAACAGCCTGGCCAGGTACTAGAGATGAAATTCCCTGCAGGGCAAATACCCACTTGATGTTATGCCATTTTGCTCAGTAAAGAATCTGAATCAAACTACGTAACAGGCACTGTAGTGCTTCTGCAAGAGAAAGCTGATGTTTAATTACAATTCAGAATAATTCTATTCTACTTATTCATGATCCTTCTCTGACTCTTGGGTTACAGGACTCTGCTTTCTGTCTAAATAGTTTTTGTACATTTTTGTAACTAATGCCAGTTTCCATGTCAAATGTGAGTCCGTTTCTGCACAGGGTAAGCACCTGTGTGTGTATGTATGTGTGTGCATGTTTTACATACACACTGCTTTATACTGCTGTAAATGGGTTTGTGGTTTGCAAAATGGGTTCCATAAATCATTAATTAATGATAATACAGACATGAATAATGTAGGAGACAGAAGGGCAAGAGTCACCACTCCATCTCCAACACCATCTTGGAAGCTTGGATAAGCAATGTGCCCACAATAGCCTTCCCTGCCAAGAGCACCATTACAATGCTGAAGAATAATAAAAAAAAGGTTGCAGCATGTACCAAGGGAAATGATCAGACTTTATCAATAGTATGCTAATGCAGAGGACTTTAACCCTTTCAATCTTTCTATCCAGTACGGCCAAACCCAGGTATTCAGATTCTCCAATTCCTGTTCCCTCAATGGTGGGTCTTTTTGGTCCATGGAATTACGTGATACTGCTGCATCCTGCTGTTAGAAACTGAACTGCAACTTGCAAGCTATTCACAAGTTCACAGAGGGAGTTTTCCAGTCTTATCTTTATTAACTGTGAATTTATCTCTCTTCCCAGATACAATGTTGAGAGAGAAGGTGAGCTGGAGGGGGTCACTCCTGCTGTACAAGGATCAAATGCCATAAACGGCCCAGAGTGTGACTCTGTTTCACTTGGCCCTTTTAATTGCCCCCATTAAAGCACACATTAAACACGTAATCCCTGTGACCAAAGGTAAGAGGGAGTTTGGGTGTAAGCAAGCAATCACTCGGTAAGACAACAGCATTTCAAAACACCATAAATTAATTGCCTAGGTTAATTTCCCTAAGAGCAATGGAGATAATAAATCTCATTGTTGGCGTTAAGGGTGACTGAAGAATCTGCTTCATGTGCCTGCCAACATGCTACCGGTGCAGTACCACAGAACTGAAGCTTGCTGGCTTCTTCCAGAGCAGAAGAAAACAGTAGACATACAAAAACATGCTGCAGCCTGTGCTGCTGGGGCAGGTTACCTTTACGAGGCAGAGAGGGCAGGGTGGGGGTGAAAAACCCAGGAAAAAGAAGGTTCCACCCAATGAAACCAAGCAGGGACATTTCACATGGCAAGAGACCCCCCTAAGAACAGGGGCAGAGAGTCATTCTTGAAGTCAAAAGACATAAATCTAAATTACTGTGGATTAATGAGTCAAGAGGAACAGGTCAGAAGGGGAATTTAAGGACACATACTGTCCTTGATCAATGCCTGGAACTCCCCTTGAAGTTTAACAGGAGACCCTTTACACATCAGTTAAAAAATGTCCATAACGGCCATTCACTCTCACACATGCCCATATGTCCATACTGACACTCATTCTCACCACCTCTTTTTCACGAGTGTAAAATACCTCCCAAGTCTCCCATCTTCATTCGTATCCTTCCAATATACATCTGCTTGCATAGAAAGCCAAGATGGAGGAAAAGCGAATATTACAACTTGGGAATTTGTCCATTTCTTTTAGGTTTACACTGAATCCATTTTTTTCCCCCACAGTGGTTTAATAAAACTCAAAAGAGTTTGCACAACAAATACCAGGGGTTGCTATATAAACTACCATTTTGAAATATCCATATGAAGGTAAGGGCTAACTCTGATTTCCCTTGTAACAGCTTAAACTAAACCCAGTGTAGTCAACAAAAGCCAATATGGTAGCAGGATCAGATCAGCCTGTCTACTTCTCTTCCTGGATTACACTAGTTTATGTTTCAGAGAAGCAGTAAGCAGACGCAAAGTCTCTCCCTTTATCCCAACATCATTTTGGCTGCCTTTGCTCAGACCTTTCACAGAAGGGTGTCCAAAAGCCTGAAAACTAGTCCAGACAGGCAGACACAATATTCTACATAGTACAGGTCCAGAAATCATATTAAAGTTGGGAAGTGACAAGCCATCATCCCCATGCCCCCGTGTATGCACAAACAGAGCTCTGCTGATTCAAGACCACATCAGCAATGACTTTTGATTTTAAAATTCAGTGGTTTTTTTTAACTTAGATTATTAAAAACATAATGAAGGGCTAAACAACCCTGCATTGCTGGCATGCATTTGGAGGCTCATCTGTGTGTTAAGGGAATAAATAAAGGAACTCAAAAGGAAAAACAATATATATTGCATTTATATATACTTATATAATACATATACACATTTAGGGCTATGTATTTCCCTAACCATATTGCAGAAATACGTATTTATTAGACACACTATGGTATGTGTATATCACAATGCACTGAAGATTTAAAAAACAATTTAGAAAATTGGCTGGTTTCCTTTACTTAGCTTACATGGTACAACATAATATATTTTAAATACCATGGAAATTGGCCAATTTTCCAGTATTTAAATATCTGTGGTATATCATTACAAACATTTTACAAAAGAAACATATGGCAAATTTTGTATCCTTTCCAGATGAGTGATGCCCAGACCTTCTGATACATGAATGGCCTCCAGAAAGTCCTGCATTTTCACTAGTTTGAATGCTTTGCTTCTGGTTTGTAGTCCGTCATTGAAACTTTGTCAATTAGAATGAAATGTTGGGTCTCTAAAATTAAAAAGCCTCAGGAGCCACAAGTTTTTAAGCAAGGGTATTTAGGCAATCCATTCATTTGGCTCAATCTAAAATACAGTATTAATTACTTTCATCCCAGGCACGGGACTCTATTCCTTTCTCCAACAGCAATTCTCAAACCATTGTGCCAACTCAATGCCTATATGAATGGAGAAGTACAGGACACCCAAACCACTCGGTTTCTCTAAATTTCATGCAAACAAGCAGCAAGGGAAGAAAAGGAAGACTGCACTATTGTCTCTCTTGGAAAGACCAGAGCACAACTCACTCTCATTGGAAATTCTATGCAGCACAGCCATTAATTCAAGTGCTCACGAAACCACCTGTTGAATGCTGCCTTTTGTGCCAAGCCAGCCTCAGCTGATTTGCTTCATACAAGGTTGGTGCTACACAGTATGGTGCATTACCAGTGACTTCTGTCACAGGAAAAATAGTTACCAGAAGCATGAATACAGACATAGGGTCAGAACAACAGGTCAAATTGTATTTCAAAAAACCTAATGTGTTATAGGTAGAATCAAGTGTAAATTTACAAGCCAGAAGAAGAGATGCATTTTCTTGTAGAAGGAGTTGCAAAAATAACACATGCTTCACAAAAGCTATAAATCATATTTAACTGGGTAGTGGGAAGCCCCAGACTCAAAACCTGAAGATTTTACTCAAAGCTTTAAAAGTTGCTTTCCAACAGAGAAATTGATTCCTTTCTGAAGGAAGGAGGTACCTTCTAAAAGAAAGTTCATTTCAAATGGAATTAATTTTCCTGTGAGAATTTTTTTTCTCAACCAGACTAGTACTTTCAGGATTGTAATGGCAGGCACTGCAACTGCAGGATGTTACAGTCTGTAATATCCAAGTAACAATATTAACTCAAGAACATAGACATAAATTAATACAAGCTTTCATTCTTAATTTATACTCCCATCTCTTTGCCACCACCTCCTCGGCAACTCCCTCCACTTCTCTCTAAAGTAAGAGAGCCCATATGCACAAAAAAAGAATAGACAAGATGCTCTTCAAAATAACTCTCTCTACTGAAACACATGCATGCAGTGGACAGCTGACAGCTGCACAGACCGGACTTGTTTCTGCACAACCTCTTTTTGAAGAGCTTTTGAATCCTTTAACTTCCATAAAGAGCTGAATCTAAGATTACCCAACACTGAGAGAAGTGTGACTGGCCAAATCATGTTCTGACAAAGGCATGGATCAAGTACTGGATGTGGTAGAAGGTATATGTGAGAGGTCTACAATTTAAATATATCGAAGAACTAAGGTAGGAAAACGATGGCCTGGAAAATGAATTCTGTGTCATTTTGGAATTTCCACGAAGACCAAGATGCCAATTAGCACAGGAGGAGCCACTCACTTGGCCTCAGTACTTTTCTCCTTATCACAGGAAGGAAGAACATATTTGAAGATGTAAGACAACATCAGACAATAGACAGGCAATTCCATAACTGGAAACTCACCAAGGTCAGAGGGAGGGCAAAAGTGCAATATAATGTTAATCATATCCACGTGCAAGATGAACAACACATAGCTGCCAATCTGTCTCACATAGATATTCAAGATTTTCCCTGATACAGACAGAATCAGGAACCCAATTACATTTCAGTTCACAGGATTTGCATTTCATGTCTCCCTCCACATCTTTTGTTTTTAGTGCTCATCATAATGGCAACTAAAACTGTTTCATAGCAGGGGTAGTGTTCCAGAAGAGGTTCAGATTCTGGATCTATCTGACCTTCTCTACATTACTTATGTTTTGCTTATAAGACCTAGCACCATGATTACTCAAATACCTTCCAACAAGATTCTCAGTTTGTGTGCAAGAAAGGCCAATTTAGAAGTTTAACCACATTTCAGGATCGATTTTAGTGCTTTTTAAAAAAAAAAAGGAAAAAAAAGTGTAGGCTGCAAGTGTCCCCTGAGCACAGATAGAACTTTTATGAATGATTAATTGAACATAAGACCCAAGATATGCTGAGGTTTTACTCCTGAGGACCATGAAAATAAGCAAATGACCTCTGATTCACATGGGCTTCAAGGAGGCTGAGAAGTAAGCGATGATCATGGAAGACTGCAACACATCTGCAAGTATATTAAATCCTGTGGTGAAAAGGTCTAGCAAAACTCATCTGAAATTTGTATCAGAATCCCCAATTAATTTCAAAGACTGGGGGAAAAAAAACCAGCAACCCATTAAAATAGATAAACAATTTGAAATAGCCCATTCTAAAGGATTAAAACTCACAAGAAAAAAAAAAGTCCTTAGCATCTGGCATTGCACTGTATCTGCAGAGATATACAATAGAACTCTTTGCTCAGGACGTGGTAAAGGATTTAATCTGTCTGAAGAATAAAATTGCAACAGAACATGAAAGGGAAAGTGGGTCGGTTCAAAGAATACATTTTTGTGCTTACCAAACCAATTCATTCCATTTGGCCTGCTCACTGAAGTTCTCCTGCATTACTGGAGAGCCTGACAGAAGAATACAGTACACCTGTTGGAAGAATATAATTCTAAATCCACACATTTATGTCTTTAAACACGCATCATCTGCAGTGGGAGACAGATGACACTTGATATTACAGCTGCTGGCTGTTTTCCATTTGCGGGCCACTGGTCACAACTTGTGGCAAGTAACAGCATTAAGATATTTGCGACCCTCCATGCAACTGAGCAAACCTTCCTTTAGGAAAATTTGCTGGGATTCTCCCTGCTTGCAGACCCCCAGTACTTTTCTTTTCTTTATAAAAGGCAGAATTCTGAAAGCAGCATTTCTAGGGATGATGGAATACAACTTATTTCCTAGCAGTTAACAGAAGTCTCTTCACAGCACAGTCAGCAGCACAGTAACTCTCAGCCTACAAGCAACACCCTTTTTCTGTAACAAATTCAGTTTTGAAGTTAGTGTCAGTACTGATTTATATATCACCAGCACCTTGAACATTCAGCTGATGCCAAAACTTACTGTACTGGGTGTTACACAAGCCCACAGTGAGGTGCAAAGGGCACAAATGGAAAAACAGGAACGGAAGTGTAAGATTTGTTGAAGGTTACCAGCTGAAGTAGATACCCTGTTCAAGTACTACATCATGCTGGACAGCCTGTTACCCATGTTGTTCACCCAAGCTTAAATACCTCAGCAGGATTGTAGCTGTAAAGATGGGAAACCTGTGGATGAATACTGGTTTGGGTTTATGTACACGTTTAGATTGCAATGGGTAGAAGCTAGCATTGTACAAGTTGTGGAAGGTCCTCATCTATCAAGTCCTCCAGAACTGATTCAAGAGAAACAAAATTTAAGATATATGTCAATGATCTCAAAACACATTATTAGTTCCTAGCTCTGCCAACTTAGACTGAACACACACAGACCAAACAATGTGGAGAATGGCTGAGCAGCAGTGAACAATACAGTAATACCGCAGCAAGATAACAAGGTTTCTAACTGAGTTTTGCTAATAGGTTCGTATTAGCAAATAGTCTATACCCTTCCTATCATCAGCAAAGTAACTAGTAATCTTACTGACTTAAATAAAATTATGCAAAGAGATGAGACTATGACGTGAAGTTTTAAGAACCTCAGATCCTGGGAGTCTTCTAGACCTTTTAAAGATATTTCTTTTCTAATAATCACAGTGCAAATAATGAATTTTTCACACGTGAAAGGTGAAACTTACTCTGAGCACCCATAACAGTTGTTCAGAAATATGTGTTGTAAAGAACAGTGTCTTAAGTGGAGCATGGTTGGGAGGAAGAGGTTCAAGAACTCTGGAGGGTGAAGAAAGAAGAAATCTATCCTTAACCTGTTAACTAGGCAACTGCAATTAATATCAATATTTTTCAGGAGGTTGTCTGAATCAAAACACTGAACAATTATCATCTTGGTGTGACATTCATATTCCCTTCAGCAGCAAACATTCTACTCACCTTAAACCATATACATCTTAATTTAAGAAACATTCTTGTAACATTACCGCCACACTCTATCAGAGGTTTCGGTTTTCAACACACCTGAATGTCAGACCTAAAAGACTACAAGACATGTTTGCAGCTCACAGGATATCTCACTTTAAGTGGCACCTGTATCTCTCAGTTTTCATTAATTCTGTAGCCTTCAGTACCTTCCTGCACATATAACCAAATGAATGCACAACAGCATCTGCACGAGTAGAAATCTTACCTATAAATGCTGTATTACCAGGTTCTTTCGAGACATAAAATAATACTGGAATAGTCAGCCTCATCCTACAATGTTGAATAGCAATTACCTTTTTGTACTATTTAGTGAAAGGGAAAGTGAGAATTTTTACACTCTGCTAAAGAAAAGTAAATTCAGGGCAGAAATAGCAGTGGACACTGCACATCCTCATCACAAATATACGTTAGTTACCTGCAGGGAGTAAGAATGTCTTTGCATCTACATTAAAGAGAAATGGGAACCAAGTTTAGGAAAGAGGATTTGCTTAGTCTGGTCAAAAATTATCTTTATCTTTGCAACATGGGCCGTGTTTGCTTTAGTAACCACTGCTAAGCAGGACCACAGAAATCAAGGTTTCTGGAAGATCTGGGGCCGTCACGTGCACTGTCCCCATGATCACTGTGCTGGGACACCAACCTGGTTCTGCTGCAGCAAACTGGATGTGGGGCTATGCCGTGGGGTGTCCCCTTCTCTCCCAGGACAGCTGGCAGCACTAGCCTTCATCAGTAAGTGTTAACTTGGAGTGGAAGGCGACACCCTGAACCTGCCCACAATAAACCAATTCCTCTGGCTTTTTCTTTATCAAATCTCCCAGCAGAGTCCTGCTGACTGGAGACAACTCTTGTAAGTTTTGTGCTATCCGCTAACAAGCTACTCTTGATACCACTGCAGGCCAGATTTTTGGTTTGAGTTTGGGTTTTTTTGGTTTTGTGGGGTTTTTTTTAAGGGCTCTGTCCGATACAGGCTTACACATATTGCAACTTTCCTCATCTTTCCAAAGGGTCAGTTTTATTTCCTAAAGTGCCAAAATATCACAGGCCAGGCTCACCAACTGCTCAAGAAATTAGGCAAGTTTAAATGTTTTTGTTCTTTTCCCAGGGAGGTATTTTCACACAGGGGTCACTGAACAAGCCTTGCTGTCCCCTCCACCCCTCTGCTCCCCTGACTCCTACCCACCCCACCCCAAACCCTGGGGATTCCGGGAATCCGACTGTAAATGACACTACCAGCTGAGACGTAATGGGTGTTGGAGCAGCAGCCGTTTCCTGTCTAGCAGGAACCCGAATGTACAGGAATGTGGGAAGACTCCAGCAAGCCTCCTTAAGCAGCCAGAGCGGGCTGGGAACTAGAGAAGAGATAAGGGATGCCCTTTCCTCCTCCACCCACTCCAGCAGATAAGCATCATATACCTCAGACATCTTGTCCACTGATCTGGGCTTTTCAACTGTGTCTCAGTATCTCTGACTCTACCTTCCTTCCTCTGCTCCCAAGCACACCCCCTGCTTAATGAGCCAGTCCACCCAGCACACTGATAACCAGAGAAGGGTGCCTGCAGGGTGCGGGGTGAGGGGTGTGTAAAGGCTTCGCAGCCAGGAGACACCTGTCTCTTCCGGGGAAGGGACATGGATAAGAGACTTATGCTCCACAAAAAGCAAACCTCTGTGTTTGAGGAGACAGGTGTGCTCTTCGCAGACAGAGTCAGAGGCTGTTTGTTCAGGCAATATCCACAGGCCAGGCTCTAAAAGCAATTGATTTATAGTCTATTTGGAAACCAGTACTATTGTGAAATTGAAACACCTTGCTCAACGTTCTGCAATAGCATGCCACTACCCGGTCAGATGGGTAAGACATCCTGGCTGGTAAACAGCAAAGGGACCAAGAGGCAAAGACTCATACTAAGAATGCGTTACTGTTCTCAGAGGTATATACAAGGGGAGAGACAATCACGACTGTGATGAGTTTGCTATCTGATCAGACAATACCAGAAACGGGGCCAGGGGGTAAATGAGAAGGCACTAAGTTAAAAGCCTGCAAGAGGCCGTAGAAAAAACTGATCACAGATTCCACATCTTCTGTCTCTGGAAGGAAGGCACTAAATAACTGCCTGTTCTGCCTTGCAAACTCACAGGCTTCAAGCCAAGATAATGACAGTAACACAGGCTGCATGTCATTCCAGAGCATCCCACAAAGCTGAGACAGAAGGCAGCAGCCAGTTAGGCAGTAGCGGAATTTAGGTCTAGGAGAAACTAAAGATTAAGGAGTAAAATTCTTAGAAAATAGATATGGGGAACTTTAGATCCTGTGTACAAAAAGAAATAACCTTTCCATCTAGTCACCCCACCCCCACAACCACCCTGAGTAAAACTAATTCCAAAGTTGGTTCAGATAAAACAATCTTAAATCTATCTGGAGATTCAGAGAACCAGAAAGTCTGAGCTTTTTACACTCTTTCAGGTTTTCACATTGCACATCTAAGTGTTTGTCAGGGAGATTGTGCAAACAAGAATCCTGAGTCCCTGGCTTATTGCTGGCCCTGCTGCAGAAGCCAGAAGATAAGAGCAGACAGAACTGGTCCCAGTGAAAAGACTGTCAGCTCTGACACTGAAATTTTCCTTCTGGGCGAAGAACTGCTTGAAACTAAGCAATGCTGCATTGGTTTGACAGGAAAAACCAAACAAGGCAGAACAGATTCAGCAACATTACAAGGTTTTCCTCTGGAGAAGAAGAGAATACTAGTTTAGTACCATCTTGCCACTTCCTCCCCTGCTATAAGCCTTCCTAGAGAAGAAGGAATGGCAGTTTAGCCCAAGCCCTCAACTACTTTGCTCATCAAAGTTTCATTATTACTGAAAAATTCCAGCCATCTTCTGGATCCTGACACCTTCTTACTAAGCCTTGCCTTGCTCTTACCACCCCTTGTCTCGAACTGAATATTCAGGGTGTTCTGAAATGATTGCCCAAACTTGTGAATTTCCCCTTTTCTATGTTTCATCTGACACAAAACTGGAAGAGCTGAAATACTTTTAAAGAGGTGGGTCTTGGGAGCTTTCTAATTCAGTTTTGTACAGCCAGCTTCAATCAAAGGCAGTAAAAAGAAAACCCTTATGTGAACAGATTTTCCCATTTACTACAGAGGCTTATGCTGACCACCACTCTGATGACAAACCAAACTATTCAGGTCTGCACCATGCACACGTTTGTCAGTGAACATACAGTGAGTGCACAGCCCATGCATTGAATGGGTACCCACAGAGCTGTCCTCTAGACAGAACCTACCGGAACCCTTCCCAGGACCAGCCTACTCCTAACATGAATTCAATAATGTATTTGTATTTCCACAAAGGGGGGGCACTTGCTACCGCCTGCCCATTTACAGCGGTATCCGGCGAATTAGGACTGTCAGCAGTCTGGAGGACAGCAGTATTTTTCTGTCTCTGTCTGCCCCTAGCCCTCCCCGTATACATCTCACACACCCTCCTTTGTCAGCCTCTCTTGTTCGGCTGTGATTGACAGACTCCTGAATTATGAAAAGGTAGAAAGAGCCTTGGTGAAGCACAGAGGTATTTTTATCACAGTTTGTGGCCCCCCACCCCCATCATATATATCAGAGTAAGAATGCTTTTACACAGGCAAAAAAAAAATAAAAATCTATAGAGTCCTCGAAGGAACAGTTTTTATACTCCTCTCAGCAGCCTGTCCTCAGTCCAGTTCCCTTTTCAATGGGCTGCTGGCTCCTAGCTGTCTGCTGATAGGAAGGATTAGCTACAGAAATGGCACAGGGAATGAGTCAAAACTAGAGGGGAGCACAGACCTCCAGCCCACCCAAGCAATTTGTTCACATTCAGTCACAGTTCCATAAAAGAAGAAAATGCAGGTGCTGCAATATTGCCTTTCACTCTGGCTGTGCCGTACCTCATACAATTCAAGAGTCAAGTGTGCTCAAAAATTCTGAGAGGTTACAACAAAACAGGAAAAATTTAAGTTATTAATATCCATGTTTACTCCCTTTCCCACCATTTTTTGTTTTAGGGACTTAACAAGCATGGACAGATATTTTAATCTGTTTTCACACTAAATGCTGAGAGGCAGAGTTTTCAAACCCAGATGCCAGACATTACAAAGCCAGACTTTGTAATCTGAGTTAGTCATTATTCTTGAAGTGTTGAGCAGTCCCCTCTCACTGGCTTCCACGGGAATCTTGGGAATCTCAGAAGCCAGGTTACTTACTTTGAGATGCACAAAAATAATTTAGGAGGTTACACTTCAGACACCAACACCGTTGCATAGCCAAATCAAAGGAGGCTTCGGGAGGCTGCCTAAAAACAAGCAACAAACAAGACACCAAATACCACAACACTTGAAATGGAATCTTAAGATTTATCAGTGCTTCTGCTACACAATCAATCTCACCTTATGTTATTTAACGTTTCTCCTTCACCCTTCAGTCTCCTCTTTCACCTCTCATCAGAAGCAGTAATGCCGTAAACTTTCTTTCTGAAAGGGAAAGATGAGCTACAAATCCTTCACTAACCTCCCCACCAACAGAAAACCTTAATCCACATTACCTCTGTTTCTGTGTCTTCAAAGCACGTGCCATCTTGAGCTAAGCAACTTCTCAGCTAAGGAATCTGCTGATTCCATTAACCAAAAGCTAGAAATAAAACAGAATTCAAAGAAAACAAGAGCTATTATCACCAGGTGCATGCAAGGACATCCAGTAATCAGAAGGAAAAACAGCTTCAACACCAAACACACTGCATAACCTGCCAGCCTCCATCTATTCCTTCTGCCCACAGGTAAATAATAGGAAGATGGCCTGGGGTCCTCCCTAGAAGGACCTTCCAATGGTGTCTGTCAGCGAACCAGGTAGATCCTGAACCCTGTAAATATCCTGATTTCTGAGTCAAGGCTGCCTGCAAGGGAAGTACAAATGCCAGATCTGAGGAGTGCCCTGGACTCAAGTACAATGCAAGTATCACTAGTAGGACTTCATCCTGATCTCTTGCTTAATGGGATGATTATTTGCACCTCCTGCACATATATCTGTAGTTAAACTGGCCTAAAATACAGTGAAGAAAGAATCAGAGGAAAGCCACTTCTCTTCAGTTTTTGCTGCAGCTAAAAGTTAGTTCAAGATCTTCTCTCTACTTCAGCCAAATGTTTCCCGGCCTTTTATCCCCCACCCACTCAGCCACATGAAGAAAGGTAGCTCCAAGACAAAGGCTCTTAAATTAAGTGGGAGAGGCAGTTAGCTGCAGAGTTCAAGTAACAGGATGCACAGCAAATTATAATGAGACCTGAGAACGTAGTCCTTAGGAAGAGAAGCTAAACCAGGTTCCTCTGCATCCCCACAGAAAGGAACATAATGCATGTGGGAGCACAGACTCCCAAAGGTTACACTCTCCTCAGAGCAAAGAGTGATCAGCTGCATGTAACACACATTTTACTATTTGTGTAACACGTCCTCTGGTTTGGAAGTGCTTTTGGTCAGGGCTAGCTTACCTGGCTGAGAGAAAATTATTTAGAAGCTGAACAATGTTTTCACTCACGGAATGTATTTACTTTGGTTTGAGAATGACGAAAAGATCACTCAGGTGCTGATAGTCCTCTGACGTCTTCCCACAGCTGCTCCATACTGACCAGAAAAAGAATGCTAATGCAATTTGTCAAACAGAATTATGGGATATTCTTCCTGACACACAAGGAAAACCACAGAAAGAGCACCATGAGCATAGTATTTCTATCTGAATGTTCAGATGTAAGGTGTTCAGATCTGGGCACCAAACATCACAATCAGATGAGCAAAGACAAATCCTTAATTTTTACAAATCACACATTAAGTCACTAGCAAAGTCAGAGACAGAACTTTGGGGGTTTTGACTGCACAAAGCAATTCCTTCCTCCCTCAAATGCTGACTTTTCTGCATTTCTGACATTTTTTGAAATATCAGTTTGGAATTGTTTCACCTATTTGTCACAGTGGCCACCTTTCTAATGAAACCCTCTACAACATTTTGAAAGAGAACTCTTACACCAAATACACGCAGCACCTTGGGAAGGAGCTGATATCCCTGGTAAATATGCTATAGCCCATGAATCACTCAAACCTTTACAATGCTTGCTCTATTACGTACCTACTGCCTTTCAAAGCTTGCCATGATCAGTCTACACTGCTGAATCAGCTCTGCCCCTGCACCACACTTAAGGCAAGACTTTTTCATGTGATATAATTATTCCGGGGACAGAGTTTCCAAAAAGGCACTTGTGTGCTTGATTCCTGTTGAAAAACTATGAGGCTTAGCAGCTTATGCCTTTGAAATTCTCTCTTGGCTCCAGCAGAACAGTTGTTGTATATACACCGTGCAGTTTTATATTTATTTCCCAGCAGTGTAAAAAGTAATCTTCTCACCCGTTTTAAGTGCATAAGCACAAGTAGGCCAAGGCCTGCCTTCCTGTTTTAAGAAGTGAAAGCGCTAGGGCAGACTGCCAGAGGACTTAATATAGTCTCAGATCTAAATTTAACAACAATAACATGGCTCCAGTCTGACCCTACAAAGAAAAGTTTGGAGAGAAAAAAAAAACAACGATTCTTCACAAATTAAGAAAACAATAAAGGTCCCTTTCAAGTGTCAAGGAATATTCTTAGCCAGCTTGCAACACCTAAATCAAGAGAGAGGTTGTTAAAATGGCATAATACCAGGAAATTCGCCTACAGGGTCTACTTCCTCCTTGGAGACTATGGCCTAGAGTGCTGGAGTCAGTGAGCTTGTGATGGGGGAGGTGGGAGGGAGAAACAGGGATCTGACTAAAGTGACTCTACAAAAAAAGCCAAAGCTGGGTAACAACACCACAGTCTCTAGATCTAAGATGATACAACCAGTCTTCCTGGCCTGAGATTCCGAGTCACATCAATAGCCTCTTTAATCCTTTCCCACCCAACACTTCCTGACACCGACCGCAAAAGTCAACAAGTTCAAACCCAGCACAGAAAATTAGTGCTTGCACACAATACAGCCAAGTGATAATGTGGCTGTATTTATAGCACAGAGGCAGCCCCCTCGGAGGAGTTATTAAAGATCCTGGTGGGAAGAAAACACAACTAGAAGAAAGTTATTCAAGTAAGTTAAAGATACACCTGAACCCTCCCTTCCTCTCCCACCCCTCTCTGAGGTCATAACGCCACAATATAGTCTCCTAAGCAAGGACGTTCCTCCGGGACACTCTGATAGGGAAAGTGTGAACAACAAAAGCCCATTGTTAACAGGGAATGTTGGTGCCACTTAGACCCTCGTTAAGTTCCCTAGGGGCTGTGATTTGCGTTATGCAGGCTTAAAAATAAAAGGCTCTAGGACAAGGGACAAACAAATAATGAAGTCATTTCCATTTACCTAGACCAGCAAGGGGGCTGCCAAGCAGGGTAACCGGTTATTGCTGGGTGTTAGCAGCATCTCCACCCTGGGACTCCCACCTCCTCTACTCCACACTTTCCGCAGCAAAATTTTTCACTTAAAAGAAATTACAAAAAAAGAATTACTTAAGGAGCTCAACTCCAACCCAGAATTAGATGCGGATGATACCCTTAGAGTACTACCACAACTTACAAATCTTTTGTACCACGAGATTCCTCATGGTCCAATGTCAACGGCATAGTCTACTAATCCTCCACAGAACAGGATTATACTTTATAAAAGGGCTGTGAGGTTTTCACTGGGCATCGCTCCTTAGTTCAAGGAAGATTTTTATAGGAATACCTCAGCTGCATAGTGCAGTTAATTCGCCTACCCTCAAATTACTACTCCTGAGCCATAAGGATGATCAGTTACATGACCAAATAATATTCCAGCTATAGAATCTGAAATTTGCTTGGACGACAAATACCATAACTCTTTGCACTGCTGAACTTCTCCACTGATTCTTTCCCAGTCACCTGTAGGAGAATTTTCTATCACACCCAAAGAGGAGCTGTGAAAGGGCTCAAGGGGAGTTGCCTTGAGTCCAGATTAAAGTAGCCATGTTAGTGGCTGGTGAGGTGCATTAACCAAACATCAATATCTCCTCTTGGATCAAACCCTTTGAATTAATGGCACTGCTACATTTGAGTGAAGAGCTCTTTTGTGTGAGTGGACCTTATGCTGGGGGCAATACACAAGGTCTGAGCTAATCCTGCAGTGAAGACAAACCTTTAGGGTTTCATCTGGTCTAACCCTCGAGGCCCAGTGCAGCCCTCTGTGATACACCTTCCTCTGTGATACACAACAGCTGTTAAATGAATGTAGACAGTCTGTTGGAGAGTCCTCCTAAGAAGGTAACACTTGGGTAGTACTGGATTCAATATAGTCACCTCCACATAACGTATACCTCTTAAAGCCTGAAAAGAAGCATTTACAATGATCATTAAATGTCTAAGCAGAGGTAAATAAAGAGGTAAACAAATTAATCTTTGCCATCTGCTCTAGTTGCACTGAGTGCAGCTTCAGTTCACATCAGGACCAATCTCACCAACTGCACCAGGGTGAGTTTCCGCCTAGTCCTGGCTTTTTTCAGCTGTGAATGCTCTAATGCTGCTGGAGGTTATGCACGTGGTGAATGGAGGTGCTAGAGCATCAGTAGTATGCTGGCTGTTTCCTGCAACTTAATCATTGGTATGGACTGCCAACTGAAATCCTCCCTCAAGTATACAGTAAGGACTAGTGAACCTCAACCACATGAACTTGTGTTGATTTGCCCAAAAGTTTTGAACACGAGAAGTCTGAAAGGGTGACATTTCCCTGCAGCCATGGTTTTTCCCACTCCAGGCTTACCTTCTCCCTATCTGGGAAGAGTCAGAGAAGGCAATATTTGGGTCTCAAGAGTAAAAAAGAAACACACTGGAGAGCTGAATTACACAACTTCCTACCTCAATTCAGTGTTTTTTCTTTTTCCCTCCTGCAGTCTGCATGCCCTACAATTGGAGACAGGACTTCTTTTTGCATTGTAGGACCTTACTGGCCATTACTCTGAGACAAAATTGTAAACTCATCCCACCCAGTAGGCACCTAAACAGGCAGCAGAGGAACCTATCTTCCTTATTTAACTCACAACTCATATACATGTGTACAAAGCATTTTGATGGCTAATTTCATTCACAATGACAAGTCTTACTCATTGTAGGTTCATTTTGATGACCACTTACATGTTTAGCTTGCTTACATTATAAAGCTGCAAAAAATCAAAACTTCAAAACCCTATACCCTTGATACAAAAGTTGCTCCTCAGTTTCAGTGGAGACAGCTCTCAGAATTTTTTTTCAAACTTTTCTTCTTCACAATATTGGTGTCTGGAGTCATGTGATTACACACGACTTTCAAATTTCATCAAGAAAAAGTCAGAAGAGTTTCTAATTGGCATAGTTTCAGGGGAAAGACTGAAGACATGAGACCCAAGAGGAGGAAAAATCAGAAGGCAAATGTAAAAACAACAAATGTGTTTTAGATGTGTTTTTTTTTAATCTCATCATTTTTAAGCCAGTCTCCACTTTGGAAAGCCTGATTCATGTTTTCAAAGGCTTGTGGGTTTCAATACTGCAAAGCTGAAATGCCAAAATGGCCCTCTGAATGCTTGCAGGTCTAAGCTAGCTGCTGGCCAAGGCTACAGCTGGAAAGTTTCTGCATGTCTGTTATACTGGTAGTCAGCGCACAGTGTGGTGCCTAGTTTGTGTGTCCACGCTGGAAGCGGTCACTTTGCAGTACAGCATGCATGCTGTTTTCCCACTCTCCTGCCTTTGACACAAAATAAAACGAATGTTCACCACAACTGTATACTTGAGAAGCATATTCAACGTCTTCATTTCATTCCAATCACATGCCACGTCTGTTTCCATTTGACTTACGATTGCGTATTTTAACATGTGGTTATTTCTAGCCATAATTGATTATCAGTAATCATGAGAAAGTTACAGACTTTAATCCTGAAATAAAACCATAGAAAGTAGTTGTTCTACCCACAGCTAGTCCTCTTTTTCCCAGCAGCGAGTATCCTCCATATGAAAGCAACAATGTTTATACCTACAGTTTCCTGTAATAAAGGATTACCATAAAGACATACAGCAATCAACCTCTAGTCTTGGTTCTAAAATGTTTTGGGATCCAGAATGATTTCTCCCCCTCCCAAGTTTCTCCCTTTATACAATCAGTATTTCTTTTCATCTTGGGTAGGCTGAGAAATACAGTTTTAAGACACTTCAGTATACAGGTAAGATACTTATACATGCGAAGTATTATTTAATTTACTATTACAGTGGTACTAGCAGCTGTGTCAGAATTAAGTCTGCAGAGCAATTTTCAATTATAGTGGAGATTTCATAATGTGAGAACACCACACTGTGTAATCACTACCTTTAATACAACCTATTACTATAACAAAGACCAAACGTTTGTTTCACATTTACACTATGGCTCCTTTATAGCATTCTGGCAATCAAAAAAGAGATTTCAGGTGTATGTAATACTTCTAGAGTCTCTCTGGTACTAATTGTAACAGGATTTTAGTAGTAAGGCAAATTGGACTCTGAACTTTTTGCTGGTTCACAGTAAGTCTGTTAAGGAGATGCAAAAATAGAAGACTTTAAAACTGACTGCTTACTGGGAACTGAGCTTGCCCTCTGAGGTCCCTTAAGGCTACCTTTAGGTAACAAATGGTTTGCCTCTACTCATCAGTCTCAGAGTCCCTAAACACAGATACGAAGACAAAAGCCGGTCTTTTAATAAAATAATTTGATAAGCATTTCCTGCCTAGGTCTAGTAATGCTGACATACATAGTCAGGATCTCAAAACTCCCATCTTTGTATATGTTTCCCAAGCTCTTTCCAAGCAAATGCAGCTGAAATTTAGAGTGCAGAAGCTTGGAAATCACTGCTGAGCTCCTCTGAACCCTGAGTAAAGGGAAAGGTCATCCTCTGTAGACAACTGTCAAAGTCTTGAGAGAACACTTCATGAAAACCCCTGCATAGGTCCACTGTGGATGCTGGCCGCTCAGCCACCGTAGCAGCTACACAGAGGAAATACATACATGGATATGAAGAAGATGCATTGTTTTACGTATATTTATGTTCTCATTTCATTTGGAAGTAAGCCTCTGGATTTTGAGGTGCATTTTCTAAGTCAATGGAGCCTTCTGCAGTGTTGCAGTCAGTAACATGGCAGCTATAAAGAAGACTCTGGGGTGGTTCAGGATTCACATACAGTTCCGGATATGAGGATCAAATGCACCACACAATGAAATACATTTGTTAAGGAAATTGGCACTGCTAAAAAAGAAACACTCTGCGGAGAGCCAAGTAACATCTAAGGCTCCTTAACCCAATTAGCTAAACACTCTTCTGCTGCTGAAAAAAAGAAAACAAAAACCACCTCCTGAAATTGAGATGAGTGAGTTTGGGGTAGAAAGTGAGTATCTTGATAAACTGTTGGTATCTTTGCCTGCCAGAGCTATTAGCCAAGAGTCTGCCGAGTCTAGACAAAGGTTTGATTTTGAATTGAAAGGGGAATCATTTGCAGAGAGTAAAGCAATTTAGGTTTTGAAAAACAACCATGAATTTTTAACTATTAACCCAAAAGAGAGACAAGGAGCCTCTGCAGGCACATAAGGCTTTTAAATATTACCCACTGCCACAGGAGGTCATTAAGATTGGAGTGATTTTAAGATCAGAGAGCTTCATTAGGCCAAAACATTTAATGTACCCGAGGGCTGGAAGAAAGAGATGAGATTGGTGGAGCTAGAAAAGTGAAGGGAGTATTTTGTATTCACATCATTTGCTGAAATCATTGGTTCTGCTCTGTACAATACTAACAACAAGCAGCAGCCAACAGCCATGTATCGCAAGAGGCGATAAGCATGAAGTACCAGATTGTCCCTCTTCATTGCATGACTGCACAGAAGACAGGGATCTGAAAGCCTGTTACTTTATTTGAGTCTCTGACTGGATTCTAGATATGAAATTATCTCCCATGCAAGAACTTCTTCCTCACTTGGTTCATTTCAAACAGAAGTAAGGCCTGGGCCAGGTTTTTTCAGCCAGTGTTTTTTGGGGTTTTTTTTGTGTGGTTTTGTGTTTGGTTTTTTGTTTTGTTTTGTTTTTTTAAGGAGATCTAAGTTGGAAATAATTTAGAAATGAGTAGGCTAGAAACACAAGACAGTGAGGTAAAAGAAACATGCTGAGTGCAGCACCAGGAAGAGGTGCAAAGCCCTGCACAGGAGGAATAAGAGGAACCCTTTAGTGCAGGGATACATGCCATTACCAGTGTGGGTATGCAGCCCCACAAGATTAAGTCTGTGCTCCCCAGCCCTGTGTGCAGCCCTGGGGAGAGGGGAAAAGGCACCACAGCCTCCCATTCATCCATCATGAAGAAATCAGCGGTAGACTCAGCCAGGTGGAAACTGGCAGTTTAGGCTGATGTTTTGATGAATAACAGAACATAAATGATTAGGAAGCTTTAGCAGCTTTTTCTCCTCCCTGAGGTTATAAACACAGATGAAGACACCCTCATCCCAGATCACCATGGACACCTGATAACCAGGGAGGCTTTCCCTGCTCTCAGAATACCTTCAAGCTGGAAGGCAGGTACAAAGCCCATAACCTTGCATCTTCATTAACACAGTACTCAAACTGCAGCTTGGTGGACAGACTGGTGAGAAATCACATGTTCTTCCTGCAAAGCAGAGAACTCCAGTAGGAACCTGTGACTCTTCTCAAATAGTTTCTTCAGATTATTCTATGAGCAGTAGAGAAAACCACTTTCTACCACACACAGTTTTGCAAACAAAACAAATGAAAGGCAACAACCTATCTGAGGAGATGCATACAAGACCCAGAGAAGCACCCCCACCCCTGTCTCAGCATCAGTACACTGATGGAGGAAACCTGATTGCTGTTATATCCACCACACACATTATCTAATGCATATCTAAAGCAGCATATCTAATCACTGCTGCCAAAGGGATCCCTGACTGGTATCACAGCAACAGATGGGATTAGGCAATGCAGGCTGCTCTCCTAAGTTTTGTGTCTGAGGAAGCTAAATAGGGAAGGAGTCTGTACCGACCTCACACGCTGCATGCTAGAGCCATGTAAGCTTATAAAATTAGCACATACCCCTTTGAGCAGTTGCTTTTTCTCAAGCCCTTTGGCAAAATGTTATAGGAGACTGGAGATGACAGCAGGGCACAAAAGAATGGGAAACCAATAGAATAATGAAGAAACAGTCTTCACCTTCTGTGGCTCTGTGTCATGCAGAGGAGCCTGAAGGCGTTGGGTTTGATCTTGGTTTCTTAAAGCAAGGATATGGTTTGACTGACTCCTTTGGTGGTTTAATAACATCCAATTGCTGTATGCAACATATCAGTCAACATTTCTCAAAACAGTAACCATTTGGCAGATGGGGAAACTGAGGCACTCGAAGGGGAAGGGACTTCCCTGATGCCAACCCAAGCGTCTACAGACTGTACCCACCCAGTCCGTCCACTGTACAACAGCGCCTTCTAGCGGATAGATAACATTTATGCACGGAAAAAGGGGATGGGCATGAGACTGTGAAAGAACAAAAAAATACCTATTTAGTCTAAATTGCTGTAGGCATGTGTCTTGACTACTGTCCTCTAGGAATTGTTCTTCACTTGGCAATTTTGCTTTACATGTTCTGTCCAGATTATTTGAGACAACAAGGAGTCACTCTGGCCTTTGACGATCCCTGGTAATCAAGCATCAGGAAGTCTTCATTTCAGTAGCCACCAGCAGATCAAGCCGCATGGTACTCTAAAGGTCACAACAGTGCAATGGGACAAATATATTTTTCGGAAAGCACAAGGCATTCAGTCTCTGCTTTTGTGTTCTCATGACAATGATTGTAATGACGCAGCTGGAGTGGGAAATGGCCCAGCATAAATCCATCCTGGCAACAATACTTTGTAACAAAAACTGTAAAAGGAGGCAGGCATGTTTAGGATAAGTTGGAGATAGTAATCTGGTTATTATTCAGAGGCCCCACTCAGACACTACACTGAAGAGATCCTGATTGTGTCACCTTGGCCCCATACTGCACATATCCTTTGCAGAAGAACAATGTAGACAGAAGTCTCTTGGACTGTACAAAAATCTGGGAGGTAATTCTCAAAACAGGAAATCACATTATGCAGTGTGTCTGCCACAGTTGCTAATGGGGCTGCATCACTCAGCCAAGCAGTTAAAATTACAGCTCCTCTGCTGGTGTGAGCTCAGCAGCATTGCCGAAGTCAACTGACCTACAGTGCATCCATGGAAAAGAAGTGCAAAAGACAAGGCAAGGAACAGCTCTGAAAACTGTGCCTTGAGGTGGCTTAACCAGTGAAGAAGGGAGCTCTCCAGGACTGTTGGAATAAGCAACTCATGTTCACATCTAAGAAAACAAAGAAACTCAGTAAAGGTAAGGCACCTGGTCAGTGGAGAGTTGGTTGGGAGTTTATTGATGACAAGATCTACTACTGGAAAAGTCAATTGTCCAGGCAAGAAACTTTCCCCCCAGAGAATGCAGTAGAATTAAAAAAACTGTTGTGGGAACAGCATTTTTGGGTTCATGAATGAACTTCTGCTCAGAAAAAAACCCAAATCCCAATAACTAATAACCTGCTGCCTGGGACAGGTCCTTGAACTTCAGAAGACTCAGGTTTATAGCTTGTCTTCCCTCCCACAGCAAGGCACTGGTCTGTTACCCATTTGGGGGGCCAGTCTGCTCCCAAGGAGGCTTTTGCTCATCTGCAAATCCCACCCAGTACTTGTCAGCAAAGGCTTTGATCTCTCACCTTCCAGGTGGCCATCTTGGCCACCAGACTTTGGGCTATTGCAGCCTACATGTATCTTGCACCTCTTTCCTAACCCTTGGGCAAAGTTCCTGTTGCTGTGTGGAAAGAGCTTAAGTCATTCTCCTTTTACAGTAAGATTATCCATACAAATGAAGAGATACCAGTATAATTATACCAAGGAAAATGGAAACACCTCTTGTGCAGCGAAGCAATTGTCAATGGACTGAATGAAGGCAGGTGACAGATGAAAGAAGAGTCTTTTCTTCTAACGTACATTGCAAATACCATGTGCAATGCTGTTCTACATTACAGAATACGTATCACTATGCACTATGTAAAATGCAGTTATAGAGCATACGGTGAGAGCTTTCATCAGCTCTCACTGATGTTTAAAAAACCCAAATTATAATCATAAACCTTAATTCTTATTACAGCATTTTTCACATGTAGCTCCCAAATGACTTTCAAACTAGAACATCCTAAGGATAAGAAAATGGAGGCACAGGAAGGCATAACCTCAGGGCAGAAATGACATGAACGTGCAATATGTGTCTGCCCCTGCCCCCCACCAGAGACCTGCGCAGTTGTAACTGCACCTGCCAGCCTGGATCACAAGAGGGCACCGGGGGCTCTTCCAACAGCCCCACTCGAGCAGGAAGCAGGGCCAAATCATGGCCACAGGCAAATCCGGCCTCTCCATCCCAGTGCAGACCCAACCTACATGGGGCTTGAAGTGGAAAAGCTATGCCTCACATCTGTAAAAAGAAAGTTCCCAGGCTGATGACCACTTACAAATGAAACATGCAACAGAAATTACTGATTTTCTGATACACCACCAGCAGCTTTAATGGCATTTGCTGCTATACCAGCGATCTCACTTCTTCACACATTTGCTGGCAAGAGATTGCATGTAGACCTGGCTTCAGGCCATGACCATGTTTCCAGCCAGCTCCTAAAAATCTGATCTACCATTAAAGTAATTTCTGATATTGAACTGGGTTTTACCAAAAACAAAAACTCCAATACAAAGTCTCATGCAAATGTAAAGATGCCTTATGCAAGAGCATTTTATTTCCCTCCCCATACAGGACCAAATAGAAGAAAATCCCCACACAGAGACAACAGTAGCCACAACAGAAAGACTTCATCACTTTAACCATCATGTAATACCCAGAACAAGGCAGATCTCTAGATAATTACATGATCCTTATGTTGGAGACCCAACACATGGGTTGATTTTCTGAAGGAACAAAAAACTGCCATAAAATCGAACAGCTCCCATGTGAGACACTGAGATCTTCTGGGTTTATAATACTTCCAAAGATCAGTTTCCTTGGGTATGTAGATTTTGTCAATCAAGTATCTCAGTCCTCAGCAGTACCACAAATAAAAAATTTGTTGTACCCTGAGGGACATGTTCCAGTGCAGGAGCTAATCCAGTAGAAATCTGAACCTTTTCTGTTCAGCAGTGCTTTTGGACAATTTGAAAACTATGAGAGTGTGGCCGACTGTGCAACCACACATAGGAGAGGTGATTTTCAGCACGGTCAGGTGATTTTTTTGTGCTCTTAATGCCTAAGCAGAAAACGAGAAGAGCACATTCCAAAAAATACTCAACTGCCATACCATTCACTGCCCCAACACAACAAATACAGCCACTGCACCTTATGAGACCATCTTACACTGCTTATGAGCTCTCAGTGTCTCAGCCTGGCAGAACATCACTCTTGAATCACACAAATCTCTGCTAGGGCTTCCTTTGCAAGTACTAATTCATATTGTTTTCATTCCAGTTTATCAGTCTACCAGTGGATGTAGTGTAATGGGTATGATATTTCAGCACAGATACAGATACATAAAGATACTTCTGCTGGTGCAGTTAAATTTTTAATAAGTCTTTCTTGATATTGCTATCCCTGTAGCCATACTGAAGAAATGCTTTCTACTAAGCTGTGAAGTGAAATTAAGAAAAGCTGCATATTTGCCTGATATGAAGGGGAAAAAAAGAATCCATTCCTGCCTAACTCTACCAAAAGCCACTAATTCGGCACTTTTTTAGATAAAGGTAGAACTCACAATTGAGAAGGTTTCTCTGTTCTTAACTTTGGCCCTTGCCTGTTGCCTTTGGACTAATTCTTCTGGATTTGCATTTTGTGCAGAGTATTGTCACCTCCTGCTTCCTGGCTGGGTCTATTGTGATACATAAGAGGTGCTAATCCTCTAGTAATTAGCACCTCATTGGGAGGTCAAGAAGAGGTCATGAAAGTGGGCTTGTTTATTTTTCAGAAGAATTCTGCTTTGCTCCTTGTTTTCATTAAGGCTGTGAGATGTTGAGGTGTTCCAGCTCTAAGCACACTGATGCTTTGCAGAACAAGAATAACCACCCTTGCTCTAGGCATGGGCACCATTCAGAGCAGCTAATCTCCAGGGCAGAAGGGATTTCAGAACAGTAAACCAGTGGTGATTGTGACACTCTTAACCCTCACCAATCATCTCATGACAGGATCCCTGATATACTTGGCTTTAAGTTCTGTCGGGGGCTGGTCCTTCTCCAACTTCCTCTTGCACATAAACGTTTGCCCAAACGTTGTACTGTGTAGTAGACAGAAATACATTCACCTGGTCAACAGTATCATATGATTCACAACTGCTGTTAGAGAGATCAATGATTTACACAGTGAGCCAGATTTAGGACCCCAAATCGTCTTTAATGTTTTCTCTAACAAAGGAATACGTCAGTTTAAGGAACCAAAGAAATTCCATTCGCCTGCAAACCAGACAGCAAGGTCATCTTGGGGGAACAGTGGTCCTCCTTTAAAAGCTGCTCTCTGTATGAGATCTCCTTCTTCTCCTTCAGCTGCTAACCTATTCTAATTTGGATGAGGAAACCAGGCCCTTGCTGGTTTCTACCACCTGATTCTCAAACAGAACCAGCTCTCCTCCCCTACGAGTCTTCAGACTATATGCCTTTTTTGCCATTTCTAGAACACTTGCTACACTCTAACTTGAGGACACTAATTTGCTTTCAATTGCCATCACCATAAATACATTTCCCTGGCAACACATAACAGGTCCATCAGCAAAGTAGACCATCCTAACCCTAACCAGAAACACCCATACAATGCGCAGGCTGTATATACGTGTATATGGAGCTCTCAGGTTCACTGGGGACCTAATTGCTGCTAGAATATGCAGGGAAAGTTAGCGAAAGCCCTGGATCCTCCATGGTAAAAAGTTAGGATCTCCTGCCCCATGCCTTTTAGAGCTATAACGATACACCCATAAAAACTGAAAAGGATAATTTAGACCCCGACAACTTTCCAAAAGGGGGCAATTGCTGGCCTTTAGGGACAGAGTGTGGTAGTGCTCATCTGGAAGGTCATATCCACCATTTACAGCTATTCTACATTTACAAGTGTATTCAAAGCAGGGCATCACAGTAAACTCTGCAAGCACAAAGGACATGGGAATCCCAGCTGCACTGTGCCTAAAGCTCTGCTCTAATCACAGATAACTCTGTCAGGTTATGTGTCATACTGCAAAAGGGCACTTCCGAGAGGATCCAGGGCATCCAGACATCTCTACTCTTATCTAGAGAATGCTTACGAATGCCAGCAGGAGCTAACAATAAATGGGGATGCTTGTTTCCATGCAAAGGCCAGGACAACTGCATTCTCTAAGGGGTCATATCCCTTCTTTAAGACTCACTGTTTGAATACTCATTGTCCAAAAATTTCTCATGTGTCTAGAAACTGCAAGCACTTGCACGCTCCTCCACCTAAGAGCTGTCACAACCATTCTTGCTCCCACTTCCCAGTCCATTCTCAGGCTAATCCAAAGAGACTGCAGAGGAAGAAATGCTAGGACTTAAATCAGCACCAGCAATGCCAAGGGAGCCATTACTGTTAGAATTCACTGTTACTGAGTGGTCTCTATTAAGATCAATGAACCCTTGTGCTAGGCCCAGTACGCAAATTATTAGCTAGCAGACACGTTAACTATTACTGCAGTATCTATAATGACACAGCATCCATGATCACTGTCTTCCATCAGGAAAAAATAAAGCATGGTTAGTATTTCCCACATCTTCATTGCAAGTTTTCTTGCTATCTATTTGTGAAAATGATTTTTAAAAATATAATATATAAAACACAGACAAAATTTTTTGCAGATTTGGCCAGTTTTCAATATTTCAGTATATATGGAATGATCCAAATATGTTTTCAATATATTTCAACACATACAGTTGTCATATTCAGACCTGCATATTACACTTTTTAGTAAAACTGGCCAAGTATGTGCTATTTTTCAATATATTTGCTCTATCGCCTCATATATTTTTAGAGACATGATTGTACAGCACATTTTAGGAAAGATATTACAAATTAAAAGAGACCATTTTTCTCTTACAGAAAGGATGTGGTTTGCTAAATCATTTGGAAGACCAAAGAGAACCTGAACTGGATTGCTGCCTCACCTGGAATGGACTCTGGGTACAATACTTGGGAGAAGATCCAGATGAGAGATTCCTGTAGTGCCAGAATAACCTGTTAACATGCTGCCTAATAGCTGCAATGTTTGGAAGAGCTTTTAGATGCAAGACTAAGGAGAAGAATAACCTGGTGTATCTATCCCAAAACTGGGAAAAATGTATGTTAGAGCTGACATAACCCAATTCTCTTTACAATTCTTAAGCTAGCATCACAGTGTGACTGATCCCTTATGGACATCTAATGCCAGCATCACCCAGTAACTTCATGCTGCCCACAGACTTCACATCCTATAAATGGGGAGAAAAACAGTCACTTACTCTCTAGTAAAAGAGACCTACAAGGATAAAGGTTGACAAAAGTTGCAAGGAGAAAGGCCTCCTGACCTCCCAAAGCTGTCTGTTCAACAAACGGCTCTAATGTTAAACTGAGTCCAGAGGAATAAAGAGCTGACCCAGACTGCTGGTACATTCTTTACATTTCCAAGGAATGGGTAGCAGCTTTAATCAGATGCATCAGATCAGTAAATCAGAAGCAGCTATATTGAACCATGCTTGGTTTTCTCAAGACTTGCACTACTAGCCCAGGGTAAAGAACAGCACAGGACAAGAATGATCAGCTAGGAGACTTTTCACAAGCACTGCCAGCTTCAAATGTCTGTGAAAGTATATCCTAAGTCCTCTCACTAAATTCCAAGGACTCAGCTATAGTTTTTCTGTAAGACTTGTACAGGAGGTAGATAATCAGATTTGTCAACATCTGTAGGTCTGAAATGAATATGGCTAACCTGACCTGCATTGGATTAATGGTGTCTGCAGCACAGGGTTTCCAGACAGCTTATAGCCAGAATGTTGGACACCAGCAATCCTGAAATCACTAAGGAAAAGGAGAGCAACAGATGAGAATTAAAAACAGTGGTCTCCTGAAAAAAACAACCCAAACCAAACCAAGAAACAACCCACCCACCCCTAATCAAATCAAATCAAACAAATAAAAACCCCCCAATATCTCTGCATGTTTGCTTTATCCTTGTATCATCCCAAAAGCACCCCAGAAACATTGCAAGAATTGCATTCTGAGAGGCTCTACTCCTTCCCTTCAGCTAGCAGCATATTACAGCATGCATCAGAGAAGCCCTTGCAATGAAAAATCTGCCACCCCAACAGCTTTGCCCAGGTACTGCCCCTTCTTCCTTTTGCTACCTCTTTTGAAGTAGATTGCTTACACATTTAGAGTTCACTTGGTGTTGCTGGCCGTGCTTTGCACTGTTAGTGAAAGCTTCCCATCTCTTCCCTTGCCTTCTACACACTGGCAGATGGTTCAGTCACTTAACTGGATCCCTAAACTGTCCTCTGGATGACGTTTTAACGCTTATTTCAAATGATGGTCAGAACACAGCACAGAACATGGACAGGCTTGAACTTTGTCACCACAGGAACAGAATCATGAAGCTGTAAGAAATCCCTAGGTATTTATATTCGAAATGAAGCTACCACATCTGTCAAAAAAAAGGCCAGACCTGTGTAACTTTCAAATTTTATACCATACTTAGATGTAGAAAAACAGCATTAAAATGGTGCAAAAGGTGTTTTGTCTAATACAAAATATTTTTCCTTGCATTATTTTCTTTTACCACAAACTGAAGAATGATCTATTTCTTTTCATTAACAAATCAGGACGTATGTTTGCTGCAGCAAGTCTGAGCACAAAAATCCAAATGGAAGTGTTCTACCCAAAATTCCCAGACCCGCGACAGGAAATTCTCTCAAGCTTTTAAGCTGAAAATTCTGACATACCCATAGCAAAGTGTTTGCTCTTCCAAATGGACTCTAAATCACTTGCAAATTTGGAAAAAGTCTGCAAAACCATCACCAAACTGTTGGAAAGAACTTGCTTGCACTGCAAGGGCAATTGCCAACACCTTCTGTCAAACCGCCATGCTACCTTTCACACATTTCACAGCACTTTTGGATTGGTTACTTGGATCAAAGGGGTCTTTCAAAAGAGCTCATCTGGGTTTCCAACAGCTCAGCTTCAAAAGTGCAGCACCTGACACAGAAAGCTTATATGGGGGCAGGGGGAGAAGCCAAAAAAAATGATAATCAAACTTACTATCCCTGTTTTGCTGCACTGTACGGGTGCTAAGCTCTGTTGAATATCTGGTGGAGGCTATTCATTCCATTTCCCTAACTAATTATCCAAATCCTTGCATTTGAGGGAATACAGGAATTGTGTGTTCCTCCACAGGAACTGATGCAATTTCCTGCCTTCTACACCCCTGTAATGACGTAAAATATGGGGTGAGGGGAGAGAGAGAGGAAAAACATTAAAACAATTCTTGAACTATAATCTACTAGGCCTTAAAAGAGTAATATAAAAATTTTCCTCTCCATCAGAAAAAAACCTCAGCATTCTCAAACTCTCTAGAAATTTTAGAGAGCATGTACAGGTAAGGTACAGTAAGACATCCATCCTTCATCTTCAGAAAAACTGGCAGATTCTTACATCCAACACAGACTGAAAGGGTAGCCATCACTGAAAGACATTTTGACTTGGGAGTCAAAACCCAAAGGTCTTTGCCACACCAGTTGCACTGCCTTCAGGCTTCCAGATTTTAATGAACTGAGACTCAAGGCTTCTTTGGATATCTGAAAATAACACAGGATGCCTGCCACCTTGCTGGCTCTCCTCCGATCTGTATCCTTCCTCTAAGGCTGACAGGAGTAGAGCCGGTCTGACTGCAAGCCCCAGAGCAATGCAATGACCCACAAGATACCTCTGCACCCTGGAGGCATATGCCTCTGCACCCCGGGGAGGTGAAGGGTCATTAGAAATCCAGGAATAATGACTCCTAACAACATCATCTGATTGTGATATATGAACAAGAAAAAGAAGAAGAATAGAATGATCAAGAAGCAGCATTTGTCTTTTGTTCAATAATCTTTTAGTTTCATTTTACAGTTTCTTTGTAGAATTTGCTAATCTGTAAGAACAAATATATATCCCAGTAATACAAACAAAGGAAATTATAAGGAACATCCATCTGTCCTTCTCTTATCCCTGTCTCCTCTGATTTCTAGCTTGCATTTTATTTAAACAATTTGCAATTCAAAGTCAGAATTAAATTCTGACTCCTTCAGGAACAAAACAGTCATGTTCACTACAGTAATTCTGAAGAGGGGAAAAAGAAAAAGAAAAAAAAATCATGCTCTCCCTGCTATTTTCTGTCTCATGTGAATACCAGGCTTACACAAAGATCTTTAAGTGACCTTTCAGTCACTCCCGTAGGGCTACTGATGACTACAGTAAAAGCAAATAAGGTTTTTCTAGAATCGCAAGTTCACTCTTCAGCAGTTTCCATTGTAATCTCATAAGGTACAGATGTGACTCTGATGCCGACACCTACCTTTAACCTAACTGCTAGGCCTCTGTCTCCTTGCAATGAGCTCCTACAGACTGAATCTCAGGGAAGGATGGTAAGGCTTGTTCCCTCTCCTCCTTCACCATAAGGACTGCCTGTTACTTCACAAAAATATTTACAGTTTTATATGGCACAGTTAGACTGTTATGGGTATTTCTTCCACGTGCTGGCATTCACAAGTGACATTCGGTAATATCTTGTTCCACTGGTTTTCTCAGTAGCCTGCCTTTGCTGGTTGGTCTCTCATTTTATGGTATGCCATCAGCACATTTCCATTTATTACAGCTGCTGGGATTATATTGCACGTGACTACTCAACTGCCTGTGATCAAACTGGTCACTAACTTAGAAATAAGGTGGCAAATGCAGAAGTTGGATAGCTGGCAACCTTTCTCTCCAATGCTTGTAGCCCAGCATTTCCAATGCACCAAACTTCCACACACTCTCTTAAAGTGTGACCTTGTTTGCTTCTCAAATATTCTTACTTACCACAGAGACTGTGTCATGTTTCATGCAGTGCCCCCTCTATGTAATTACACTCAAGGACTCCATACTTGCAAATTTAAAATAGCTCTTTAGTATGAAAAGTGTTTGCAGAAATGCTCTCTGTTTTGAGCAAGGTGCTGAATTCTCATTTTAGTAATGAAGGAGCCTTTGACCTTATTTTGATGCAAGCTCAACTCCACAAACTTGTACTATATGCTTAAGCACAAGAAAAGAAAGAAAAATCTCTCTTAGGTACTATGGAAACTTCTTTTTTACAGCAAGTGAATAACGAATTAATAATTATAACTCAAAGATATGTCCTGAAGGCATGCTGATCTATTCTGGAGTTGGTTTTTTACAGCTATAGGCAAAATTTAGTAAGGTATTAGGTGGTCACTGATTTTGCAAGTCGAAAAATAATCTTAAAAATGAGAGGTTACTTCTGAGGAACACATAGCTGGATAAAGCTCGGGGAAAAAAAAATAATTAAGGAGAAGTTATGTCAGCTACATACACACAAGTGTTGCTGGACCTCCCACTGTTGATAAATTTCATAGAGAATCTAAGTACTCAAAAGCCCAGAAAATCATCAATGAGCTACTCAAGAGTGCAGAGAGATAAAGGCATGAAAAGGGGAGGTGGCAGGGAAGAGAGATGTCCTATTTCTGTCCTATCTTTCAGCAGAAGTCACCTTCAGAACCTGAACCAACCAAGTAAAACAGACAGAGAAAATAAACATGAGCCACAAAAACCTCAACCCTCACAGAGACCATTTAGGAGGAGAAACTCACAGGGCTTCTCCATTCCACCTCACCCTACTCATCAAATATTGATAAGAAACAGAAGTGGCAGTTGTTAGCTGGAGCTAGTAACGGAAGCATGAAAAGCAAAAATCAATTGGATTTTTTTTATTTTGGTGAAGAAAGGAAAAAGTGTGTGCTGTGACAGTGTATGCTGCGTATGCCTGTAAGCATTTCTGTTTGCAAGTACCAGGACAGACACAGGGATATTATTTGGTGCGTACATGCACACTAATTTCTCTGAAGTCACATTTCTACTTCCAGTGGTAAAACTCACAAATATAAGTGGTACACTCCATACATTTGTGCCTGTGTCTTGGGAAGGGCAAGTGTTCTGGCCTGGTCATGAGGGACTGTACATCAGTCGGCAGGGTTGAATGGGCTTGCATGTACATTTATGTTTGTTGTGTTATTTCTTGCTGAGTACAGAGATGCATTTTCATTTTATTGGTTTGTAAAGACACTCAGGAAACCTCAGTTGTTCTCTCCCCAAGAAGCGTAGATAATGAGCTCCTTGATCTTTAATATGCACGTTTAACACTATTTAGCTAGCTATCCACTAAGCCCCAGCTTTCAATGAGAGTGTTTTTTTGTATTAACATTAAAGCAGCAGTAATGAATAGCTATTCACCATGTAAAAATTATCTTATTGCAATACAGTGGAAAGTGAACCCTCACTAGATCAACTATGCAGTTTGAGCAGCTCAGTAAGAATTTGCTTATCTAAAAGGGAAGCCAGAGATGATTTCAGAACACATTTTATGAAGTCTACATTGATTGAGTGTCTCACCTATATCACACATGACAAAACACTGAGGGAGCAAATTCTTCCACTGGTTAATGGAAGACTGAGGTCTTGGGTTCAGATACTTCCTGCTTCCAACCTGGTCAAAATTACAGTAATCACAGCCTTACATTAAGGTAATTGACCTCTCCTTTTTCAGCCTGGACTGGTTTGAAGTAGGAAGCTGAACATAAGGCATGAATCAGGCCTGTAAAATTGATCTCTTTCAGCACCAATGAATTCACTTGAAATGTATGTGAAGAGGAAAGACATGGGAAGGAAGGAGTAGCTTTACAGAAATATTATTCTGCAATTTAAGCCAGTGGAATTGTGCTCTTCCCTTTATTCTTTGGTCACAATTGCCTTTCAAAACAGTGCTGCAACATAAAATGTAGAAATCCTCTGAAGGAAGAAAAATAAGACCCAAGTCGATAGAATGACTCAGTACTTCAGTTTCCAACATTTGGCATTGACCTACTGAAGCTAATACACAGAGAAGAGAACACCATCCTCTGCTTAAAGTCCCACTTCCAAGGCTATTGAAGTCAGCAGAGGCTCTGGATTAGTTTTGTTCTGGGGTATTAACCTGTTAAAAGTGAGGAAGCAGCCTGCTGTTATTTGGACTCCATTAGAATAGCAGCTTTTTTTGTTTTCACAATTTAGAGAAAACAAAATGTATCATCTGTTTTTTCATAGAAATAACTCCCTCACATATATCTAGGCTGAACTAGGGGAAAATCCTTAAGATAGTCTCTTCTCTTAAGGCACAGTTAGATAGTTTCAAAGGTTCAAGAGAGATTCAGCACAATGCCAAGGGGGAATGCCACACTGGAAGATGGGCCAGATCTGGGCTTAGTCTCTTGCTGACTTGGAAGCTGACAAAGGACAGAAGTGCTACAGAGATCCTGTCCAAGACCCCAGCTCTACAGGCATTCAAATTTATGTTCAGTTTTAAACGTAACAGTATGTCCATTCCTACTCAGCAAAGCTCCAAAGCACAGGCCCAGCTGCAAACCCTTGAGTCACCAGTCCATCGAATGCAAGTGCTTTGCTGATTCAGATCCAAATGCTGTAGAGCAAGGAGATCTCTCCCAGTACATTGTAAAGTTATGCTATTTTGTAGTGACATAATCTCAGTTTTACTGTAGGTTACATAGATCTATTTAACTCAAGAAAGGAACTTAGTGAAGAGAGGCCTCTGTGATGTGATCTCCACAATGTGGTCAATCGGGGGTATTTGGATTAAACCAAACTACTTCTGTCGGATTAATTTTATAGCTGAAGAAGCCAAACTAAGACCACAAAGGGATAGTCCCAGTGCTCCTAACTACATCTTCCTGTTGTTTTCTTTCTGTCAGCACTAGTGATCCTCCCAACTAGCCAACTCAGCTTATTGTCTACAAATTAGCATAGCAAAACTGGGGGTGGGGCAGGGGGGGCAGGGAATGAGGTATCTAAGCTTTCAGAAGGATCAGACAGCTGATTTACCACATATCTGTAAGACCATTAGCGTCGACTCAAGGGACAGCATGAAAAGAAAGGAAAAGGAAGGAAAACCCAGGAAAAGGAAGGAAAAGGACAGAAAGAAGAGAACATGTCCGCAGTCTTAGAAGAGCTTTCACCAATCATGCAACTGCATTTTTTGTTAGCTGGCTATAAGCTAGCCACAGTATCTCAGAATAGCACTGCACTAAATAATTCTATCCAGAGTGATTACAAAAACAAGTCGATTAACAAGCAGAATTCAAGCTCTGGTGCTAAAGGTATTTTGTACACCCTACAGGATCCACCAATAGCTCTAGAGTAAACACCACATCATCTGAAAAAGGGATATGATGAACCTGCACAGGTCATTAACTCCTTTGAAGAGGAAGACTGAACTGAGAAAGAGAAGCCAAGTACAGCATTTTTTTGTACCTGGTACAAGTCTAGCCCAATATACCCCTGATCTACAATGGTTTGCTTTTCCACCAAGCTTATAGGCTATCTTAAGAATACCATATTCTTTCTAGAATTTTGTCTGCATGGAAGAGGTAGGCATATTTTGACTGTAAGACGGAACTGATTGTTCATGAGCTTGGGATTTGGAACTTAGGTTTTCAAACAAATCACTGGAGCTTTCAGTCACTTTCTGCCTGCCTTAGTAAAAGTGACGTGCTGTCAAATGAGTTTAAAGGCCTCATACATCAGTTCTATGATTACATTTTGAGAGGAAGAAAGAGGCGGAGAACTTTGGATGCCTAAGCCTTTCACCCAAGAATCTGCACATTGTGTTAATTTATAGAAAGCTTAAAATTGCCTAGGTATCAGTATATTAAAATTTAATTTTAGATTGAAACTGTTATCTGAATTCAGTGACCTGTGATATATATATGTATTCAGAACATCCTAGCAAGAGAAGCTATTAAAATGTTTTCTGCAATTATTATTTAATATTGAACATTTTATAGCACTAGTGCCTCGAGCCCAGAAAAGTCTAGTTATCATGTTACATACTACACAAATATAACAATTATAACAGTTTGAGGATGATAATTTAAGTGTTATTTATGCATTGTTTTGTGCAACATTGCAAGGCCCAAGTGACTTCCACAGTTATGGTCCATTATTATGAGGAACTAGGGACATTAACATCTTGTGATTTCTAGTAAGAATAAGATACTGATCATTGCTTGCTCTCTTTTCTGATCACACCCTCCCTTCTCCCTCTTTGGGAAGGAACGATCCATATTAACTCCTCAATCCTGTTGAAAACTAATGGCTAAATAATTGCTTTCAATGGAATCAGGAGCTTTGTTTTCAAATCCAACTCACAATCACATCATTACTTGGACTTATTCAAATGAGATGACAGGAACACACAGCCAGAGATGAGACTGCGTACTTCTGGATGAATTGCCCTGCTTCACACAATTGCACTGTCTTAAGTCAGTCAGGAAACTGCATCACAAGATTTCCAGGTCCTTCAAAAACAAGATACAGGTATATAAGTCACTTTGACCTTAAAACACTGAGGGGAGGAAAGCTTAAAACATTTGAAAATCTAGCCTCTTTAGCTGAGGACAAATCTCTGTAGTATCTTGATTTAAGAGACAGGATCGGAATTCAGGTGAAACTGGCTGGACACAATGCCTTAGTCAAGGCTTTCGTATGGCACTTCCAAGTTTATATTATTTGGACTTTCTAAGCAAATGGTGGCAACCAGAATATGTAGCAGGGTTCCCAGAAAGATTGCAAATTTCTTCCTAGGATGTATGAAAGGTTGGTGTACTATATCATCACTATTAATGTTATAGTATTACATAAAGACAACTGTCACTTCTCACAGAAGCTCTGCTACCATCACAGCACAAGCTTACTTAGACTTTCCTTGCCTATTTAGAGATTTAAATCTTAGAAGTGAAAGTGCATGTAGATATAATTCACAGTTCCAATCCTGACCTGAATCAGGGGTCCTAGCTCAAATAATTATGTCTGTATATATGAGCAACTTAGTCCAGTAAGGGGGGAAGAAGGCTGAGATTTAAAATGCATAACTAGTGTAGATTTGCCTATTCAGCTTAAAAAAATGATATATGTATGTATTTTAAAATGAAAATTTATTTATAATACATAGCAGATGTATTGTAGGATATCGCTTCCTGCCCTTGACAATCTGCATCTAGAAAAACAAATCATATGGCAGTAGAATTACTTGGGACCACAAAGAGAACAAGGGATTTTGGGGGAAAATATCCCAGCAAACAACAGAAAGTTCTGTAATAGCAAGTTGTTTTAGAGCAGAGCTGTTCTTCAGGACCTGGACAAATGAAGGCTGAGAACTTTGACATAGCCAGCAGGAAAAATGATAAAAACGATCAGCCTAGATCAAGTAGCTAAAATACCACACTTAACAGCCCATCTCCTGCAAACGCAACTCTGCACTTTGTAAAAGACATTTAAAAGATGCTACTGTCAACAAATAGCTGTTTTAACTTTGCCATGTGTATCTGCACATTGAATACACCAACACTTTCTATGTAAACAAATCTTATAATATCTGATACATGTAAACCTCCACCACCAGAAGTTTAATCAGACCTTTATAAAGAACAGCACGACACATGGTCATCACTGCTCATCCTGGACTTACATGTACATATCAGACCGTATCCAGTTTCAGGGCAATGAACATGATCACGGCCTTAGCTGTCATTCTGTTCAGCCAAAACTTCCATGAGATGAAAGCCAGTAAACATTTGATAGCCCTAGAGTGGAACAGCTGAATCTTTGAAATAAAGAATTGAAGAAGTAGCAATGCCAGAAAGCAGAGAGGGTCTGAAGAGGAATAAAGGATCGTTAGCAATTCTCACAATTAATTAAACAAAGCTAAGGAGGAAGAGGAACACAGCATTTCAGATAGCTCATCACTGGGGCTAGAGGCAGGGGGGTGGTATTCTCCAAGGCCTTTTGTGGGTTACCACAAAGAGAGTTCACAGATCTTCCACTCACTTACTTAAATATTTGATATGAAATTAAAGCCGTGTTCCAATTTTTATGACCACTGTCTCCCTCACTCTCCCCTCCTCCTATTCCCATCAGACCCCTTCATCCCTTACATGCCTGTCCTCAGACCAAGACATCAGCACAATTAGCACCAGCCCAGTGGCGCCAATTAGCAGCCAATAGTGTCTATATTATGGAGGGGGGGATGGAGGAGCGGGTCCTGTGTCTCTAGCCTGCCTTCACACTCAATTAGATTAAGTGGAGTCTCCTGGCTGTGGTTGGTTGGACAGTTGTTGCAGTAATTGTGTCTTCTTCGTTGCTGCAGGCAATCTCCTCCTAGGCTCTCGATACCCCCTTTATTGACTCCCTGTGTTGTCCACTTACATCAACACACACTTCTTCAAAGAGAAAAGGGGGGAGGGCAGCAAAGAGGAGCAGAGGGGGGTGGGGGGTGGGAACGAGAGAGAAAGACCCCAATGTCTTCGTTTAAAAGTTTTATTTGAGTCTGAAACTCTAGGGTCCTGTCGCTTTGACCTCCCCAGGGTTCAGCTGTGATCGTTCACTGTGACTGTCACATGGCTGAGCTTCAAATAGGGACAGAGCAGAACAGCTCCAGTAAAAAGCCTCACTGGTGATCCAACTCACTTGGCATTTCACAGGAGAGTGCCCTACGTCTGTGGGGAATGAAACACTAATAATGTGTTTTTAACTCAGAACTAAACTTGACTAGGAAACGAGCTGCTTGTTTCCCATTTTTGCTCTTGGCCAGTGGCAAATGCTGGGAAATGTGGAGCATAATTGGAAGACCTGACTGAAGTTATGCTCCTCTAACACTGGAACACTACACAGACTACTTTTAACTACTTGTTACTTTGGCTTTGTTCTGGTTCAGACCAATGCTTTACAGGTAGCTGATGAGACAGAAATTCCAGCATTTCCAACACAGAAGTAAAAAAAAAAATAAATTAAATTAATTAATTTTGATATGTGTTCCCAGTTAATTCAAAACTCTCTTCTTAAATTCTGTTTCTTTTATACATTGTTTTATACCACCATATTGAGACTGCTACCAGTGCTATACTAGACATACTTTGATGGAATACTCTTTGCTTTAATTTTATGTTTGAACTCATGAAGGACAACTGCTATTTAGCAACAATATAAATATTTGTCCTTTCTTTCTTGTGTAGATTCAACTGTCTTCCTTTTTTTTTTTTTTTTTTTTTTTAACAGGACAGTCTGACTCCAAAGAGGATTCATTTCTACTTTGACACCTATTTTAAGATCAGTTGAATTGTGCTCTAGAGCTGCTGATCTTCTCATACAGACTACAAAAGGGCTGTGATGGAAGATCACCAGACAGCTAGACCAAAATGAGATAAATCGCACCCCTTGATATGACATTATGTATCACAATTATTCCAAGTACTGTCACTGATACGCAGTTTAAAAACAACAGAAACATAGAAAACACATAAGAACCCCTAAAGATGATATCCGATACTAGGAAGGGGAAGAATCAATTTTCCAAAGTAATATTTTTCACAGGATTTAAAGAAATATCAGCATGTATAAAAGTGCTAATAATAAAATGTATTATTCTTGGGAGGAAAAGAAATCCCACAAAACCTATTTTGACAAACATGTATGGTCAGGACCAGTTGGTGCTTCTACAGCAAACCTGCTACAGGGAAAGGATGAAAGGGCAGGGGGTGGCCGTGAAAATGAAGCACGTTTTCAAGGGGTATAAAGCCATAGTTTTACTCCTGCAACAGTTGAAGAAGTGCTACACATTCCTGGACAAGTCTTTTACATCAGCTGTCTGCTTCTTATCTGTACATCACAGATGACAGCTTCTGACCCAGCAGGGGACTTAATAGTTGATGTTCATGGTTTGTGCAATACTTAAAATGGATTCTCCTTTGTTTTATGTCAAGACTGAAGATTTTCCTTGAGATGTTGGCAAAAAGGAAATTATAGGATTGACGTGGAATTCCTCAGGGAAGTTCTTTCCCTGTGTTACATTTGTTGGTCATCTTACATTAGCCTAACAGACGTTTCTGGTCTTAAAATTTCTGCTGAAGTATTTCAGCTAGGAGTAAGGAACACAGCTATGAGTAAGAAGGAAGAATTTGCCAACAAACATTCTCTATCATAGCTCTACTAGCATCTCAAGAGTGCAGAGAAGGCTAGGAATTTCTTGAAATTACTTTCTGCATACTTACAAGGACAGAGTAATGTGCAGAGAGAGCAAAAACATTATTCAAGAAGAAAACAAGGGAATGCACAGAATCATGATAAAAAGTTAGACTGTGGACAAGCGTATCTTAGTAGTTCAAGCACCAATTAGTTAAGTCTCTTAGGAAGGAACAGTTTAGGTTTAAGTAGGAACACATAGTAATTCTACCTCCAAAAGATAGTTTTGTTTTTTGAGTTAGGTTGTTTTGAAAGATCCTACTGATAAAATCAGTTTGACAGCATTGTACCAACTTGAGCAGTTGTTCAAAAATACCACTTGGAACTACATACCATACTGTATTAGCAGAAAATTCTTTTAAGGTTAATTTTGGTTTGTTATCTAATGATGTACACATTTTTGGTTCATGATTGAAACTGAACTTGAACTATATGACTGAATATACAGTGCATGCTCTGCTTAGTCACACAAAGTCAAATGCTGTTTTTCAGAGTTATCTGGATCATATTCTGTGTTATATGCTAATATATAGAAATCATATAATACATATTTTATACATATACACATGTATGTCTCTCTGTAAAATTCCCTTCATATTAGTGGTGCCCTCTACTAGAAGCAGAAACACCTGCACAGAATCCAAGCAGTATGAAGAATGCAAATACTGGGTCCATTTAAACAAACTGATGAACAATTTCAGCTCACAGGCTAGACTTTCAAAACTGTTGTGCTGCTTCCAAGCTTCTCTTGGAAACAAATTGTCAAATTTTAGACAGAGGACAGGCATAATGGACATCCAAGACCCAGCCTATCAATCACCTATACTGAAAGCCCCTCAACACAATTTCCAGAAGCCTGAGAGCTGCCTGGCTCTCATTCCTACCCCATTTCCCAGGATGTCTGGAGCACATCCATGCTGTAGTTTGAGCACAGGATGCCCACCAGCAACAATTGTACAGTGTCTAGTTTGGGCTTCCTGACTATTTGCACTTGTTTTCCCATCTTCTAACTTGAAGTAGGTGTCTTATTTTTTTCCCTTCAGTCAAGAGACTTCCTCAAGAGTAAGACTGAAAATCTTATATTCATGTCAGAAGTATTTTCTACTTCTCTTTTCCCTTGACTTCTCTATGCCCAAGATTCCTCTAACAAGCTATCTCCCCCATCCTTCATCACTCTGGGCTTCTCAAACTTTTCTGGGAAAAGGATGTTGGGTCATTTCTATCCACCTATTAGTGCTTTCTTCTGTTATTCCTCTAGCTTTTCTTCCTCTGGTCCATTTCCAGCGTCCTTTCAATATTTCTCACCTCAGGCCCCTTCCATCTACTTCTTTGCTTCCTCCTTACTTCACGCAGACATCCTTGTTTCCTCTCTTTTGCCATGTGCTCTACTTTCTCTTTTCCTTCTTTTGCTCTTTCCCTGTCTTTTCTTTCTCCTCCTTCAAATATTCTCTCTCCCTTTCCTTCCATCTCTCATCTGCATCCTATTCCCCAATTCTTTCACTTCTGTCTTCTACCTCTTCTACTTGCCTATTGTTCATGAGTGGGTTGTGAAGATTACTGGCTTTTTATTGTGATCAGGAAACATTTATTGACATCAGAAACATCCTCATTAGCTCTGGACAGGTGGGAACCATCTTTGCTTCCTGCAGGCACCATCTCCTGTCTGCTCAGTAACCCAGAATGACAGCTGCACGGCTCTGACGTGGAAATATCCTCTCCTCTCCACCCTTCCATCTCCACCAGTTAGTAGGGCCCCAGCTCAAACCCCCCAGGTGGTGAACAGGAAGAGGCTGATGGGCAAAGACGACCCCAATTAAATTCAGTTAAAACTCTTTCCTCTCCTTTGGACTTCGCAGGGATTGGAAGGACAGGCTCAAGGGCTAAACATTACCAAGCTCTCCCAGCTGACTACTGCAGAATGACAGAAGTCAAGCAATTAAATTAAGAGTGTGAGCAACAAACAAAGGTAGAGAAACAAAAACAGATTCAAATTTCTTCCCTCTTATAAGCAGTAGACAATTCTAATTTTTTACCTTGATTTCACTGAAACATTGGTGATAAATCAATGAAAAGAACCTGTTGCAGATCAGGATCCGGTTCTGTTCTTGCTGATACCATCGTAAGTAGGAAAACTGCAGGGAATTCGAGCACATTTTATCAATTTAAACTGACATCAGACTTACATGAGTCACCTCTTTTCAAAAGACATTTTTGCTTCCATAGGCATGTGCGTTTCCTGACAATGCATCGTGAGGTACATGCTAAGATCCACCAACTCATCATTTCCTAAGACAATTTAATACAGAAAACCTAGTTCCAAAAGTAAATTCCTTCCCTTCACACTTCTAGAAACTTCTAACATTGCTTTGGTTCTTAACTGGCAGAGAGCACACTCAGGAGAAATAATCCCCCTACACATTTCTGATCACTCCCAAAGCAGACCAGAGTGTAGTGCATAGATAACAGAGCTAACTGGGATACCAGAGAAAAAATGTTAGGATAGCTCATCAGCAGGCCAAATTGCTTTGCACTGTGTTCGTGACACCACTGCTATATCACATCCATTTCTCAAGACAGATATAGTTTAGATGAGTCTTCACTGCTTTGCAGACAATGCTCCAGTGACTAGAAGTACATATGCTCTTAGATTATAAAACCCTGAGCCGGTCTCATTTTTCTGTTACATGTTAGTACAGCAACTACTATAGCAGGACTACTTACAAGTCTTTGGGTATTAGATTTGCCCAATGCAGTCTCCAACCTAATTTGCAGCATTCCTGGAGGTAACACAAGATGCACTTGACCACTGAAAGGCACACATTTAAGGCAGCTGATTCATCCCATGCATATTTTTCTCAGAAAGAAGAAATGTTGGATCAAAGGATTTACTGATCTGGAGATGTTCCTGAAATAGAGCCTGCTTCCAAAGCTGTTCAGGCAAAGTTAATTTTTGTTGATTTCAGTTGATGTGGGATCAGACATATGGATCAAGGGAAGATGACAGTATTAAATCCCCTTCAACTGTCCTTTCAGTCCTTAAATAAGTAAAGGAGCATTATTCCATATTGAAAAATTACTTCACTCCACCAAGCTGTAACCTGCTGCTTATTCCCCCACATCCCCAAGTGAACCAGGATGGCAACTTTACTTCTGAATCAGGATCCACGAGAAACATTACTCTTCTCCTAAATGCACTGCAAGGATATCTCAGACACATCTTGTCAGCACTTAAACATCTATGACAGGCTTCCCGCAACATTTTCCAGGTGAGCACCCTCGCTCCTTCTACCGTGTCACACACTCATCATTCACCACTCAGACACGGCAGGAGCAGCCTGTTGACATGGTTTCTCTCACTTTTCCTGGCCCCTGGAGCTGACCTCCTGTCTCCCCAGCTAGATCAAATCCAGGAGACAGTACTTAGGGCTGGGTCACTGGATGGTGTTAAAAGCCTTTCTTTTCTTCTCTCAGCAACCAAAGTTGGAAGGTGGCAAGTGGGAGAGAAAACACTTCAAGTTGATTTTCCTTCAGGAGATGTTTCCTGTCAGATGGGAAAGGCTCCAGTCACAAGGATGGGAAGGTCTTGCAGAACTGCATATTCACTCTTCTGGAGATTTAGGAACTACAGTGGCAGTGACCATATTGCCAGATTTTCTTCTCTCTCTCAGCTACAGTACAGGCACACAGCAAAGGCAAAGAGAAATGATGATACGTGGAAAGTTCTCTTATTGGTTCTTCACTGCTGCTTACAAAAACTCCAGAGAACACCTCCTTTAAAGTAAGACAAGTCTAAGTCCCAGGAAGTTCTGGCATTGTTAAATTTTCTGTTTGCCATGCAAGTGTGAAACACCACTGGTTTGAAGGGGTTGGAGATTTGATTTTGCTATGTGAAATATGCTAAACTTGTCCCTAACTTAATGATGTGTCATTGACTTCCTGAGAATCTGACAATTTACAATTCAAACCACACAACTCTGACAAGAACCCACAACTCAAACCACACGCTCCCTTTTGTGTCTCCAGCAATTGGTCAAGTATCTCATGCAATTTCAAGGGGATGCTGTGTCAAAGTGAAAAGCTAGTCTTCAGCCCTTTCTGTGCAGAAGTGGGCTAAGGCATCATTACAAAGATGCAGACACCCACTTTCAAGCCCTGAGTATACTAACAGGTCTCAACAGTGCTGGACAGTCTCACTTGGGAACTCTACACAGGTACCTCTGCTCCTTGGTCCCAGAATTCCAGTTAAGCTCAGGCCCCCAGTTCTTGCCTGAGCAGTGACAGAGAAATACCTGTGTCCTGCCTGTCTTTCATTGATCCTGATTCACTGACTGGACTTCCTGGTTTGACTTTGTCACCTTGCATTTATCTGACTGTGCAAGTGAGACTGTGAATGGAAAGCAATAACGTCACCAATCCTGTTGTCAGTCCTCTAGTACTCTGAGACTGCACCCTGGTCAGCGAGGTCATTGTCCCTGCGCCCTCAGCTCCCAGGCCATTTTCCCCTATGGAGCAGCCCTGCTCCTGCTGGTCCCTGATAACCAACACTCATCTTTTCCAATTATCACTATTACCATAGGTAAACACCAATGTAATGTTTTGTCTCATGCTTTTCCTAAAGGTGTTCACCAAGGCTTGCTTTCATTTCCTTTATCTCAGCAAGACCTTAACAAAACCTTTATATTGTACCCTTTATGAAATAAGTACAATAGCGTAATTCAAGAGTCATCTGAAGAGAACAAGCCTTGCATCCCTATAGGGAATGAAGATTCAACCATTCTGCTGCAGTTTCCATCTTGTTTGAATGGTGAGGTACTACATTGTAAGATGACTGACCTGCCCATAGTAAAATCATAAGATTCTGCTTCAAACACGAAAGAATCAAGCAAAGGGAGTCAAACTTCAATCAAGAAATCAGTGTTTTACATTTCCCCAGAAAATTCTCCTCTTTCAAGCTCAATCCAATGAAGTAACACACTGTGCACACAGAACTGATTCTCTGTTGTGTCTTGTGAGCTCTCCTATACCTGCGTATGGTGAGTTGTGGCAATAAAGCTTTCATACTCTTATTCTGCACACCTAAATTTTGAAAAACACTGTCAGATATGGAGTCTCCAGTGGCTGGGGCACAGAGGGCCAGCTCTGCAGTTCTTCCAGGCAGGGACTTACAGAGGAGCTTGCCGTCATACAAAATAACTGAATGAAAGTGACCACATCTATGTGGGCAGCTATAAAAGCATAGCTAGAGATATGATTTTTGCTGTGCTTAAAAGAACAGTTCTTCACTGAAACTGCTGAACACAGTTCTGTCATGCACACTTTTTAGCTAATTCCCTTTGTGATAATGAACACAGCCTCCCTGCGTTCAAATTCAAGCCACGATATTGAAGTATTCTGCCAAAAAACGATAAGACTGAAAATACCTTCACAGTATGGAGCAATTTAAAATTTAGATCAACTGCTAAGGACAGTATCTATATTTTCTTTTTTAACATCACTTCTCCATCACATCATTTTTTCTTTGGCCACTGCAGGTAGAGGCATTTCCCTTTATACGGCAAAAAGCAAATCAGTAGCTGATCCTCACATAAGCTGAAACTCATAGTGTTGCCAAACTATGTCACGATCTCTGCATCATATAAGCTCCCTATCACAACTCCACGCCTAAGAACTTATGCATTCACAAGTCTGCCAGCCACCTCCAATTGCGCTGCTTGCTTTCCATGCAAAATATCGGTTTGTAACCACGGAAGGCATCTGCACTAAAAGTAGGCTCCCCCTTCCCAGAAGCGGTAATCAACATTTCTATGGAAGCCATCTCCTTAAGCGTGGCTTCCTCTGCGTTCAGAATGATGTGGTTGGGACGTTTCATCCAGTCCATTGATCTCAGTGCTTTATAGCACAAGCCATAAAGCATACTGCCAAGTGAGCAAAGCTGCAAACACGAGTGTGTGAGCATCTAGCATGTCAGATACTTAGTGGGCTGGCATAAACAGGGAGGCTAAAAAAATCCCATCATTTCAGCAGGCATACAGATTTCTCAAGTGGCTTTTTTTAATAGGTCATGTGCCCCACTCAGAAGCTCCAGCTGATGCTTCCAAAAGAAACCCATTAACAGCCTCCCCTATGTGCTCCTTATTGTTTGCACAGCTTTAATGGCCCCATCTGGCATCATCTTAAAACCTCCTGGTCAGAAGCAAACAGCAGCTTCTGGTTACACTGGCATAGGAAGTGTAACTTTTCAAGCTCCTTTTCTTTACTCACAAGATCTAACTTAGAGAATAAATATATATTCTGAACCAGGTAAGTGTTTGAAGGTGTGTAATCACCTGCAACCAGAGTCACACCACTGTGATGTCAGACTAATTATTTTCCTTCTCCCTAACAATATGGCAGCACACACACCCACCAGGTGCCTGGGCCTCCTCATCTTTTGTGGTATCTATCGGTCTGTGGTATCTCTTAAAGAGTCATTCCATGGAAAGAGAAGAGGAACCAAAGCATATCTCTAGCCATGAGCAAGTGAATATACCAGCCTCTGCTACCCCAACAATACCTGCTGATGTGGGGATGACCTACATGAGCTCAACAGATTTCTGCACAGACAGCTATTGCAACATATTCCGCCTCCCAGAAAAGCTTGAACATCTTTGTGTCATCTATTTTATTTTATTGACAAAGGCTGCTCAGATATGACACAATGGTTCTCCTAGGACAGAAAGTGGCCAGGTTACTTTGAGCAGCTCCTAATGCTGTTTTCCTTAGGCAGATCCCAGCCAGCTTAAACAACACTACAGTAAAGATTAGCAGGACAGGCTTCAGCACAACCAAGAAAAGCAGAGTGTGCATCTGAAGTCCCTGAATGGCACCTGCTGTGTTTGCTATTACAAAGCGATACAACTGACTGACTGACTGTTTTATCTGACTGCCCTGACACCATCTAACCTGGGACAAGTCTCTCCACTTGGGAGGTCTCAGGATGGCTCTTGGGCCTCCAGATAAACACCAGTTTATCGGTAACAGATGCTGTTTGGATACTCTTCAGAAGGCCATATCCTCTCTAGGCTTGGCCCTAGCTTCTCCTATTAGGGGAGCTAGGCACACCTTTTTGAGGTAAGCCCCAGCCTAGCCAAGCATTTTAAAGCACATATGCCCTACTCTACGTGTGCATGAATTCCCTTTGAAAGCCTTAGCCCATAGGCACCTTCTGAAAACAGACTCCATGCCATTAAGAGGTTTCCAGTGTGATTCTGGAAGTGCAGCCAGACAGCACGGTTATTATGAGAGCAAGAGCCAAGGCAGGAAGCTGACAGTTTGTCTTCTACCCTCTCTCCTTTCTTCTAAAAAACAGTGTTGCTGAGAGCTAGCTGAAAGGCCAGAGACAGTCTGCTGTCGGCTGGTCTTTACTAAACAAAAGTTTACTTTCATCCACTGTGCCGCAGCTGCTGGAGTCACTTCCTCCTTCCTCCAGCCTTTCTTAGAGGCGAGAAAACAGTCGGCTCTTTCACCACGTTAAGAAACCCATTACAATCAATTTAGCCAGTGCACAGACAGACTCCGTGTCTACTGTATTCTGTTACCACAGGCCAGGGGGGGCGGGGGGAGAAGACCTACTGCCCAGCCTCCCCTTGCACTCTCTTCCGTAATGGAAAGGATGCCGGCGCCGCCAGCTATTGGAATCACGCTAACAAATGAAGCTGTCATCAAACACCTCTTGGGGGAAGTGGTGGGCAGCAGGGGGAGGGTTCGTTCTTGTGGTGGAGTTGCCTTCACTGCAGTGGTCCTGCTGGCTAATTGCTCAGCATGGAGAGCACACACTTAAAGCACTATCGTCCTTGTCAATAATGGGGTATTAGGTGCCTCCTGTTCGGTGTGGCATTGATCTGTTCCAGCTTTCCCCTGTTGTTGTTGTGTTGGGGTTTTGGTGTTTTTTTTTTTTTTCTTTTCCTTTTTAAGTGTTTTCTGAGCCTGTGTTTAGCGTGAGTGCTGCTTAAGTGCTAATTGTTACACCACAGATTGATTGGCGACAAGATGGCTTGCCAAGTTTCTTCTCCCATCTCCCCGAGTGGGGTGTGGAGGAAGGACAGAGGGTGGGGGCAGAGAGGTGAGGAGAGAGGGAATCCTTTTGCACTCACTGACTTCCTCTCTCACTGTCTTTCTCAGCTGGAAACTTTTGGCCTTTCAGAGCTCCTCCTGACAATTTCCATTCCTGTTTTGATGCTTTCCTCCCTGATACAGAAACTGTATACATCTTTCCATTACTTGCAATTTCCCTGTTACGATACTGTCCTTTGAGCTAGATGGCTTGGCGAGTAAGATGAATGTGGCAACAACAGAAAAGTGTCCTGCCTTCCTCTTTAAGAAAAAAAAACGAACAAACCAAAAACCACCAAGCCAGCAAAACTTGAAAGGGTTTCACTCCTCCAGATACTTTCTCCACCACATTTGTGCTGCCAAAAACCTGTAGTCCTGAGGCCAATGGTGAGATGCAGAGAGAACTGCATAATAAATGACACAGCAACTCCATGACTCAAATCCTGAAACATCTGGGCAGGTCCTGGAGCAAAGATCTGAAATCCTCCCAGATAATCTAGAACAAAGATCTGAGACAGAGCTATTGGATTCAATACCTATACTGTCCTGGGTAACGTGAAATATTAGGAATGTTCCATCTATGGTTAGAGAAGTTGAAACTTAAATGCGTTTTCCTCCAGTACGTTCAACAGTTGCCCAGGTGAAGAAGTCAGTTAGCCAAAATTTTTATGTCTTCAAACCTTTTTTTGTTGTGGTTGGTCACCAAACATTCATGAATTGCTGTATTTTAAAAAGAAGAAACAGTATGTCTGTGAGGTAGATGAGTACACAGTACAATTCCAGATTCATTCATAGGGAAACTGAGGCATGAATGCTAGCTAACTTGTTTAAAGACAGAATTAAAGCTGCAAGAAGAACTCAGAATTGCCTGAACACGGTATCTGAAGAGAGTTCTCTCATACTGCATGCATTACACCCTCATCATCTTTTAGTAAAAGCACCCAGTATTCCATACTTACATTTGCTGTCAGGCACTGTCTTGCATCCAAGCCTCATGCAACGCAAGATAATAATTTTGACTGGTACCCAGCATCAGCTGGGCATGTTACTGGGAAACAGACTTTATAATTTATCAACAGAGAAGCAAGTTGTAAACTGAAACCCAACAATGAAACATGTTACTTCAACTTTGCTTTTGCCAGTTACATGAAACTTTGAATATACAGGTCTGCTCTCCAGATAAATCAATTTGTGCTGACTGAACTAAAGATCTTAGATTTTCATGGAGTATAGCATAAAAAAGTACTAACAGAAGACACAGCCTTAAACTTTGCTTTCTAATTAATATTCACACTAGCAGCACTCATGGACTTGAACATGACCAGGAAGTAAAAGCAAGCCACACAATCATGCCTGAGTTACAATTTGCTTTTGAATTTAAGCAAATATGCACAGGCATTTTAACTCACTGATCCCTCAGCTCTGTTAAAAACACAGGTCAGGCAGCTACCCAGACCTGGGATGGCTGCAAACCACAGCTTTAACATTACCAGCAGTAGCTTTTTGGTGGCCGTTCATCTCTCTCAGATTAAGGACACCCAGGACTAGACTACCCCATCCCTCTAAAAAAAAAATTAATAAATAATGCACAGCACACTCCTCAAAAACCAGGTCAAACCATAGCAAAGGAAGAAAAATGGTCCATTACACTTCTATTAATTTTATCCCTGAACAGCATGTGTAACTCCCCTAGCTCTGGCTGCATAATGAGCAACAGAGTAAAACGAGAAGCAAGGAACATTCTTACAATAAGCTGACTGGATGTCTAAAGACACACAGGTGCAGATGAATGAGAAACACAGTAAAACACGAACAACAGGAACCAGGAAAATTAAACCTTTCCTGATTTCATATCAGGTAGGGCACATTGTATTCTTGTTGATGGTGTGACAGAAAGTTAACACAGCAACGCTGGTAATACTAGAAAATACATAAACATGACAGTTATCACGTGATTCTAGCCTCATTTTCTAAAGACAGCAAGCACCTGAAATTTTCTTTCACTTTCAGGAGTCCACTTTCTGCAGACCTTCAGTACCTTTGAAGGTAGGTCATAAAAATACACTGGCAAAAATCTAACAGCAGCTTTGATTGGAAGGTGGTCAGAGGGGAGGGATGAGGATGAGAACCTTCTCAACATTTTCTGTACTTAACTCTCACAGTTACAATAGAAAATCGGACCTAAACTTGGTTACTAAACCCACGTGCTAATTCCAGCCAAAACTTCCCATTACCATTTGCAAAAAGTAACATGTTGATTTGTACTCCCCAAAAAAACATTCATCCAAGACAGACTCAGCAACATCACGACGAAAGAGACCAGAAGGTACAGTGGATAAATTAGGATTTACAGAAGGCTTTTAATCACACAAGACAAAAAATAAACAAACAAAATATACCCCCAAAGCAAACAAAACCCAAAAAACAGAAATAAACAAAAAAGCCTCAATCAAACCCTCCCCGAAATCCATGAAGAAACACATCAGGAAGGAAGGAGAGTGATGCCAGGAGCACACATACAAGGAAAACTGTTTTCTAAGGTACTCTTGTCCAAAAACCACAGAACAAATTGCTGAGGCTTTTCCCCACTGCACAAAGTGCCTTTTAGCATCCAAGGTTTTCTCCTGAGGGACAGGAGAAAAAGGGAAAGACAACTGGCGTCGAGCTGCATATTGTCTGAAGATGCTGTCAAGAACATCATAAGGAAAGAGCTGTGTCTGAGGTCATCAGATTACAGAAGAAACAAGGAACGGAGTAGAGGCTGGGAATGGAAAGGAAAGCGGGAGGCACAGTGACCTGTGTGACCTCTGCTGCACTAACTTGATATAACAAATAGTTCTGAAAAAACAAATACTGTTAACCCTTTTAAACTGGGTCATTCCCTGCTGTGGACAGCTCATAGAGCAGAATCCTTAACTCCTTCCTCCCCATAAGCTTTCAAACATCTACAGCTGACAGCGCATTATGACATACTAAATTTACAGCTCTCACTACCAGAAAAATTGTTCTAAAAAAAAAAATCTCATTCTACCAAATTAAAATACTTCATTGATTTCAACTCCAAATTTTAGCCAGCTTATTCAAGCAAAATGCTGCATCTGCAAACATAAACGCAATCCCTTCTCTTGTAGAAAAGCTCACTTTTGGATGAAAAGGTCAGTGTTTCTCTTTGGTGGTATCTTCATCCCCTCGTAGATGAAGGGACATTCTCAAGACCTATGATAACATTTAGTGAAAATACCTTTTCTCTTATGAGGGAAGGCAAAGGCAATGATTCTCCCTCCCTGTCCTGGACTCCATGGAGCAACAAGTGCAACCTGAGGAGGGGAAAATCTTCAAGACTGCAATCCTGTCTGTACAAGACCCCACTTAGATCAATCTCTTCGCAAATCTGGGCCCCTTATTTGACCCAAGCAAGCACTTGTGACTGTTGTCTAAGTGGAAACTGCAGTAAACCTCCTAACTCTGAGAAGCTGGGCTCCAAACCTTTGAGGAAATTATTATCTCCTGAGTGATTTTGAGTACATTTTACCTCTGCTTACAACCCCAAATAACAGAAGAAATTCTGAGGTATCTTGGTTTTTCTGATTCTGTTCCTAATGACAAATTAAAATGGGAAAAATTATCCATAAATTTTAGAACCCTGAAAAATAAGTTTAAGTTCCACTCTGGTTTTGAGCATGGATAATGATGGCAACAGGGAATCTAGATTTTCCATTACCATCCTTTAATTCCCAATGAAAACCCTTCATTTTCTCATCCCATTATTACTGTAATAACCACTTTTAAACATATACAGCACCGTAGCTAAGCACAGTTTTTCAGTCAGGTAGGTAAAATGAATTTGCAATTTTGAGACACCCACAGCAAATCCAGTGCACCTCCATTCTAATAGAGAGGTCAGGTAGTCTCCTTTTGCCAGTTAGGCGACTCCAGCAGAGAGGGTTGGCAGGGCTGCAGCAAATCTGACTTTTGAAAACCTTAATGGGAAAAGCCAGTTCTTTGTTGTATGGAATTAAGAATGGATAGCAGGATCCTGTACTGCTATCTCCCTCTGCTTTGAGCGGTGCTTGGATCATATGATCATATGCTTGGATCATTCAAAAATCCCCTCCAACTTGAATTGTCCTACAATTCTGCAGAGAGATGAGGATTGCTTTGAAGAGCAATATGTTCGTCCTATATCACGTGTCTAAAAATAGATGAGGCATGTCTTCATAAGTATTTTCCTATGCATGACTAGACCAGAAAAATGTGATATTATCAATAAGCTGTACACTCCACCATGCTTAATATAAAATAAGAGACAGAAATTGTTCCTGGAAAAAAAAACACAAAACCCAACAAACCTTTTTGACCACTGCAACACACCAATGCAGGAGGTTCTTTACAGTTCTCCCTAAGCAAAGGAGCTTGTAGCACCGAGGGATATTTTTACTGCCTGCTTTTTTATACCACAGTGAAGTTAGGCAAAGCACTTCTCCCTAGTCTCTGTCCAGACAGAAGAGGGAGGCAGGCAGGCCTCTATAGAGCATTCTGAGTAGGAGCATAGCACATGTGATTAGTCTCCTAATTTTATCAATGAAGGTAGACACCTAAAAGCGAGGTAGTGAAAATACCCCATCAGTCCCAAATGTCAGCAGATTCATTCCAACAAAAACATCTCTTGTTTAATTACAGAGGAAATAGCGTGGTTGATGAGAAGCAACAATCTGCAAGCAGGCCAGCAGGTTGACCTCCAACTGCCATCAAGAAAAACGACCTTCAGTCTTCCCTGCTTCATTTGTTGCTCATCTAAAATTGAAAAGGAGTGAAGAGAGGATGGCAGGCATTCAGTTCTTTTTGAAGAGCTCCTTCTCTGTCTATGCGAGAGACTAGGCAAACCATGTAAGAAGCTGGGAATGACTAAAAAGTAGCTTTGTCTCCAGGCTCTGTCATTCTCAGCTGTTCTGCTCAGCCAACAAAGAAGCTGAGAAATCAGGCAGAAATTCCTTATACAATTGCTTTAAGTCAAAGAACAGAACTAGATTAAAAAAAGCTTTCACTGACCTTAGATCAAGGATTTTGTCTTAAAAGAGTGCACCCACTACAAGAAAACAGTGGATTTTTCCTGTTTCAAAACTTAGAAGAGTTCCCAGACCAGAAGAGTTCAAAACTTAGAGGATTCATTCTTTCTGAGTCTGGTGGCGTTACGAGGAAGTCTGCTGAGCTTTTTCCACTTGGTATCAGTAGCTACAGTTAAGATGAAAATCTAGTCCATGTCCCATCATGTCATTTCAGTAGGAGAGATTTAAATCCCTCCAAAACCAGTGGCACTCTTCTTCAGCAGTTTGCTGCCTACACCGCACTCCCATGCACAAAGGACTGACAGGCAGGGTGCAGGGGTGCAGGATGGAACCCAGAATGCCATTTGGCAGTGCTAGCAGCAACGAATGACATAAGGACTACAGTGAGGGTCAAAATATTGTGCCATAACAATTGAGCCTTTATAAAGCTTACCACCAGTGGTGTGTGACTAGCCAAAAGCTAATGCTTCCCTTGATACTATTTGTATACAAATCTTTTTCCGTTAAGGTTATAAACACCTAGATGCTCTTCTCTTCCCCCACAATCAAATTAATGAACTGTAGCCACAGGTGAGCTGCGACGTAAGCTGCATACACCATCCAGAGAACATTGGCAGGATAAGCACTACTGAGGAATGGCACTGGAATTCCACCAAGGCTGCTACTACAAGAAACTGGGTTATCAATCATTTGTTAATAATTGACTTTAAAAGAGTGATCTTATTGGATAAATTACTGGCTCGACAGATACTTTGTAAAATTGCTTATGCCTTTTACATATTACATCCTACACATAACTTGAAGAGTCCACTATTCAAATGGTCCCAAGTCCTAATGGAGAGTCCAGCCATACCTCACACAGAAATACTAAGCCTACATAGAAAGGATTTTCAACTTCAATAGAGATTTGTGTTACACTGCAGATCAATCACACTGGGAAGGCAAGCCTAACATCAAAGAGGAGACTTCAAATTGAATCCAGCAACTCTGGATTCTTGAGCAAGGAAAAGATTAGGCTACTGCAAAAACGGGCAGCGTCTCCTAATTACTCAGCAGCGACCGTTTTGTCTACTTGCATGCTCACAATCCAGTTGCACCAAATTTGTGGAGTATCCCCAGCATCATGGATTATTCCATCAAGCTTGCCAAGCTGTGTCAATTTCTGTGCATGCAGCAGAGGCCTCTAACTTACCTGCTTCCCTTTTTTGTCTTTCCTCCCCAACTATCCTTTACCCTAAATAATGTGAGTCCGAACAAACACTGCTAGGACTTTCTGCCTTCTGGTTCGCTTACTCCCACCTGTAGCAATTATCTTTTCTATCAGTGAAGACCACTGCACAAGGAACCCAGGACTTCACAAATTCCTTACTAAACACCCTTACACTGTAAGAAGTAAAGCAGAAGTGGGAGGTTGACTTGCTACAGCCTAAACTCAACTGTTCTCTGTCTGAAATGACCAGTTACAATTCTGTAAGGAATTTAAGCAGGTCATGTCTGCTTTAATAAATCTGTCACTGATCCAAGGTGACTGATACTCCTTCTCTTTGGTTAGTTCCGAACCTGAACAAGCTCATCAAGAGATAAGTGAAATGGGGACCTTGGGCAAATTCAGTGTTCTCATAGATTAATGATTTCCTCACAGTAACAGCCAATAGATACCTGTGCTTCAGAGCAGCATACACGTCCTTCCCTCTATGTGCTCTGGGCATGAAAACATCTTATAGACAACATCTTAAAAAATAAACTTTAAATCTGGAGTAAAAGACCAATAATCATAATCACTGTAGAGTCCAAGGAAGGGAAGGAGTACTCAGTCTGTGAGGTACAGACATGAGATGTGCTGAAGCCATGAAAAGATGCTCGCTCTCACCTAGCACCGTGGGGGATCATGTTCAGTCCTGAGGCGCTCCCTCACCCTCACTACTTCCCCACCCAGCCTGTTCCACTTCAGCAACAGTCCAAAACAAAGCTTCAAAGCTTCACCTTCATTTACATTCAGGAAACACAGGAAGTCAAAACTATGGAAGTTTCCAGTGCTTTCACTCTTGAGAAGGAATGAGCTCCCTCTCCTCTCTCTCCCACCACACACCTGGTAGCAGAACTGAAACATGCCCTTAGCAGCATACTCCTGTAAACTGCTCCTCTTTTATTTGAAAGTGAGCTGAAGCAAAGGCCTACAAAACCCCAAGTTTGCATAAGCCACAGAAGAAATTTACACCTGTATCTCAAGCAAGCTCCAGAAATGGGTTAGCCAGGAGAGGCATGATGCTGAGAATCCCAAGTGACCCTCTGAAGTCAGGGCCTTCCACTGTTAGTGTTTCTGTAGTTAGAATTACTACTCCTAGGAAGATTTACAATACTCAGGTAAGCTTAACAGTGTCCATGCTAAATGCCATCTGGCCACAAGAACAGACTCTGTGCAATAGCACGTACTCCTTCAGCTTCATGTTAGAAGCAAACGGGACCTGCTGTCTGTAACACCGGTATCTGTAGCAAGTGCAGCAGTAAATCTCACTGCATTCCAGCTGTAAGAAGTGCAAGGAGCTGTTCCTTTCTGCCTTTCTCCCCCCCTCATCCTCCTGCTTCCATCAAGGAATGTCTCCTAAACCCAGCATGCGAGGAGATCTCCTTGGCCCTGCCTCTCTAAATAAAGGAGAAACTTCTCAGCTGCCTATTATAGGATGATTAAGGGGGAAGGGAGAATCTAAAGCAGTCTGATGAGAATTTACAGGTCGTCGGCTCCCTTTCCCCGCTGTCAACCAGGGGGCAACCCTTAATGGGGTGAAACGGCTGCAGGAGAGCACAGGGCTCGCTCTTCAGTTCAGCCTCTAATGAGGGGCCATCGGCTCAGCTAGGTCAGCTTGTTAGAAAAGGAAGAACGCCGGCACAGAATGAGAGTCAGGGACGGAGGCTTACAATAGCTCTTGAGGGGCCATGAGCCTAAGCACAGGAGCTCAGGGGAGGGGGAAGGGGCAGCAACCATGTTGTGGCTACTGCTCCTTTCCTCTTAAAATCCCATTACCTTCCTTTTATTTCACAGTAGAGACTGATAGGGAGGAAAAAGAAGGGGGAGATGTCCGGGAGGAACTGCCTCTGTCTAGTGCCTTCCGTCAGCAGAGGTCGGGCCCACAGGATCAATTTTTTTTTTCTGTGGATGTGATTTTCCTGTCTCTCTCCTTTTTTTTTTTTTTTTTTTTTTTTTTTTAAACAAGAATACGGGCGCCAGGCTTACAAGAGGTCCTCAAGAACTGTCAATCAGGGGCATGAAATATTCAGAGAGCTTAATCTTCTTAGGGGATCTGTAGAGACCCCCTCATGGGGTCTGAATGCTCTTCATGCACTTGCAAAGAATGGGTAAGGGGAGAGAGGAAAATAAACACAGCTGAAAAGAATGAAAAGAGAGACATCCTTAGACAGACACCCTCATATCTTGGTGAGGGGCATATTATAAGAATTTAAACAGAATAGAAAAGACCTTTTAAGACCCAATTAGTGGAACAGTCTCCCTTCTGACTGGGAACCCAGAAAACCACCTTTGGGCCTTTGGGTATTCTTCATCATGGCTATTTTCTTCCTTTTTTTTTTTTTTTTTTTGCTCAACAGGTAGCCCAGTTTATTGGTATTCCTAGCTCAACCATGACCAAGTTTTTTACCTTAAACAAGTTACTGTTTCTGCACAGATTTTGCCTTTTCTGTGGCCTGGTCAACATACAAGGATTCTATCATTCTGGTTAGTTAACAGTCAGGAACAGGTAGACTGGCCTAGTAGGTACTCTGCAAGCTGCATAACTTTCCTTTCTCAGGAATCGGGTGTGGATTTTTAAGGTACTCACACAATTGAAAGTAAACCAGTCTTTAGTTACTGAATTACACTGGGCTAACAGAATGTACCTCTATTACAGGAACACTACCTTAAAAAAAACATGGTGAGATGCAACTCAGATATGTGCTTAGTAACAGCCCTTACATATACCTAAGATAGATACACATTATTACATTTTATTATAGAAGTGAAATCTTGGCTGTATGTTTTTCAAAGACTAGCCAGGGGCAGGCTGTTTCCTATACAGAAGTTATAATGATTTCTCTGAAAAGTGACTCCAAGTTTCTCTCTCTACCTCTTTAAACCTCTACTTAAATATCTTAAGGAAATTCTTTGTGAAGAATGAATACTGCAAATACAATAGTTTGTATCAAGTCGTTATCCTCACAAAGTCAACTATGTTTCTAAAACTTAATCTTCCACTTCTGTTGTTTGAAGGACTACAACTAGCATCTGTAACAAGTCACTGTAGTACCCCACAAAGAGAATCATGTCCAGCACCTTTGTTGTTGGTAATACAGTTCAACTCTTAAGAAAAAAAATAACTGAAATGAGCAGACACAGAGAAACCTCCTATATTTTTCCTTTCCATCAGTATCTGAAATGCAGAAAAAAATTCTATTTCTGTTGCAAATTCTATGACAAGGAAGATCTTCAAATATCACTTCAAGGATGATCCATCATTTAAAGTCCTTAATTGAAGCTATATAGGGCTTGAACATAAATGTCTCATTAACCATTGGGCCTTCTTTAAGATATGATTTTCATCATCTAGCTGGTTCAGTAAATCCTAGTTTGGGAAACAACTATACAGCACAGTGTGCGACACCTGAGTATCTGGCTTTTACCACTCATCCCTGTCTCTCATTGACATGTGTAAACCCTGACAGAAAGGAGCAAGAGAAAGTAGTTTTCCTTTCAGGAGATGTATCCACTTACCACAATATGCCAGAATGAGTCAGAGGAGGATTGTTTACTTTCCCCCCTCCCAGCCCTCAGGGAAAAACTACCTTTATGTATGTGCATCTTACAAAAACTGCTGTGAAGGACTGTGCTTATAGTTTTACATCTGGAGGGCACAGTAAGGTTGGAAGTGTTTGCTTATTAATTTGAAGGAGTAACAATAGGACAGCTACAGTTATGCAGATAGAACAAAGTGGAGAAAGAGGAGAAAATCCAGTAACCAGCCAGTTAAGCCTACAAAGGAAAAACTTACACTATAATATTTAGGAAGAGAAGATGCCAGTGTGGGCTGAGAAAAAGGGGGCAGTACAAAAGCAAAGGCAAGGTATATTTTTTCCAGTAGTAGTAACATTAAAAAAAAAAAAAAAAAAAAGGAGAGAGAAAGCAGGAGAGAGAAAGCAGGAGAGAGAAAGCAGGAGAGAGAAAGCAGGAGAGAGAAAGCAGGAGAGAGAAAGCAGGAGAGAGAAAGCAGGAGAGAGAAAGCAGGAGAGAGAAAGCAGGAGAGAGAAAGCCTTCTTCTCCCTCTTCTCTCCTGCACCTGGGGTCATGCTGTGACCTTTCAGAAGACGGGATGTAAAAGTGACCTTTGTCAGAGTGTGACAGGGCATCCAGCCTAGCTTTCCGTGAGGAGACGTGGGAGGCCTACAGGCAGCATTCCTTCCGTGGGCAGAGGTCCTGACCTGCAACAGTGCACTCAGAGAGCTGTCAGGGGCAGGCTCCCCATCCCCAGCTCCTCTGCGGCAGGAAACACTGATAAGAATACAGGCTAGCAGACAAAGAGCCTGGTCTTACAACTTTCTCATCCTACCTGCAACAACAGTGGTATTGCTTGGGAGCTCCGAGACAATGCTTCTTTCTCCCTCTGTCCTCTCTCCCAGTCCTAAAATAAACTTACTGAAATGCCACAACCCTTAGATGCTTGAGTTGCCTTCATGAAGTCACAGGCACATCTACAGCCCTTTCAAAGATGAGGCAGAGGAATAGGGCCAGAGATTCTTTGCTGCTTTACTTCCACTGCTTTATAAAATCAGACAACCCAGCACAACTAACTGGATCTGTTGATGGGGCACGCAACTAAGCAGTGGCTTGATGGGCATCCTCCTCTGGCTTCTCTCTGAGGTCCTGAGCTGCATGTGTATTCCTAAATACTCTATGACCGTAAGTTTTACTGAGCTATACCAGGCATTCACTTACTCAAATACTTCTGCAGTCACTTGTACAGCTGTGGAACAAAAAAACAGAGGCACAGAAAAAACAATCCAGCAACGGGACAGACACCAGCTTGTTGTAAATATGTCAGTTCCATGCAGCAAAGCAAGCAAACCCTGGAGGACATAAAGAGAAAACATGCCAGGAGCTGTCTGACACTGGTTCAGCCCCACACAGAACACAACTGCTCTGCTGCCACTCACAAAGACAGGCACTTCCTCCTTTCTTACCCTAACCCTGTGTTTTGGCTAACAAACAGCAGATCTTCTGAATAAACAGATCTCTGTTGGACATGCATTTCAGGTGCTGGCTGCTCCAGCTGTGAAACCCTCATCTCTTTGCTATGTCCTGGAGGCACAAGAGGGCAGAGGAAGCAGGGCAATCTTCAACCTCCATCTCCTGCTGCCCCACGACCTCTGAGCTGCCACTGTTGACCCTGCTGGGGTTGCAAGGGGTTGACTAATTTGGACACGTTCAGGCAATTGCCATCATCAGCTTCCTGCTTTGTTGATCAGGGAGGTTTTTGCTGTAGGCAGGAGTCAATTATTTGGCAATCTCAGGATGATCGGAAGCGACTATTAGTGTTTGACATTTTAAAGGGAAATGGAAAACAGCCCACCTCTCCCTTTCTGCCAGCTAAACCAACCACTTCATATTAAACTTTGCATAGCTTCTTCCTCATACAAATTAACAACTGCTGCTCTTCTACAATGTCAATGGGCCACCTCAAAAAAAGGATGCTTGACCATGCCTCCTAACCTGTATCACAGAAGATGGCCATCTGGGCTGCAATACAGTCTCTGGAAGCTTATGTGCAGCAAAAATCCCACATGGAAGACATAAAACAGCAGGCTGAGAAAGGGACACATGTATGGAAGTATCCACCGATTTGTTAAAATAAACAAAAATGGAGCTGCAAGCTGTACACTGAATTTCCTGACCTGACAACACATGGGTGAAACTTGTCTGAAGCTTAGAAACTGTATTACAGAGAAAGATCTGTGCTAAGTGGAAGGATGGCAAATTCAAGATTCCTTTCCAGGCATTTATGCAGAAAAGACAACTTACCTTGGAAGTACAGAGTAGGGAGCAAGACAGTCCAACTGGTAATGTAAGTAGCAGGAGTCATAAACCAGCAGCCCTGTTCCAACTGTATTTAAGAACTAGTGTCTGAGAAAGAAGGCAACATAGTAGGGTTCAAAGTAGGTAAACAGTTTCTCCTAGAACTAGCGGAAAAATAAGTGATGTCTCCTGACCAACAGGGCAAGATTTGCAGCTTGGATCTCTCTCCTTAGCTGCAGAGTATATAACATTACTGTTTTACAGGCATGTGTAGAAAACCCATGCAGAATCAAACCCTCCTTGTACCTCACACTGTACAAATATACAGAAGAATGTTGATTTTCCCCTACTTTAATACAATAGTTTAAAGTGTGAACAGCAGACTTTCTATTTCCAATGCCTTAGGTAGATTGGCACCAGTGAATTCTCTTAGAAAATCCTTGGGTATTAATAACCTGCTCACAGTGTAACCTAAGGAGAGTTGAAACTGAAGGCCACACTTCCCAGTAAGAATAGATACAGGACAGCTACTGCTTCAAGGCTTATACAAGCCAGTTTAGCAAGCAAATGCCTGCCAGGACTTACATTTTGTAAAATGGAGAGAGGAAGATGACTTTACAGTTTCAAGATATGCAGGTTCCCCACTATTACAAACACAAACAGTGACCTTAGATAAAGCCTCTTGTGCTCTTGAAGAATAATACTTGATGGAGTCTAACAAGGGGCCTGTTGGTGGCGGACTGCTCTTTCCTCCCCCTGCCTTTATTACTACCAGTATCCAGTTGGACCAAGCTCCCCAGGGACTGCCCAGGATTTGTCTGTATGCAGACAGCTCTGATGTGGCAGCAGGGCAGACTCTAAGCGGTGGTGTGATTTAATAAACAGACACTTAAGGCAGTTTACGCTGGAGTCAGCCCACTTCGGATGGCCTTCTCTGCTAATTTAACACTGGCTGCAGCCCCCAAGCTGGCGTCTCCCTGCTCATTAGGGAAAAGGGGTGTGTATGCATGTGGGGGGGAATTCTTGTTTCACATTGGTGCTCAAGAGATTTTATTATACTGGGCAGCTCATTTCAGTCACTACATTGCAGAGGATTTTGAACAGAAAGGGGGAGGCAGGGCATACTAGTTAGGATCCTTCCCTGTTGTTATTTTCATTAATTTTCCTCTTTTTTTGTTTTGGTTGGGGAGGATGTGACAAAAAGGGACAATAATTGCCATTTGCTGCAGACTTTCAGGAGTCCTCCTCAGCCATTACAGATTAAATTGCATTCTGTACAAGTGTCCATCAGGCCACAGCTCCAGACTCCAGGCTGGTTAGAGGGCAGCTGATTCAGCTGCAAGAACATTTTGCTCTACTTCTGATCTGTCCTAATTATAAAAAGGATGCTCTTGCCTTTAACCCCTAGAGTTCACTCTTTCCTATTAGTATGGAACAGTCCCTCAGCCAACTATTCCCCTGGTTTAACTGAGTTACCTGGACTGTCAGCAGCAGAGAATCTACACAGATCTATACTGCCTGAGTGTGTGTCTCCTAATTTTTGCATCTCTGACCCACACAAAGGATTTCAGATTTCAAATAGAGAATAACAAAACCAGGACAGGTTCAGGACTTGCAGAATCTGTCTGATTAGATTCTGGATTTTGTAAAATCAAACCTAAAACTAAAGAAAATACCCACACTTTCAGTTCAAAGCATGAATAGCTTGAATATACATAGCTGAGCTAGTTTTAAGGTAGTAAGCATCAGTACTCCTAGTGGTATAGCAAGAGGGAAAAGCAGAGTCTATATTTTTTTGAGAAGATCAGCCTGTAGGCCCACACGGAGTATATTACGGTTCTGGCAGTGCAGACAACAGTATTGAAGCCAGCTTGTTAACAGATGTCTCAAGAACAACTACACTAGCTGTACAGACAGCACTGCATACAGAATAAACATCTGGACTCTGGACTGCAACCAGGAAGCAGTGGGTTGTCCTTTCCCTTCAAGTGGTAAACTGTTCCATTTTAAAACCTATTACAATATATCTTGCCACATCTTTGGCTACAATGAGGTGCAACAGGACTAAAAGCAACACAGAAAAACAACATGGGCCTGATACTGCTCACTTCAAGTTTTATTTTGATGCAACTCTGGCACTAACTCCAGCTGATTCACTCCTGACTGAAGCTGGACTACGTAAGATGAGTATCTACCTTTGTTAGTTTGTCCCTTAACAGCACATACATTGAAGCATATGCTTCTGCAGACTCCCCCTCACCCCCTCCTACTACCAAGCTTCTGTCTTTTTCCACTAACAATTAATTCTTCTCCCTTCTGTAGACTCTTCTCGAAAGAGGCACAGGGTTGATACTCCATGCTTCTCAGAAAACTGGCATTGCATCAAAGTTGCCCAAGAGTGCCATGAGCAGTTGTGGCCCTACAACACCACAAATGGAACAAGTTTGCACCTTAGCACCACACTTCAGCAAAAGATAATTTCATTGATTTACATGTTTAACACCAGAGGGACCAATACTACCGTATGGCCTGAAATCCTGCAAAACATGAACTATCCAAGACTCCTGCAGTGAAAGGAAATATCCTGCCCTACTGCATAAACTCAATGTTACTAACAGCAATATCTCATGGTTGAAATGCAGAATAGTTTAAAACAGACATGCAGTCTCAGCACACTTCATGTGATGATGCACCAACCACATCCTACAGCAATCTGTTCCAACAGTGGCTTACCACTGCCAACATCTTCCTTTTGTATTTCAAATCTCTCCTTGTCTTGAAGCAAGCTCAATGTGGAAAAACATTTTGCTTTAGTGGCACTGACAAAATCCACTTGCCCTAACAGACAGTTATATTTTGTCTGATGGTATTTTTCCTTTTAGATGCTCCTCTCTGTCTCTTAATTTCTATGGTCTTCATTAAATTCCCACTAAATATCCCATCCATTCCATTTCAGTAAGCCTGTGGGGTTTTTTGTTTTGTTTTCAATGAGTTTACTTTCTGGAGAATATTTCTTAGAATCAACAGCCCCTTAGCTGTTGGCAGCACCTTTAGAAGGCATTAGTGGAAAATGTAAAAGTGAGGGGGAAAAGAACTTAAAAAAATACTGAGAAGACCAAGCACAGCATCTGTCTTCTCCAGCTAGTACTGGACAGCTCCCTCAAACCAGGCTCTCACCATCAACGCCTGGTGGCACAAGGAGCCTTTTAATACCCTTCTGATATAAAACATAAAACCAGCTGTTACCAAATCCAGCAGTCTGCTATTAACAGCGACTATGAATGTGGCTCAGGAACACTGTGCAGAAAGCTTGCAGCAAACAATCTAGAGAAACCTTCCTTATAAAAGCATTTCTCCTTACCTTCAGTCATTAGAGAGCAACTGATGTCCTGAAGCAAGAGGTTTGACATTCTTGCCAGATATCTTACCTGCTAAAAAAAATTCTGTACCACCGTATTTGTGGCATTTTCATTATGTCCACCTTCTAAATCACTTTTCATGGAGAAGCTCCTAATACACTTTCTCTGCATCACTCACTATGTGAAGAGCATACTTACTTCTTTTGGACTTATCCATCCTCTTACAAAACATGCAACTTAGAAGTGCTGGTCAGAATTGGATGTGTATTTTAGTCTGGATCCCATTGTCTGGTCCCCTAACGCATGTTGAGCCACCTCCATTTTCTTAAAACCACATCTCTGAAAAATTAGAAATTTTCTCTTTCAGTAGACAGAACATTTTATCACTGGAACCTTAAACTACTTATAAAGTCTATTCAAGATTACAGTTTTTCCAAGTCTTTGTCACATGTAGGGCAAAGGAAGGGGCGGCAATCTGTGCAAATTCCAATGTAGTATTTATTCAATGTATTCCTGAGAGGTATACAGGGAAACGTTTGGTTTCAAACACAAATCTTTTTGCAGAAAAATAAAGTCTAAATTAACAGAATTCATGTTCATGTCCTTGCATTGGAGACTGCTTGCTGGCAGCTGATTGAAAGTTTGAAAAATACAGATTAATAAAAACATCTAACAAGAAACCTTGTAGTCTTCTAGGCAGATCTTCCACAGCTGAAGCCAAATAGTCACAAATAGCGTAAAATCAAGACCCTTAACAAATTTGCAGTTTTTCAAAGACAAAGACCATTTCTTTTTAAAAACTATTTAGTCTTCTAGTGTAAACTAGGGTCAGCAAGACAAGTGCTTTGCAGGGCTTCTCCACACACAAATCTGCTGCTGCTCATATAAGTGGCTACTTCCTAATTGTCTTAACTTACCAACTTAAGTTAAAGAGCATAAATTTCCTACTGCAGATTCAAATATATACATATAATTACTCCTTTGTGAATGGGAGAAAAGATCATTCTATCAATGCAAAACTATGTCAAATATAGATGCTACACTTCAGTAAATAGTAAAAAGATCACATATGTAAGTGAACTATAAAATTTATACCACTATAAATAAGTGAATGAAGCTGTACGGATCAAACACATGATGAAGGATCAAATACAAACAAGGTACTGTGTGTTAGTGACTTAATCAGTTGGACTTCTGCAACTGTTCATGTGCGTTTTTAGCTCACCCTGATTTTGAAAAATGACAAATTGAAATCAATAATTACTTAATGAGTCAATTCTTAATTGCTTGTTTATTATTTTACATATTGCTGCTAGTGCCAGGAGGCTGAGGAAAGAAGAGAGAGAGGAAATTATATCGTAGTACATACGTATGTGAGATGTTTAAGTTAGAGTTTAAGAGGTGAGAGAAATGCTCAACAAGACAAATAGAGGGAATGTAAACTGACCCTGAAAATCTCCATCTAAAATTAATTAAAACGGATGATGATGGTACTGGGAAAGCAAGAACACCAGCAAAAATAAATTACACTGCAGAACTTCCTAAGAATCTCTGCCACTGATCATAACACTTGTGCTAAGAGCTGTACTAACTCCAGAGAAAAAGAGGGTCCCCCACAGGGAGACAGTAGAAATAAGTGGGAAGAGCTAAACCTCGGTAAGCTTAAAAAACCATTTGATCAAAACCCAGATGTAACTTATTCTCTTAAGCACTGCCATCGTTTCCCACTCACATGCTATGAACTCAAATCCTGGCTCAAGGGAAATGACTTCTCCTTAGTTTACACTGCAAGCATGTTAGAAAGATAAATACCTATCCTGGGTTGAAAGAAAGACTCCAGTTTAAGAAAAGGAAACAAAGGCCAAGCTTTCAGCCATTTTGTGCAGCGGTTTCCAATGCCCTAGTACTGAGCTGATCGTGTCAGTATCTCAAGGTCCCCAGAGACGGTAATCTTATGTGTTCAGAGAGGCTTTAGTTCATGCAAGGTCAGAGTAATTGTGCATGATTAATGGTTTATCTCTTCCTGAAAGCCTTACACAAAGGCTCCAAACCAAGTTAGCCGTAATTCCATACTCCTTACAGTCCGCTTAAAGGGGCAGCATCCTATTTCCTGTTGGTGGGGCCAAGCAGGTTGACTTTATCTATCAGAATTGGAAGGGGGCCATGTGGCCTTTAAAAGAAGTCTCTATCCCCCGTTCAGCTCCCTAGGAAATACAAATATAAGGGGGGGGGGGGGGGGAGTGGGGGAAGTGGGGAAGGAAAGAAAGAAGTCCAAATTCAGTTTAAACCACCCTAAAGTCTGAAAAAAAGACTTGTCTGTAACAGTCCCCAAACCTTTTGCTGTGAGATTCTTTGGTTTTCTACAGAATTGCTCCTTATCATATTGCCAGAGCAGGGCACATTAGAATCACCTTAGAATCTCATTTTTATTCTGCAGCCTTATTTTGTTACAAAAAGGATCATTTTTAATCAATTACAGCTTTGTGACCATGGGCAGCCAAATAAGCTGATTAAATTATTATTTGCAGATAGTGCTCACAGATCATTCCTTAGGGATAACTGCAAATTTAGTCCTTTTTTGTTTTCACAAAGCATTAAAGAAGCCTGATTTCTCTGAATGCATGCTGTCTTTTGCTAGGAGATTTTAACTGGCTGTTTTCAGACTGTAGAGCATTTGTGAACTGTTCGGTTCAGCTACTTAGTTATACACAGTGTGTAATTGGGCACGTAAGTCATATGCTGTTGTTTCTGCTCTCTAAGTGGATGCCCAAAGCCCTTTACACAAAAGAATAGTGAATAGTTTTGTTCACATACCAAATCTCCTTGCTCTCCTGTGACTAAGATGTTCAGATCAAACACAACATTCCCTGTGGTTTTATGCGAACGAAAATCCACGCGCATCAAGTTCGCTCACTAACAGCAAATGACAAGGGATCACAAACATGGATGAATCGAAACAGCAGTCTGCAGTTCAGAATTTTTTTTTTAACATAAAGCTCAATCTGATTTGATGGTTTAACTACAGTTTAACTGGGAATCTGAAATGCTACATGTTTTGTTGCAGGGAGGAAAAAGGCATACAGTACCGTTAGAAACCTCCACGCAACAGTAACAGGAGTTGTCCGTAGTGGTCATAGAAAATTAGCTAGTTAGCCATTGCAAAAGCAATACTGCCAGCCATAGTCTGCCTACCCCGTTCTTCAAGTGTGTTAGGAACAGTAGGGTTTTTTCAGAAGGTGGAGGAGTTCAACAATGTCATCAGCTGTCTTAAATGTCTTCCTACCTAATAGGCACAAACTGGCTGAAAAATGCAACTGGAAGATAACTTGAATGAAAGAGAATCATGACCTCTAATGTTTTGCTCTCAGAGAAAAGGTAAGATTAGACAATGAAAAGGACATTGGACTACAGAACAAGAGATGCCAGCAAGATGGGGGAATTGGTCTCTTAGAAAGACTTCCAATGGGAAGCAGTGTAAAGTAAAGCTGGAACTTACTGGAACAGACTACACTAAGGGTACAGTAGCAAACTGACAGAAGGGAAATCGAATGTTTCTGATCTTAATTAAGTCAAAAAATTAAACGCTATTATGGAAATTGTAACACATGAGTAAGGGTTAATACCAAGGAAGAGGGAAAAAAATAAGAAAGTCATCAATGCCTTCTTCACTTCCAAATTCACAAAAAGATTAATAGTGACCTAAGGGAATTTTTCCTGTCAAGGAATAAGACACAGTCCAGAACAAAGCCAAGGCAGGTTAAATAACACTTTTTTCAGTATAGCCCAACTGGGGGTCTGTATGCTAAATCCTCTCTTCCCAGACAGAAAAGGAAGCATCGTAATTATCCAAGCTATGTAACAGATTCTATGCTTACAGAGGGCTTGGATCACCCCATGCACATACACCCTGGAACTGGGAATGGCACTAAGTCTCTTTCTGTAAAAATGGAGTGTGGGGACAGAACTCCAAAAATTCTGGACCCCATGGAAGCTACGTTCAGGTTAACCTGACCTACCTAAATCAAATACAACCAAATATGTAGGGTTGATGAAATCTGCCCTAAAGCAGTTCAACAGTAGCTGAAATAGTTAATCTGTGAATAACCAGTACGAATCTTGATATCATTCTTGAGGACAAGGAAGGTTCTGTAGAAACAGAAGGCAAACACAGGACCCATCTTTAAAAGCACAACTGGGTAAACTTAACTGCACCATCTAAAAAGACAAAAAAAAAATTTGAACAATCAGTTTAGAAGTAACTGGAAGGTAACAGGATGATGAAAAACTGTCAGTACATAATGATCAGGAACAAATTATGGGGTAACAGTCCCAGTGATTATGGGGTGGGGGTGGGGGGTGGATGGGTATGGGGAGGAGCATTAGAGGTGATTTACTTTGAAAACTAAAGAAAGAAAGACAATGCTTTTAATCCTTGCCCACCTAATATTTTCAAAGCGTACAAGGGAAACCAAATGTACATTAAAATCACAATTTGGGTGCACAGCTATCTAAAAAATCCTCTTAAATTACCAGCAATTTGCTGCCAAACTGACAAGACACTTCGCATGTAGTTCTACAGGGGACCACAGCAGCTCCAGTTTCATGATTCATTAGCATAGAAATACACAGCAACCATCTTGAAAGGTTGACTTAGAAGTCAGCAATCTCAATAAATTGGTGGGAAAAAAAAACCTGATTGTATCAAGATGGAACAAAATAGACAAGTACAAAATGTTCTATCTATAATAAACAAGTTCAAAAAGAGGCAGCAATATTCAAAGAAGGGTCTTCAATTTACAGTACAACACAAACCAAATTTTGATGAACAAGTTGATATCACCAAAAAAGGAGGAGGGAGAAGGAAGAGGAAGACATCTCATTCCAGAATGTACTGACAGGTGAGAAATGGAATGTCATTTTCCCTCAATGCCTCATTTTAAATGAGGCCTCAAATTAAACTGAGATACCCAATTTTGGCCACCTCACTGCAAGACAGCTGTGGACAAACAAGAGATCATCACAAATTATAAGAAGGTTCAAAACCACTGCTGAAGGAAAAAGACTGAAGGAAATGTATTTATTTTTCAATCAGAAAGAGAAAATGGGACACGACTATTCTTCTGTTGTAGGTAATTGGTGGTTATGAAAAGGACCGATGTTCATTTTTTTTCCTCTGGCCACTTGGTGTTAGAACAAAATGTAACCAGCTTTGCTGACAGCAATAATATTTGGGTTTGATATTAACCTAAGTGTCATTAATTTTCTAATAAAACACATAGTTAAGCAACAAAACAACCCAGCTACATAGGCAGGAAACAGCATTCCTTTCAAAGAAGGGCCTTAGACAGATTTGTCTCAGAGATGTCAGGTACGCAGACAGACTCACAGACATGAGCAAGATAGCACTTGAACTACTGGCCATAGATTCATTATGGAGATTTTTACTTACCTGAAAATGTTTATCCATCTCTGAAAAGGACCAGCTTGGTATCTCAGGACTTAGGCTTGCAGTTAAATAAGCAGCTTGTGATAAATGATGAGCAAGGTCTGAGTGATTATTCTAACTGCATTAGACTACTATCTCCAGGTAAAAAACACTTTTGTGGTGAAAGATGCAATAATATAAAAGAACATCCTGGCTGCTACTCCCAATTGTTGCAGGTATGCTCTAACCAAACAGACACACACTCTTGGCTGCCACAAGTTTCCTACTTGGACTAGCCTGAACCAAAACACTGATAAGCCCAGGTCGCTCGGCAGCAGGCAGGCATTCAAGATTTTGGTCTGATTAGGAAGATGTAGATTTTTGAGATTCACCAGGAACAGAGAATCAGGAATCCTGAATCAGCTTTCAAGTTCCCCATCAAAGCATCTAGCGAGTTTTGCATCTGACAGCGCAGGACCCAACAGCACCATACAAGGTCACAGTGCAGGATTTTCTCTAAACATAGTGTTATACCTCAATGTCATAAGTAAGCACTGTCTGGTATGCGGTCAAACCCACAACAAATGGTGACCTGCCATGTCAAATTCCCTGGTTCGATGGTTATAAAGTTAGCATGTGACACAGAACAGATTAAAAGAAAGAAAGTATTGCTTGCATCTTCAGCGCACAATTTCTGAAGCAGATCTGAAGCTGTATCAGCTGGCCACCTTTTATTCTTCGTAATAGTCTGAGGAAAACAGGACAGAAGCCTGTCTACGCACTGTTATGAACACTCCCTGTAACATCAGGAAACAACCCTGGCTTGGGATGCAATGTCCTTTCCAATATAGTAGCAATATATCTTTCCAAGTACTTTTTTTTAAAAAAAAAAAACAAACCACCCACAACTGTGTTACAGTTACCAACCATTTGAACTATCTAGCTCACAGTTGCCATGGAGCCTGGGCCTCAATTTCTTTTTCTTCTTGTCTCTTTGGGGTAAAGTAGATTTTTATGCCAGATTAACCAAAGTGCTGCTCTTCTTTGATCTGCAGTTCAGGCCACAGTTCTGACTGAAGAAGGGAAAAATAATTCACCAGGGTGCTCCAAACTTAGCAGCAGCCAAAAATGCTTGGGTTTCCAAGGTTTCCCCTATTTCCCTTTCAGTAGGGACACGAAGAAACTAGTAACAAGTTAAATTTGTTGAAAGAGCTTTCTGGTTTGCTCTTAATTTCTTTCTTGCTCCTCTGTTTCTCCACAAATAGAACGTGAACAAATACTGACCTTAGCAAAGCCTCCAGGTGAACCATCAGAAGGTGTATAAAATATTTTAAAGTTATTAAATAACCACAGTATTCTAACCTTCAATTTCCCTTTTTTACTTTGTTCTTCCCTGCTGTTGCTCAGGTAGGCAGCCCTTCACATGCAGAACTAGCAGGACTCACACCTTAGTGCATTATAAAACAATCAGCTTGCATCATGGACCATAGCACTTTCTGTCATACAGCTTCCCCAGCAAGTACTTAGCCCCACAAAGCACACCTTTAAAATCAGTTGAACTATATTCAAGTGAGTTTCATTCAAAAAATAAAGTTAGCATAAGAAAGACTGTGATTATTATTATTATTTTTTTAATATTTCTGACACCACATCTAAGAACATCTACAAGGAAGAGGAAAACTCCTAGAAAGCTTAATCCAGTCTGGTGCCGAAGATGTCAAATGACAACTTACCAGATTCCTCAGTGCTTATACTTAGCCTCAAATCTTCATTAATTAGCTAGAATTCAGCAATTTCTATATAATTTTAAAAACTAGTAATAGTGACAGCTACAGCTGAAATGAAAATTTTATCAGTTCAGACCTTAACTAGTCAGGCAGAACAGTGAAGTCCTACAGATAACAGAAATAAAGTCACCTAAAGAAGGTAGATTTAGAGGTCATCTCACAGTGATATGTTGGTCTAATATGATATCTGCTTACTCGTGATAAAATTAACATTAAAGTCTGCATAACTCAGAAACATATAAACAATACCAGGTGCTTAAGTAGCACTTAGCCTGGTGTTAATTATATCACATGTGAAACCCCAAGCTCTGTCTTTCAGCAGAAAAGTTGCCAAGAAATTACTCTCCAGTGGCACCAGAGGATTTGGAAACAGCTCATTAGTACCCTGCAGAAACAAAGGATTAAATTGTGCCCCAAAACATCCAGCTCATGCCGTTACAAAGCCATTGAACTATATCCAGTGCTTTTTAGAATCATCAGGGAGTAGGACACTGATAAAGTTAGAAGGGAAAAGTTGAGAAAGAAAAGCAGTCATGCCTACAACAGGCACAAGAAGGGGAACTAGAGCTCTGTCAGTACTGCACTGTACTTCTAATTAGAAACCATGTTCTTCTGTAGCCCTACAAAACCTTTTCTCCTACTGCTTCTCTGGTTTCCCTTCATCTAGTTACACAACTCCTTTCTGTAGCCTGACCTGCCTCAGTGCTCAGCCAAAACACATATTCCAGATATTCTAGTCCTTTCTGTGAAATAGCTCAACTGTCTCTAAGCCAGTCCTGAGGTAAACCCACCTCTTCTTTCCCCTTAAACAGATGCTACGTTGTACACCAGAACAAACTGATTTTAACAAAGCAGCTTGTTATTTTGCAAATGCAATGTGCAGCATTATATGAACCAATGACCTACTCCTATATATTATACAATTGACCACATCTGGGTCTCCATCCAGGACAAGGTATTTTTTTTTCTGTTACAGTACTCAATGTCCAGTGCCAGTAGATTTGTGATTTTAATTAAAAGAAACATGCAAAAAAATATTTTTTTTTCAGTGATACAGGTAGCTGTTACATTCAACTTAATCTGGCCCTACAGACAAAGTGATATACAGAGTAATCGACAATGTCACCAGATTTCTTTTCCCCCCATTGCTGTGTGCATTTTAGAAAAGAAAACTCACCAACTTTAAAAATGTAGTTTACAGACTCTGAGTTCAGCTGTAATAAATGGGTGCAGCCCTGCTTCGTAACTAGTATGGAACTGCACAATGCCAGAAGCAAGCAGGCTGACTGGGCCTAGAGGAGGTTCATGTCTTTACAGAGATTCAGTCTTGTCTCAACTTTGTCATTCAATCTTCTCCTCAAAGAAATGTTCCTGCCTACTCAGAGAGGGACCTCTGTTGTCTCAGATCATCCTTCTTCCACTAGGTCAGTAGGATAATGAGAAGCCCTCTGTCCAAAATTGCTCTCCACAACAAATGCCTTTATCAGAAAAAAAGAACGTCATTGCACATAAAATCACGGGGGGGAAATGAACAGTTGCAGCAGCACCTTACTGAGTTAGCAGCAGCCTAGAAAAAAATGTGGTTTTTTGAGATATAGTCTTCTCAGGAACTTTCAGTGGTTTACTAAGTAGAAAATACAAAGACACCAAATAAATTCTTAACTATTTAACTTCTGATTCCTTTAGCATGCACATAACACTCAAATCCAAACTATCTTCCTATTTCTCTACATACTAAAATAGAACAAGCCAAACACATTGAGTAAAGTAGTGATTTCCCAATATCTAAAGATAGGAAATCTTTTCTCCAAGGGCATGTAACACTGACATGCACCACAACAGCCACACTTTGACAGCCATGGTTTTGATGGGTCAGCAAACACTGCACAAACGTATTTTGTGTTTTGCCTTAATATATGGTACAGAAAGGAACTGGTTAACAAGAACACAGGAAACTCCTTACAAATTGGTAGTGATGGCAATTTCCTGCAATAACTTAGAAGATTTTCACTTGCTTGGTTGGGTTGGTAACTCATATCCTTCGGTTGAAATTCAAGAATGTAAAGTCTTGACACACAATCCAGTGATTAATAATATAGACTGTATATAAAATGTGAAATATACTGGATCAAATTCATAATATACCTACAATAGGTGTAACAGAAATGCTTTTCAGACAGATTTTTGACTTCAAGACACATTTAGAAAGTTTTTTATTAGCAAAGAGGCTTAGAAAACTGACTCTATTCAAGAAAAGCTACCACAAGAGTCAATGAGAGTTATGTCCAAGTGCAAAGAAAGTGCTCAGCAAAGACTTCAGGGTTTAGGATGGGATTTTCAAAATCACTCAAATGATACAAGGTCTATGGAATGATTTTTGGAGGCAGAGTGGGCATTTAGGCATCCTACTCCTATTAGCTTTCTCAAGAAGGTATTAAGTTATCTATCTGCCACTTGCAAAATCTCTGTGGAATTGTAAACCAACTAAGCACTTTTTAAAATTCTAATGCAAGCCTCTAGCTATATGGGTAAGTCCTATATGGTTATCAAGAAGCACACAGCTAATTTTCAAAAGAACAGACTACACTGACTGAAGGTTAGGTGCTGAGCTCTTCTGAAAATTCAGGCACTTTATTCTCTTGCTGAAATGTAAACTTGACAAGCTGAAAACATTTTTTATGCAAACATTTGAAGATCTGTCTCTGACATCCACCAAAATCTATATGTTACAGGGGTGGGGGGTGGAGCATTTAAAATATCATGCATTTGGATTAACAGATTCTTTGACAATTCTTGTTCTTCATGAGCACAGTTTCAATTCATTTTTCACAAGAGAGATGCTTCTGTGTTTAAAGATAGCATATATGGCTAGTATGTAATATGACTGAGGAAAATATGAGAGCAAGCTAGGGAAACACCCTGAAATCACTGTAGTGAACCAGACGTTTGCACCTTACAGATTGATGCAAACCACAAGGTTTGATGTCCAAGGGGCAGTACATCATGCTTTAGTGTTGCATTTTTCTCCCCCATGGCAGTGTGTTGCATTACAGTCTGTAAAGTAGTAAACCCACATACACCATTATAAATAGTCATGGAAAGCCCTGGAGTGACTGCAGCAGAGTTGGAACTGCACTCTCTGAGCCCCTCAAGGAATTTCAGCTGTGGCTTAACTCTAGGGACATCACTTATCCTATCAGTTGAATATCTAGTAGACAGGTAGATGGGGGCCTTCACACAAGATGTGACAAGGTGTACAGTTGCTTCAGTGAATCCATGTTTGCTGGGATGAGGCTTTAGGGGCTTTCAGTCTCTGAAAATAGCAGTCATCTCTGTGCCATCTAATAGCCTTTCATCCACAGAGAATCATCCTTCTTGTCTAAGAGAAGAAGCAGGAGGTGAGGCCCAGCTCAGGAGATCATTTTGAAAATATGCGTAACTCGGAGCTTCTTCACTGGCCCACCTATGCAGTTAGTTCCTCATGTGCAACCCCACTAAAAGTGTCCCCAGGAGCAGCCTAAGATGCACTGACAGCATCTATCTTGCTCCACGGAGGATGGCTTAAGGTAGACTCCACCAAAAGAGCCACAACCACCTGCTGCAGGGCACTGCTGAACTCCACAGATGCTGCCTTCCCCTGGAGCTGAGCAGATTCTCACCCTCTAACATAAAGCTGTGCCTCAATCTTCCTCCCAATGCACATGGAAATTTGGCTTGTCCTGTTAGTTGCCAGAAGTAAAACACAAGACTCGACAAACCTCAGCTCATGCTCTGTTGGTAGTCCCCACTATTGCTCTTTCAGTTAGTAACAACATGGCTTGAGGCACCCAGCACTTTTCATATGCTGGTTTAGGTATGGGAATAGACACCTCCTTTGGGAGGTCCTCTTATTCACTTTTTCCTTAATTTCTCATTTCAGTTTCTAACACATACTACAGTTAGAAGAGCTGCACAAAGTTAAATTCTCTCTTGCCACTGGTGTTTGTATCACCAAGCACCTTGTCCTGCAGAATCAGCCTAGAAACTCCTCCCAAGTCTTTCCTGGTTTTGTGGGTGACAATGGCTATTCAAAACTGGGAAAACACAAGAACTGAAGAACATTCCTAGCATCTAAAAAGTATCTCATATTCTCATGAGACTGGGTCTGAGATTGATCACACTTTTCTCCCCCCACAAGTCCACTTGGCTCTTACTCAGAACTTGTCTTATTTGCTGGCAAAACGTGTGGTTTGATGCTCTGCCTTACTCAAGGGTTCACAGAACTTACTCCTTGTGCCAGATTCGTTATGAAACCTCAGGCTGTAGGCTTCAGGAAACTCAACTTCCATCAAGTTTCTACCTTACCTGCAATGTAAAAACATGCTATGCAGACCCTATCTTCCTTCACAAAGGACAGTGCAGGATCTTGCTGTCCCAGTAAAGCAACATACATTTACAGAGCACTAATTCCTTTTAAATTGCATAGGTTCTTTAAAATACATAGGTTTTGCAGTGACTAGCCCAATACCTGAATGACAAACAGAAGCAGACCGGGCAATGCTGTGTCTCCTCCCTGGTTCCTGAAGCAAATTAAGAGAATTGGCTCCTCTGCTCGCCCAGGAATTAAACAGTCCCTTCTCCTTTTCACAAACACATAAGCTGACTCCTTAACATTTTCCCCAAAAATAGCCAGAAACTGTCTAGCTCAGGCAGATTTGCACTCCATTGCATTTAACTTCTTACGCCACCTCACATGTTCACATTCAAGACAGAAGCTGTTGTCAGCCCACAGACATACCTGGGCAATCACTCCATAGACGGCACAATGTTCATGCCTCTGCGCATGTATTAAAGTGCCGCAGCCAGCTAATTCTTTACAGCTTGCACTTTTTAGCTCTCGTTATGGCAGACAGTTGGGCGCCCCTGTACAGTTAAAGATCACAGGCCTTGATAACCTGGCTCTTTGATTTATGACAGCCCAGACCTTAGTGATCACCTAATGAGGGGAACCTGGAGTGTCAACCTGTTTATTAAATACCCAGAAACAGCTGTAGACCCAGCCAAGGAAGTAAGTTAATCATATTTCTCATTTATTTTGTGTATCCCTCTCACTCCCTGGCTCTCTCCATTCTCTCCTCCGTTCTGCCTCACTCCCTCTTTTCATCTCAGAAGGGGAGGGATTTCGGACAGGTCATTTACGAAGACTGTCAGGGGGCCGAAATGTTTGCGATTTCCTACTGATTTCTTAGGTGTTTAGAAGTTAATAATATTCAGCACCTCATGATTCTTTCCTAGATGTCAAACAAAGACATGAAAGGCAAGGAACCCAAGAGGAAAGGAGGGGGAAGGAGGGAAAGGGATGGAGCAGTAGGGGTAGTAGGAGAACAACTTTCCTTTTCCCAACAGTTTTAAAGAAGCTGCATCCAATGAAAATCTGGCCTTAGTACTAACACAAAAAAACCCACCTAAGAATCGTGCAAACATCTCTCTGTTGCCTTTAGTGAAACAAAAATGTCTTTGCTCTTCCTCAGTAAGACCCTGGGCAATAAAAACTAAGAGCCAAAAGGTGAAGATTCAAACTGTAAAATACTTTACATTTATGAATTTCCCCTTCTATCCCTATTTATGGCTCTTACTTTCCCTAATCCATTCAAGTTTTGGTATTTTTTTAATAGTTTTGAAATAACTTATGAAAGACATGACTTGCTAAAAAAATCACTGCATCCATCCACCCGATAGGATGCAACTCAGACATCCAGGAAGAAAAGATATCAGATATTACAACGATATCACACATCACCAAAATAACCTGGATAACTTAGATACAGATCTAGGGCACAGAACAAGTGCAGTCATGTTTATATTAACATATTATTATAAACTTTATAAACATTAAAAAAGCCTTGAAGCTCAGCTACAACCAGTTCAAGTATTTGCAATTCACCTTGATTACAACACACCACTTTCTTGAACTAGAAGAGTTTTGATCAAAAAAGTATGTCTCTTATCAGTGAACACAGGTCCTACTATCTTGCAAGATGAAGCTGGCCCCAGCAACTGTGAATCTGCTTCTGTACAAGTCTGTTTACCACATCTGGAAAGATAAACCTCAAAAACTGAGGCAATAAACACCCTCATTTATAAACACTTTGGTGAAACATAAATGTGGGGAAACACTCAGATACCTGATGTGATCCCATGTGGCACTGTGAAACAGATCATATCCCTCATGCTGTATTCAGAAAGGATGAGACAGCCGATACAGAGCACCAGGAAAATCCAATACTTAGTGTTCTTAAACAACAGTTCCCTACACAGCAGTGTGCTATTTGAATTGCAATCAAAACTTTTCCGAAAAGCTGAAGTACATTTCTGCATACTAGCCCTGAGGTCAGCAGGGCTGCATACCACAGGGGCTGGTCCACAACCAACAGAAACATTAAAGCCCCGGGGCTCGCTGTTAGGCAAAACGTATTACTGTCTCTGTTATCACCTGAAAGTCCACAAGTAGAGGGCTATGGGACTACTCTAAGCTTTTGAGTTGCAAATATCAGATAAGTATCTTCACTTCTGGCCTAACGACAATCAGCTATGATTGGTAGGTCTGAGCTCACCACACAGTAGGTTGTCCCTCTTCACACCTCTACTTCTATCAGAAACTAAGGAGAGCAGTAGCTGGCTTTATCACCTTCTTAGTGATTAGAATTCCGATCCTTCTAATAGAGCTTCAAGCAAAAAGCTTCTTCATCTTCTTCCACACTGGCCAAGGCCCTCCATGGGTAAACTAACAGGGATGGAAAAAGCTCACATTATGATCCCTTGTTCAGCTGCAGAAGAAACCAACCTTCTGATGTGGCAATCCTTCAAGTCTCTTCAAGCAAGTTGCCACGACCTTGAGGAGCCAAGCTTATCAGAAGTTGTTGCCTCGTCGTTTCAGGTTCAACGTTTGCAGAATTAGCCTAAGATGTCAAGTGGGTGCTATTTACAGAGGCTCCACCTTGATAGGATGATTTTCAAGGCTATCAGACACCTGATCTCAGCTGAGCAACTCTGCAATCCCAGCCCTTGGTATTTATTTCAACGTTGTACTCTTTCCTCCTGAGGCAGCATTCAAGATTATAGGCAACTCTCACCTTAACACACACCTCTACCTCCTTGTGCACCTTCCGAGGCTTGCTACCACACCATTAACTAGCTTTTGCAACCTAAAGAAGCTCAGTGAGCCTTCTCTTGTTAAAAGTCTGAGACTGACAGGTTTACCAATTCAACCCCACTGCCTACTCTCACAGATGAGTGCTTCAAGCTACCAAACTCATTCACCCTGTAGACTACACAAAAATCTGCCTAAAGCTTCCCCATATCTCTCTCACTTACGTTGGCCAGAAGAGCCCATAAGGGCAGCCCAGAGTGTACTTTCTCTGGTGCTTTGTCCAGCCTGCTTGGAAATGATGGGGAAACGCTTTCAGCTGCTGAAGACTAGCCTGATTTTTAGCTTCAGAAACCTTAACGCTTTGCTTGGTTTCCTTTTATCGACCTCTTTATCTGTTTAAATATAGCCTGGTTCCTATATGCTGTTTCCCAAGTCCAAGCCAATATCTGTTACCCAGTACCCAAGGGGGATCTTTCTCTGCCACTTTCCTTCTTCCTTCAGCTTCACTCATTCTCTCTCAAGAACCGAGGCTTCCTTGACCCAAAAGAGCTATCCTGCTGGCAGCTGCTGCTACCAGAGGTAAGATGTCTTCAAGGCATTGACATCAAGGAGTACTGCAGAAAATAGAAGCAAATCCTAAAGGCTCTAAAGGCTGCCTGTGTCTATATAATATATTTATTTAATTGATACACTCTCAGCTTTCCTTAATATAAATTGTCAGAGGCATCAAGCAAAATTGCCTCTTGCTATTCACTGGGTCCCCCAGAGCAGGCAGGTAGCAGATGGAGATAGGAAGAAATTGCTAACTGCCCTTATTGTGTGGAAACGAGCCTGTAAGCACTTGCAGGAGGAATATTTCAAGGCTCAACTGAGAAATAACATATAGACATTGTAGCAAGCAGCTAAAATGGGAAACAGAAGCAAAACAGGTTTGTGTTGTGAAGGGACTTGAAAGGAAGAGAATGTACCAAGCGGCTGCTTGCATCAGGAGGCAAGCCTGGGGGTGGCTCTCTAGCCGGGGATACTGGAAGGGAGGGGAGAAACAGAAGAGTTGTTTTCCTTCCCTCTGAAGACCCTGCAGCCAACATGACTGGCACCTGTCATTCAGTCCCTGTCTGCTGTGCTCTCTTTCACTCAGACGCCCTCACTGGCATTGAAAAGAGCAGAATGTGTAAGGAAGCCACTCCAGGCAGCTGCCTCGGCTGTTCCCCTCTCAGCCCTCAAGACAGGCGAGAGTGAGCCTGCAACACACAGAGCTGTCACTGGCTTGTTGTCAGCCGGACAGTCACAGCTCTGAAAGGGCTGTCAGATCCCGATGGCTCGAATGGGTCAGCAGAGACATGCCTTCCCCTCCTCCCTGCCCTTAATGCTTCTGACTGTGGTACAGCCCCAAGTGAATAAGGGGAGCTTTGTGGCTACTCAGCTCACACTTTGCCCCATCACGGAGCCACTTTAGGGGAGGAGACCAGTCTAAATGCTATCCACATCTATTTCGGTTTAAACAAACCCTTGTCACTACCTTATTGTGTGATGGAGTCTGCTGTGCAACATCCTTCAAGATCATTGTCCTTTTTGGTTTCAACCCCTCAGCAGTCCAATCCTGCAAAAGGATTTTCCATACTAGATGAGGATCTGTTGCAACAGTTCTCTAGCAATCAGATCTAAGGTAGCCAGGTCACAAGGGCAAGACAAAGAGCTAAATCTTTACCATTGGCCATGAAAAAAGCCTGTTAAAAAACCCTTACTTTCTTTCCCCCTTCTGTCAGGCAGAATAGCAAATCCATTCTTCTGTTAACATCCTTTTCAGAATAGCAGAGCATTGTCTCGTGAGAAAGCCTTCAGGGCCAGCTATGGCTGGCAACAGTAATGGGGAAAAAGAACTTTAGAGGTTTGACTGCTTACATGACTTGCAGTGGTGATGCTGGATCTTCCCTTGCTGCATGGTAAATCTAGCCACAAAGTCTGTTGGTAAAAAACATCTTCACCCAGTAGCACAGTCCTGGGGCTTCTTGTGCAGCTTTAAAAGCAAGAGGAACATTCTCCCTTGTCCTCAAAGCCTTCAGTTACAAAGGCAAGGAATATCCTGCAGAAATTACTTCAGCTACTCTGGCACAGACGTCCATTTGGGCCAGATTTTTTTCCCTTTCTTTTTCCTTCCACCCACTCCATTAGCTGATGCTCCCTTTACTCATTCTCTCTTCCCCACAACACATTGCTCATTATGCTTTTCCCCATTTTTCTATACTGAACACCTTGTGTTCACTGCTAAATCCCCTGCACTCCAAGGGGAAAAGCAGGGATCCTGTTCTCTTTCATGTTTGGCTTCATTATTGCGTAACAGAAGTAAAGCATATGCAGAGTACTGGATTTCAAGCAAGTCAGTAGTTTCACTGTAGCAAACCCTTCCTATCTTGAAGTTCATTCATCATTTTGGTAGACAGCATTTTCAGAAATATCTGCAACACTCTCAACTTCAGTAAGACTGAGCTGAGCTCCAAGGTAAGATGTGCTCTCCTAAAAATCAGTTCCACAAAGCTATACAGGCAGCTTAAGACACAGGTCTTGGACCAGCCTTCTTATCTCTACAAGTCACTTTGAAGTCAACAGGAAACAGGTCTAATTCATTTGGTGCTTTTGTAAAGATCACCAGGCATTTCAGATATCTATACAGCTTTGTAAATCTGGCCCCGAGGCTCAGAACCTCCAAAAAGGTATTTAAAGCTTCCAACCTCCACTGCCTTCAGTGGAAGATCGACACCATAATACTTTTGTAAATCCAGTGCTCATGCCTAAATCACCTTTGCAAATGGTACACAGTGAAAGTCAATACCACACAACAGCACACAGGGCAGAGGTCCCTAAGCTGCTAAATCCAACACACAGTACAGTACAGGGCTGCCTCGGTGCCCTGCAGATCCAGAAGCAGCCCAGCTACATTAGCAAGATACCACATTCCCAGTACTAAGCCCCACCTGGTGAAGACTTGCCCTGAGGCTCCTATGTCACTTAGGTGCTTTTAAAATGCTGCCCCTCAACTAAATCCAGCTCCCGTATCCTAACAGTCTAATGACAATTCTGCCCCCTTGGCTTCACTTCTCTTCTTAAACATTTATGTGGCTGGAATTTAATCACACAAACATTTGACTTGTTTTTCTCCTGCAAGTAAGAATCCATGCATAAATCTAGGTATTTGCTCATCAAACACTCCCCCAACCAACTTGTATATAAAAACACAATTACTTGGGGGAGTCCTGACAAGCAAAAACTCAATGCAGGCTCTCTAGGCAGCTAATAAATTTGGCTCATTTCTGTCTTTCTCCCTCAGTCAGGAAGGAACCCAGCTATTTTTAAATCTGGATTCCTGTATGTAGCCAAATATAATGTTCGTTCTTCTGTGAGAGAGAACAGGAAAAGATTTTAAATGTACTAACATTTCCTAGGCCAGCTTATCTCTCTGTCACTCTCCCCAAGAGAGACTCACTGTCTGCCTTGTCTGTTTAGACTGTCTTTGGGGTTTTTTGTTGTTGGGTTGTTTTTTTTTTTTTTTTAGGTCAGGGCAGTCTTTTACTATTTCTTTGTACAAAGCCTGGTAACAATGAGACCAGCTGACTCTGGGTACTGCTGTTGTAGGAATAGTAAGCCTGCGCTGGGGTGTGTATACGGCAACAAGATCCCTGTTTCCCAAAGAGATGAGAATGCAGGTCTATGTCCAGAAAGTGTGCCAAAATGTCAGAACCCTCCAAAATGGACATGAAGCTTTCTCAGATATGGGGAGCTTACATGCACCCACGTCTAATTTCCTTGACCCCAGCATAGTAACCTTCTTTACTTTGGCGGAAATGTTCCCATACTTAAGTGTAAACAAGTACTTCTGTACTTTTTTACATTGCAGCCCACACTGTTTGGCAGACTGATACCTATGAAGCTGATGCATTTGGTGCAAATGCCTAGACATTAAGGCAGCCAGACACAGGCCTTTCAAAACACATCATTATTAAACAGAGGTGTGGGTGGGAGGAGAATTCAGATCACAAAGACACACCCAAGGTTACCACATTGTGTTCTAATTTTAACACTTATTACAACCCAACAGCAGTACCTTTCTGGCTTTAGCTCATAATATCTTGAAATCCAGGAAGCCATTATGATTCTCTAGGGTCAAAGGTTGCTTGCATTGTAATTCACTTCCTCCTTTGGAGGTTTAATTTTGGAAATATTTCTAATTGCCATTGTATATGACATCGTCTTTCAGATAACCATGGAATGATTTTTCTATTTGTCAGCTATGACTCAACCAACCAAAACAAAAAGCAAGCCTCTACTTTCTTTGGGACAGTTACTTAATAGTGACACAGACTTTGCAGAAGCTGTTCAACAGTCTCAGTTCTCAGCTCCAAAAATGGAAGGGCGGTGCCTCTCATGCCTAGGGTGTAAGGACTGCATCCACCAACACAGTGTCAGTCCTGAACCTCATTGTAAACAGTCTTCCCAGGCACCAGCATCTCTGCTCCAATTAGTGATTATTCCACAACCTGTTATAGAGGTAAATCTTTTCAGTAGCTTTGAGCAATACTATGGCTATCTGGTTCTCTACTGCTCGACCTTCTGATCCTCAATGATTGTATATGCCTAATGATTTTATCTGCCACATCTATCTAGGTTCCTCTCTGTAAACAAATCCCTTGGTTTTGTTTCAGCCCTACCTCCTCCCCACACTAATTTTCATAGACTAGTGCTCTGAACTCTTACCTCCTCTCTTCTTGGTTCTAGATAGTGACCTGACCACAATACCCACTTCCATTTATGTTCCTACCTCTAAGGACCCCTTGGTAATGCCTGCTTAGCAACGCTTTAAGAATCACTAGGTGGCTGATGCTATGTGAATGGAAAACAGAAGCGGCAGAGAATATGTTATCCAAAAGAAAAGTATCAGAAACTTAACACACGCTCTCTAAGCCTACAATGGCGGTTTAATTTCTAATTTCCTCCTGATTTGTTGCACCAGTAACTTGAGTTTTGCTACTGGTTGTTATTCTTCACTGGCATCAAGAAAGCTTGAGTGTACCATATAGTAAGCATTGTGCAAACGTCTAGAAAGTTAAAATTTCTGTCCCAGAAAACCCAAGGACCATAGAGAGAAGGAATAAGAGCAAAAGTGATTCAGTCCAGTCCTATAGTAAGGCAATGCCTGATCCCAGAATAGAACTTGCTCTTCTAAAGTTCCTGATTAGAGCAGTGAGCTGCACAGTCTCCGAGGCTCTTGAGATACCAAGTCAACAGCACTGCCAAATTATGTTTCCAAACATACAAGAATGAGAACAAAAAATGTATTTACTCAGTTTCTCTAACAAGCAGGAGAACATTCACCTCTATTTAGAGGACAAAATCTTTCTACAAAAGAAATCTGGTTTTTATCAGGTTTGAGCCTGCCACCTAGCAATGTGACTGAATCTTTCAGTGGGACCAGCAGGTGCTACTATAATGGTTATATGTAAAGACAAGAAAGGACATAATAGATTTGACTAAATGTGAGGGGGGAAAAAAATGGATTCACTACAATTTAATTTTTTGTTCTGCCCCCAGTCAAGAATTAATGCTTTGGTCACAGAAAATGCTTCACTCACTATGCAAGCAATGGACTAAATCCTTTCAGACAAAAAAAAAAACAAAAAAACAAACACAAAACAAAACAAAAAAGCCACACCAAAAAACAACAACAAAACCAAAATACCATCACCCTTTAGGAGCAACACCTTCAGGCATGCTAACCCCCAACAGTCCACCCAGTTGTGTGGTTGATGTGGAGGAGGATTGTCTGTAAAGGAATTAAAACACTTCCAGCCTTGTTGACGCCATGAACCGAAGAGTGGGGGTGGGGTGTGGAGGAAGTGTTAGAAGTCAGTCTGCTGGAGAAAGTGTGAACAAGCCAATTAAATCCTGACACTTCTGGACAAAGAGGTCTCTTAGGAAGAAAGAGATTAGCACCTCCTATTCATCAACAAGCAGCAGCCAGCCCAGGCTGACTGCAAGGCAGAGAGGCAACAGGAGCTTTTTAGGGGCTGTAGGACTGCCTAAGGTATCTCAAGTAGCAGTGCAGAGGAATGCCTGCCCTGCTGTCATCGTAGGATGTATGTACTCACCACCCCGCCCAGCAGAACGGCAGCTGGCACTGTAAGGCACTACAGTTTGCCTTTTTGTAGCTTAGGTGTGTGTAAAAAAATCAGGCAAGAGAAGACAGTTGTTGAAATTGCTGCCATGCTGTTGTTCTTGCCTTGTCCAATCATTCCTTACTTCATCACCAAGCTTGTATTAATTACATCTATTAGCATCACCAATAGTGCAGCAGACCTCATTCACCTATTCCATTGTCCGGTCTTCAAGCAAAGGATCAGCAGAATAACAACAACAACAACAAAAACAGAGACAGCCACAAGCATCTCAAGTATTCAAATGACTTTTGGACCTGGACATTTGTTCTGGTGCATTATGAATCTAGGGCCAATTTGAAGCTTGGTCAAAAATCACCATGACATGCATTAAGACTGTGCTGGATCTAGAACTTCAGAAAGACCCTGTGGACCTATGAGTTAGGCTTTTAATGGTCCCAGTTTAAAAACATGATAGTCATAGCAGTGAGGTGTCATATTCCCACACAATGAAAACATGCAAATCAACCATGTAAAAATTATCAGTTAGGACACTGTAAATGAGGCACCCAAAGTTACTAGGAACTGCTGAACTTCTTGGACACTTCACTTCCAATTCCACTTTTATTCCAAGAGCACAATTCCTGATATTATGCACCTGACAGCATCCTGTTGTCACCACTGCACTCTTTTATAAACTGCCACTTTCCATTATTTGCATAATGGCACTTGCAAATCTACCCACAAGTTTGATGAGGCTCAATAAAACCAGAGCTCTAAGATGAATGATTCCATGTTTACCTCATCAAAGCAAGTTGCCAGAACATGGGGAGGTGATGCAGCTAGGGGAATAGAAAATACTAAGTTGTTGTTTTTTTTTAAACTAGAGTAAGGTGCTGACCATGCAGTTTTTAAAATGTAGTCATTTTGAGACTTCCTACTCTTCTTTACCTTTTAGTTTCACACTGGCCTTGGGCTGCCTAACGCCACCAATATGGAAAACATTTTAAAGGAACTTCTTCTTTCATTCAATTAGTTACCACTGAGTGCACACACACGTCCCTAAACAGTCATTACCAGATGAGATTGTGTAAAAATCAGAATCCAAAATTCATACATAGGTTGAATGATGCATCTTAAAGTAAGTGGACTTCCATTTAACTCAGCTCAACAACCCAAACCTGTGAATTATCTTTATGTGCTCCAGTTTAGATGCTATTTAGCTCTTGGTTGTGACTGGATATGTGTGTTCAATTTCTGATTTAGGTCTCAAGTGACATTTCTACAACTTGAATTAAAAGGGCATGTACCATTTTACTGTTTCCTTGAAACCCTCCACACCTCATTCCCTTGCTCTTGACATAATGCCAGAGAAAGCACAAGGATGGAGAGCTGGGTTATTAGAGTAGTCAGGAGGAAGCAAGAAGACCAAGCTGCTAGTTACTAATGAGAGCTGATTGAATGCTTGATGTTTTCTATGGCTATCCAACCCATTAATTCATTTTGCCTATACTCACGTTCCTTTGGGGTTCACCTTCCATGAACAGTCCAGCCGACCAGTTTCTTGGCAAGAAAAATCACAGAAGCAGCCAAGTTCTAAAGAAACATTTTGGGAACACTTGTGGAAAAGGAATTTTCAGATTGTCAAGCTCGAGTTTCATCCTAGCAAACAGGTCCTCAGTGCTGCTGTATGTGTTCATCTAATCAGGACACAGAAACATGCCACATGGTCAGCCTACCCAACAAAAATTAGACAGAAGTAGTTCACTCATGAACTTTGAGGGTTCGCACCCAGATGCTCATAATTTGCCAACATTTTGCAGCCAATTATTAAAAATACTATATTCTCGAAGACCAGAAGCTATTTACAAAGAAGATAAATGTTTTAGAAAAATCTTACCACTAACCTGAGCTCCATTCACAAACACAAAATCTTTCAACTTCCTCTCTGTGACTGCAATGTTAACCAACTGAAATGGCACTTCACCTAGACCTAAACCTAGGTGTAACCTAGACCTAAAATACTGAAATTTTTGCTCTGTAATATGGGCTCAGACAGACTTAATTTGCATTTTTAACCATCAACACTACCTCAAAATTCTGTGTATTTGGCAACAAAGGGCAGAAGATCTTTTCCTTAGAACCACAGGAGACTTTCTGAAGTGGTTGGGATTATATTCTAGGAATATAGAATAAGAAAAATCCTACTTCACAATATGGCTGCTCTTACTTAGCTAACTTGAAAGAAGTACCTGAACTGTAGATAACTTCAGTGACGTTAGGCAGCGAAGCAGATACAATTCTCCATGTCTGACCTAAGAAGTTCTTTCAACACCTATTTGGAAGCTCTCTGAAGTTAAAAATTATCCTCCCATTAAACCCACAGACATTGGATTAAGTGAACACAAAGAAAGGGAAGAAGATGCCCTTCAGTATGTACATGACTCCCATAAAGTAACTTCTTGTTTTCCAGTTGAACCAATGGCCTCCTATATCAGAGATCATTAAGGAAAATTGAGTTAGTTTGGTCTGTTCAGTATTTTGGTTTAAAACCTTCAAAATCTTTCTCCTTAGGGCGCGTATTCACTGGATCTCACTGTGTTTGGGTCTTTTCCCTTCTCCTCCCGCATTTAATCACAACATTACTAATGAAAACAAAAAAGAAACTCTAGCTGGGCCTAGCATGATTTAGGTACCAAGTAAACAGTACTTAACAGTTCTAATTGAAGGTCAGTAAATCCCCAAGAGATTAAATGAATCCTGCAGCGAGATGTGTAAATCTCACTGCCTTTTACAGCGTCCCAGCCAAGACCCTGTGCTCGGTTGTGCAAGACTTAATAAATGTGGTATGCACTTAATCAAAACCATTTTGCCACCAAAGGGGACATGGGTGTAAATCACAATTACTCTTGGCACTAAACCACTGGCACAAAGAGGCCCACCGATGCCAAATATCATCAGGGGCTGACTTCTAACGCCTAGTTAGCTGTCTGGCACTGCTTGCAGGTCTAAATGCCCATTTTGCTGCTCGGCAGGGGGAAATCCAGATGGGGAAAATAAAATGCTAAAAAGGATAGTGAATGCATAAGGGTTGTGCTTCTCTCCATCTCGCTCTCTGCTTGTCCTCTGCCAGCTCTCACCCCAATTTAGTAACTATTAATAAGCTAAAGCATGGAGCTTTGGCAACAGCCTAGCTCTTTGCAGCTAAACCTTGTAGATTTAATAATCCCATCAAAGTTTATGTTCCAAATTGTATTTCAAGGTTTAATAGCTGGTGCACTGAGAATACTCTGGAAAAAGTCTTTGAGAGGTTGTTTTCTTTTAGCCAGTCAGAAATCCAGAATGGGCAAAGGAAGAGTAAGCCACTGATGGCTCATGGTGGTTGTCACCTTTGACCTTTTACCTCTGCCTAAATCAGCTACCAAGTAGAATTATGGGACAAAGACACTGGATCCCTCAAGAGTGAAATAATGTATAAAAATAGGTGAAGACAAAGAATGGAGGGTCTAACAGCTCCAGTGCTGAGTAAGTTCAAAACAGCCACAGAAGATCACAGTATCCCACAGTTACTATAAAAGTGAGTCATGATGATGCCAAGCAGCAGGGAAAAGACAGGAGAACCCCAAACAAAGCAATAGAGATATGTTACAGCTTTAAGAGATGGAAACCCCTTAGTATTCAAGCAACAGAACTGGAAAGAGTATTAAGTAGGAAAACATTTGGGGTTCATAAAGCAGATTCAACCCCTAATTCAGCTGTAATCTCAAAATCTCTTGGTAATTCGGTTTCCCAGGGGTGTTGTCCCTCCATCTGTTCTAGTAGCTTAACAAGATTTTTTTCATGGCACAGCAGGTGACATACATGTCACCTAGCTTTCTAAGTCTTAATTTTAAGCATTATTTCCGAGCTAGCCATTGTGAAACAGGGGTCTTGGGCACATATGATTAAATGCTCTCAATGATTCCTCTGTTAGTTATAAAGGAGCCTATGGTAACTGAGACAGACTAAGAGTGAGATGCAGAGGGCAGAACAGAATCCCACAGCTTATTTCTTCCTGTATGTTTGTACTATCATAGAATCATAGAATTGTTTAGGTTGGAAAAGATCTTTAATATCAAGCCCAACTGTAATGAAAATAGGCATCAATTAAGATGTTAATTTTTCATACATGTAACTCAGCAGAGGAAAAATTAAGGAAATTGCATAGAGATGATCCACTTACAGTCACTCTCAGAGTTTCAAAATGCTTTTGGGATCAAAAAGGAAATAGCTACAGAGCGGAGTTTGGAAAACTTCTAAAGCAAATTAGAGATTTAACTCACCTTGCAATCAATGGAAGGTACTAGAAACATTATTAAGCAACCTATATAAAAGCAACTACAGGCTAAAGCAAAAAGTGAAACAACACGGGTGCATCAAGATCAAATTGTGTCAAATCAAAATAGCCTGGTGAAAATAAAGATAAGTGTAAGGACCCTACTGAGGTTGCTAATCATCAATACGTTCATGGATCTTGATTATAGCCTCTAGACTAGAAGTTACTAAAGATTACAAGATGGGGTCGTGACAGGGCTAAGGTTAAGCAATAAAAAAAAAATATCCAAAAGGTTATGCTAGCATAAAGTCATGAGACTTTCTGAATTGGGGCTTGTACCCAAAACACCCGAGTGCCACTGCTCTCCACAAAGCCACAACAAGGTATAGTCATGCACAGGCAACATCATATCTCAGCAGAAATAAGTATCATAAATTTGCTGCATTACATGACTGTTCCGCACCTTGACCCTAGAGAAGAATGGCAGGTATTATGTATTATTGCCTTATGCAAATCCTTCACTAGTCTAATAGTGTATTTTGTGCTGAATACACAAATTTTTTACCTGGTTCACCTCTTACACATAATGTCCTTTTTGCATGCTGTAGGGCCTAACTGGGATGTGGCCTGGTTTAAGGCACTGAAGGCATTTATGCCTTGCAGAGATGCCTGCTCCAGACATGCAGGGATAGCACTGCAAGACCATACATTTACTCTGCTTCTCTCCTACTGATATACCTCTCAATTCTGTAAAGCTGTTCTTCCCCACTGACACACAACTATGAAACAGCAGCTGATTTACATCAGTAGCTCACTGGAAGCCAGGAATAAAGGGATTCTGTAGCACCATAGTTGGCAGATTGGGACAATATGTTTCTCTTTCCCTCAGCAAATAGCTAAAAGCACTCAAGTTGTCCTTACCTTCCTGCTTTCATTGTTTTCCTTGCCACCTGCCTCATTCTGTGACTCCCTCTCTCTTTCGCCTCCCATGCAGAGTCACATGCTCGTTCCTTTATTTCCTTCATGCCTCCCCCTCTCTTCACTATTTCCCCTTTGATTTTTTTTTTCTTTCTCCTTTTTCCTTCTGACTGATCCCATGGCGTTCTTACTTCCTATTCTTTGACACTGTAGTTTCCCTTTCTTCCCCCTGTGTACTTTTTGTTCTCTCTCCTTCTCTCCCCCTTCCCCTTCCTATTATCTTACTTTTTCCTTATACCTTACTTTCTCTCTCTTCTCCTCCCCCAGTGTGCCTGGAGCTTGAGCAGAAAGTCGGCTGGAGCCTTAATTGCTGCTCCCCTGCCTGACATCAATCGGAGATGACAACTCCTGAACACAGAGCTGCAGCCGTCCTTTTGCATATTCCCTCTGTCTGAGCGCATCAGAAGAGATGTCACAACCAGAAAGCTAGAAGCCATCGAAGAAGCAGGGAGCCACAGAGATCACTGTGAAGCTAGCATGAAACATTGAAGAGGTTGGTAAGCCTCGCTTCCACAACGGGTTCTTCCAGTGCTTTCTGCACTGTTGGTCTCGGGCTCAGAGCATTTACAGGAACTGACATTTCAAAAGTTGCACAGCAACATTACACCAGGGTTTTTAAACAAAACAAATGTTTGTGTTCAACTCCATTATGGCTTTGTGGCTCCCTGTGGGAGGGTGACTTTCCAGTAATTGAGCAAAGATGGTATTTCATAGCATAGGGGACACAGAATACTTGCACCGTTTTAGACCTAACCTTTGATTGTGAAAATGAGATGCTCGCAACACAGGGGAAAGGAGCAGTGTAGGCAGCTGTGTCAATGTACTCCATTTCAAGACCTGACACAGGAGCTTCCATGTGTGCCTTCCCCAGAAGATGCAGACCATTTGCACTTCAGCCTTCACTCCCACATGGCCTTCCCCCAACAACTTAACTAGAATAGTTATCACAGTATCACTATCTTCCCTATCAGCTGTTTCTCCTCTAGTCTCTCTGCATTTGCTATTCCACTCCTTAACCCCACTTTAATAGTGCAAATACACTTTTCCCCAGATCTGCACTCAAGATCCATGAACTACCTAAATGCCAGGATGTCGGTTTTGTTCACATCAGCATACTAGACAGAATTTCCAGCAGTGGCTGGAACTTTTCCCACTGAAACTCCCCGTGTAACTCATGTAAAACAGTGCTTGAACTTTGATCCTCAGAAATATTAGGCCTTAGCATTCTAAATCATACAGGGGAGTATAAACATTAAGGAAATCCCGACATCCAAGTCCCGAACAGGAATATTTCTTTTATATCATCCTTTGTTCACACGCACAATCAGGCACACCAATAGCTGCTGTCATTTTGGTATGCTATAATAGCAACTTAAAGTGCTTGCAGAGAACAGTATTTTCCACCAAATGAGCAAACACTTTGCAGGAATTATAGATTCTATACTCTATTTCATGGGTTTGTCTTAATGAAAAACTTCTTTATATATATTTGATTCCTCCTTTTTCTAAAAGACCACTATATATCGTCTGCCAAATGGGTGAGTTGAATAGAAAACTGTTGTTTAAACCTTCAACCTTATCTGCATGCTTTATTTCCAAATGCAAGTTCAGAGACATAAAAGGCCTATCCTTCCCACATAAGGTCAGCATCCTTTGTATGTATTTTCAAAATGCACAACACATACAGGAACACATAACGTACACTCACATATGCATCAGCAACTGCATGTGGTTCATATTATATAAGTCAAAAATGGAGTTTAGAGCAAGAAATTTGCTTTATTTGGTGCCTCAGATTTATTTAAGATTTTACCTGAAATGGACGACAATTGTCACATTTTTAAAAACCAAAATAATAAAAGAATGGATAATTTCATTTATTGTTAAAACCATTGAGTGTCAAAATGTCTGTATTTCAGTTAACAACCAGACAGAGCTTCATTCATGATTTTCAATGTGTTCATATTTCAATCCTTTTACTTTTCTGTTTTCTATTTTGTTAGAGGCAATACAGTTAAGACACGGACCATGCTGTGCAGGCATAACATTGCTAAACATGTACAGATCAGAAAGGGCTTCATAGAGCAAGGTAAGTTATCCTTAGCACTATATTCCATATGAAAACACTGGGACACCAAGAAGGGAAATCAATGTGCTGTATGACCACAGGCAAGTTCAGAACTCATGTTTCCTGGCTCACAAGTCACTATTAGTTCTCATCATACAGGCACTAAAAATTGCTTCATTGCACAGAGACTTGTGACTGAAGCTACTGTTTTGAATTGTGTAAGTTTTTAGTGCCTACACACCACTACAATTCACAAACATGGCTTTTATAATAAAAATGATCCAAATACAGTTAAAATATTTGCAAAGTACTTGAAGTGTATTTACCTTATCTAGCTACTATACTAGTTATTCAATAGCTATTCCCCTCCACCTTCACTCTGTTCTGATCAGTTTCAGATGGACTTTACTAATATTAAAAATCAGCACCAGATTTATGCAGTTCTGTGTCACTAACAGGCTTAGACCCTGTATATTATCAATATTAAAAAAAAAAGAAGTAACAATGAAACCCACTGCCTGAAACCCAGGCATCTCAGCAAAGCAGCAAGGAAAAAGAAAGATGACTGGGAGCTACAGCAAATCAACACCTCCTAGAGAAGCAGTTAAAGAAAGCCTTTTACTATACATAAGCTCCATTGGAGCTCCACCAGGCTATTCAAGTCAAAGTATGTGCACTAGTAGCACATTCAGTGTGACTCCCCAAATGTCCTGGGTGTAGAGATGGTGGGAGTCATTTAGCAGCTCTGAATCAGTGTCTGAGAATTGTGTGAGTAAACCAGAACTGAAGTTATCCAAAGACTCTTCCGTGTTCGCTTCATGCTAACCTCCTCTGGGAAATTATATCTCACACTTCAAGACAGAACTATCTTCTTTACTGCCTCTTAAATAAGGAACGTACTCTGCAACAATAGGTCCTCAGGCACCATTGTCTCAAATCACATATTTACACTGTGCTACTGCAAAGCCGAAGAAAAATGTTATAACTGTAATCTGACCGTACATAGCCCCATCTCTTTATTGAATAAAGACCTGGGCCCAGTTATTGTAAAGACCTGATCTTGCAAGATGCAGCTACTCTCCAAGGTCTTTGAAATCCATCGCTAATCTCACTAACCCCCAGAGTTCTGGATCTATAGTGCAATTTAAATGTGTCATATGGGTAAAAAATACAAATCTGCTTTCCCAATTTTAAACTGTTACATGGGACAAGGGTTCTCTGATTCTGGCAAAAGTGTCTTGTTAACATGCTATCAGAGAAGGATTTCCATAACTTGCTTAAATCACTGGAATAAAAACAGACAGGAAAACCAGAGCAAAGAGCTCCTGAATGAATCGCTACCATTTATTGTAAAGAACCTCAGGCTGGCCTAGGAAAAGCAGTTTCAGGTTTTAGAGATAAGGCAGTCAAGTGCAAAATAAAATGGGAAAAAAATAATAAAGAAACAGGGAAATTAAAGAGTCACTATGCCAAATTCAAAGGAGAGACATACCAGATAGGCACAAGTGAGAAAAGATAGTAGTTCTCATATTAAAACAAAATGTGTGTGTGTGTGTATATGTGAGTGTGCACACGTCTGCATTACTATGTGGAGAGTTTAGCATACAACATCTAAACTCAGTATTTCACCTATACTTCTATGATACCGTGACACACTGTCTGGCAGCACATACACAGTCGTTTCAGACTATATCTATATGAATGTGAACAGGTATTTAAGGAAGGTATGATCTGATATACTGAGGCTAACAAAAGAGAAGAACAGTTAACTTACAAAACAAAAGATGAAAAGTTGAAATTCTGGAAAATATGTAATCCAGTAAGCCACCCCCCAAAAAATTTGGTTAGATCAGTTAAATCATCAGCTAGAAATTCTGTGGTGTTGAGTTTTTGAGTCCTTACTTTATTTAATTGTTATACCAATCAACTAAAGTTTCAAAATAAAACTGCATTTGGTGCTAAAAGAGTTTCATTTTGGAAGCACTGAAATATGGTTTTGCTGATCAGCTGAAGCGAAGTAAAAGACCATGGAGAAAGAATCAGTTTTAATAATTTTAAAACTTTTTCCTTTCAATCAGAAGATCCACAAATTTCCAACAAGAATTGTTACACTGGAAAAATTGTAATTGCCATTCATAGCTTTGCTTTACCAAGTTCTAAGATCAGAAATTGTCAGGAAATTTGATTTTTCCATCTTGTCTGAGATACAGCATCTGTATCAAAATGAGTAACTAATTTTCTGTCAGCTCCACCTAAAGTTGCCAACTGGTGGGAAGATTGCCTAGCTGTACACAGAATGGAATGTATTTCCTATTATATATCTGTGAGGTTAGCACGGACCGTTCCTTTCGCAGTCATACATTCCCAACTGAAAGATCAAATTTTTAATGCTTCATGCAGTGATATATTTGAAAACACAACCAAGCGAAACTGGTGCAGTATTTTCCCCAACAGTACTTCTGACAAGGAGGAACCAGCCTTATTCACCTCAATTGTTTTTAATCCTTGAGTCTCAAAAGGATAAATGGTAGATACTTGAATTGTTTCACTGCTGATAGTTACTCAAATATTTTTTGTTGAAATTTGTATCCCACAGCTGGAGTGACCATTATTGTTTCACAGGCTGGTATAGAAATTCTATACAATTTCAAAAAATGAATGTGGGTCTACCTTTTTCTTTTTTTCCCCATCTTCTTGGCCTTGTTTTCGAAACAATGCCACCTTCTAACCTGGCATGGATGTTAAGGCAGTGGACCAAATAAGGGAACTAGTCTAGGTTACAGCTAGTTGGGGGGGTGGGGTGTGTGTGGGTGTGTGAGTGCCTAACTTTAGCTTGTATCAACTCCTCAATCTAAATCACTACAGATCCTCATGAACACGCAAGCCAGGGACAACTATAAGCAAGAGGGAAGGATCTTCCCATGGCACTGTTGCCTCAAAAGGCTCAAAGAACTATGCTCTCTGTGTGTGCATATGCTTGCACATACATACACAACATGCATGCACATATGTCTCAGCTTCAGGGTTCCCACAGGTCCTCAACAAGAACTTCTGTTTTCATACTCATTATGTAGATTTTTCTTTTGACAGGAGTAACCAAAAAAAGGAAAGTGTGAAGACAACTTAAGAGAAATAGTATTCAATATCACAATCGGTAGGAAGGGACAGACTGCACTGTGTATGTTGTATACCCCCACCCCCACCCCAAATTATCTTTCTCCTCCATTCAGTGGAACTCCCCACCTTCCATTCCACTACACAGTTCCCTTCCCCATTGCTTTGTCTACCAGGTGGGGAAGGAGATATGTGAGCATGAGGCATCATACTCTCATTCACCTCACAGAACAAGGCTGCCTGTAACTTGTGCTACTGTAGGCTAGAACTTGGGGGTGAAGATGCCAGTAACAGCTCGTCAGCCTTCTTCCAAACCAATATCAGCTCAGCTATGGAAACGAAATGTTAGTGACAGTAATAAGTGAGAGAACCACCCCAAGCATCATGAAATCCCTCTATTCTTTTAATCATCCACAGAAGCCAATTGCTTTTCCCCCTTCACAATCCATCCTATACCTAGCCTAGCCGTTTTCTCTGCTGCTCTAGGCAGCTTGTAACCATCAACAGTGAGAATAAAAACAGTTATTTTATCTTTTTTTTTTTCCTTGGGGCAACAAGGTAGGGAATTTAATTTGCAGAAGCTGGTGAAAAGTGTTGAGGTAACACTGTGCAGATTAGATTATTTCTGTTGTGTATACTACATACGCATGTATCTATATACACTCATAAGACTTACTTGAAACACAGTTTCTGCTATTCTTTCATAATGTGGCTGCCTCTGAGAGCATGTCAAAAGCTTTAGTAAAATAATCAGAAAGACTTATCTAGTGCATAAGATATAAGCAACTGTATTGAAAAAGCAAAATCATTAATTCTAGCTGATCGGTTTTGCCTGCCATATTTTCTGTGGTTTAGGATTCAAGCAGTCAGTGAGCCTCAACTTGACCTGACCAATGGCTCTATGTGAGTATGTGACAGGATCCAGATTGCCTCCAAAAAGCTATGCACACCAGTTTGTGGAGCATCAGTTGCATGCAGTGTGATTGATCACTAGAGAGATTCATGAACCTCCTCCTCTTCTACAGAGAAAACAAGCTAGAAAAATAAGACAAGCTTTGGGTGGGGTTTTTTTGTTGTTGTTGTGGGGTTTTTTGTTGTTGTTGTTGGGTTGTTTGTTTTTTTTTTGAAGTGTAACCTCCTCAGAGACAAAGCAGTTGGTCCTGTGTAAATGCAGTAGTACAGAATCAATAGTATGAAGGAAAAATATCCTCAGGTGGGGTAAGGAAAGTAAGAGATTCTTGAAATAAGCCTAATCCACATCACTGACAAAACAGTTCAAAGAACTGAAGTGAAGACCTTTGTTTTCAGGAAGGGGGTGTAGGCAGCTGCACACAAAACCCCCTAAAAGTTTCTTAGAAATATAGCTAGGTGATTAGTTCAATCAACTCCGTCAGACTGGAAGACCAAGACCACACAAAGGGATGTTTGTCTGGGATTCAAGCTCAAAAATCCTTGCTTACAGTAACAACAAAAGACAACGTGTTAGTTTAAGAAAGTACCCTCAACTCTCGCTCTGCAGTAAGGCCTCTCCAGTCATCACTGATATGATAGTACTGAGTAGGATTTGCATCCTGATGGCAGGCAAAAGTTACATTTCTCAAACCCTCACAAGGAGGAGGAAAGAAGTAAGGATTTTTTCAAAAAATAGAGAAGACATACCTGAATGCCGTATTTAAGATTGCCTAGTTTTACTTTTGGTTTTTTTGTTTTTTTTTTTTGACTGAGATTTGGAAGGGTGTTAGGGGGAATTCTCCTATGATACTGAAATACTGAACAGTATTTCTCCAACAACAAAAAAAACACCACAGTGGACTGTATTGTTTGCTATACTTAGGTCCAAACTATAGTCTACATAATGGAGTCTGTGATCTTCAGCAGTATCCAATAGCTAAGGGAAACAGAGAAAAGCAAAACTAATTATGTAAAATTACTAGGCTTAAAGTGATTCAGAAGAGCCAACGCTAAAGTAGCACCATTGCTACAGTAAAGCTGCTTGGTTTTAGTGTGGGTTTCTCCACTACCACTGCACTGAATGCCCTCAGCTCAGGATGGACAGGGACATATCAACAGTTAAAAGTGCCATTAAATATCAAGTCCTTGTAGAATTAAGGCAGGTTGTGCCATTATATATTTCAGCACACCATTCAACCCATGATTCTTCCCTTCCACTTCTGTGCCTTTAATCATACTTGAAAGACTTCAACCAATCATTGGCATGTACCACACTTCTGTCAATTTTCCATTCCTATTCCCTTCTCCCACTACATACTCGATCATTGTCAGATAAAGCTCTGCTAAAGGACAAGCACAAGGCTACAGCACCGACACCGAGACTGTCCTTGCCCCTTAGAACATGTATCCCCCAGAAACACAGCTGACAGAAGCTAAGAAAAAAGGTTTCAGAGTAGTATTAGCATGTCAAGGTGAGTATAGATGCACATCCATGAAGTTATGAATGATAGAAATCTGTGAGGTAGCATATTTATGTATTCACTCATATATGTCTACATGCAAGCCATCCTTAGTTTATTCTCTGAAATGGTCTTCTAAAATCCCATTAATCTCCAGCAAAAGCAACACTCCATACAGAAAAATTCTTGTACTCCTACCTTTTTAAGCAGATAAAAGTAAATTTTCACAAATTTTGCAATCTCACTGCAAAATACAGACTTAAAATTTTCACCTGGTGTGAGATAAAGGGTTTATCTTGTCTCTATCAATGGGGATCATATGAAATGGCAACCTCCTATCCATCCCTCTTCTCTCTATCTTCTCCTTCCAGTCTCCCTGCCCCCCTTGCTTTGCTTTCACTCTGTTCTTAAGCCCTCCCAAGCTCCTCTCTCAGCTCCCACTGTCCCAGACAGAGCAGCTAAAGACATTAGCTGACAGACACAAAAGGCGGCAGAAATCAAATAAAAGGCAAATGCAGCAGCCGCAGGTCAGCCTTGTATAAATATTTATGCTGGAGGAAGGCTCAGTGCCTGAGTAATGACCTTGTGGCTGGTATTAATAGAGATAATGCGAGTCTGTAAAGACATACTGCCAGAAAGAGGGAGAATTTGGAGGGTTATAAATCTCTGCGTCAGGCTGCAATGCTAGCTGACCTTTACACTGCTCTCCCTCCTGCCTTCCATCTTTCCTCTACTTACTTTCAATAAGAGAGAAATTGGTAGAGCACATTAGCAAGGGGAGGAGCCCCAAAATCCAAGCCATTTGCACAAGAGAATTTGGATGCAAGTCAGAATTCTCACAGCAACAGAAATCAGTGATGAATCCAATACATACACGTGTTTACCTACATGACACATGCAGACCTGCACAGACCCTCCCATGCACACACATCTTGCTCACAAATCATGGTCAGAAGCATACAATTACATGACTATGTCTGAATGCATGTAGATCATATTTGCATCTACATAAGTATACAGCTATGTAAACATACACCTGTACAGAAACACTCAGGCATTGCATACATATACGCTCACAAAAGACCTATGAACTCTCTCATACATATCTAATAAGCAGGACAGAGAAGGGGGAACTGCAAAGAGCACCTTTAATGAAAATTTAAGGCTACATTGAAAAGGACAGAAGTCTCTCCTGAATTTCTGCCACACACAGACCTGCAACAGGAAGTTTAATGAGCTAAGGCTCTAACTGTTTCATTTCCAATAGCAGATGAGTATCCCAGACATCTCTGCAGAGAGCTAAAGCAGCTATGGATTCTTCACTGAAGTGTATTTAGCAATGGTAGCACCTGGAATGCAGGCCCTAGTATAAGGGTGCCCTTTGTTCGTGATACTGAACAAAGAAATTAAAGTCACTTCCCATATTAACAGTGGAAGACAAAAAAGTAAATTTTGAAAGAAGAGTGGACCCTGGTGCCAGGGACTGTATGACTGCAGCAGAAACAGATCAGCAGGCAAGCCATTAAGTATTGCTGTTGACAGTGTTGTTGAATGTCAGTGCCCGCAAGCTGCACTGAAATTTCCAAACCTGATTTCAGAGATGAAAAGGAATTAAAAGTCACACATGTGCAGGACTATGATGAAAATCTGATCACAGTAGGTTGATCAAGAAAATCTAGAGCCAATTATTGCAGTAGCAGAAAAAGGAGAGGTGGGAGCAAGGTTTTGATCCAAGATACAGTGCATCAACATTAAGCACTGCTGTCCCTTATGCAAAGCTACTCCTACTGCCACCAAAGTTCTAGTGGAAATCTCTGAATTAATATAGAGTGACTTATAAAGTCACTAAGACTGAGATCTGAAACAGCCACAACAATTCCCTCTTGGGTGAGCATTACTGGGCCATTAGTCTTGAGTCCCTAGAATATTAACCCTTTGGCTTTCATCATGTATCATGTCATCTGTGCTTTAGTCAGGCATCCAGAAACGCATGCTACAGAAAACAGCAGTATTCTAAGTGAATTTTAGGGGCTAAAAGATGGAAGAGAGAAAATAACCACTCTGTGGGTTTTGCTGGCTTTCCTCTGTAACACTTGAGTAAAAAGAAAGCGAGAAACCACAGCAAATGTGCATAAAGTTCCATTTGGTAGGCACTTAGTCTTTAATATAGATTTATGCCTCTTGATATTTTTCTTCTGAAAAAAACCTAACAAAAAACAACAACCACCCAACAAACCAGCCAAGCTTATTAATATTTGATGGAAAAGTAATTTGGTAGAAACAGATTCCACAATCATTTTAATTCAAACATCTAAATGACAACCTTGTTATTTTATTGTACACTGACTCAGAGTTGGACCTGGGTTTTGCTAGGTCATGTACAAAATAAGATACAGAAGGTCTGAAGTGCGAATAGACCATACAGTGCTGTTGGTGTGGAGCTTGGCAGCTAGAAACCTTTGAGACTCCGAAACACTACTGGAACGAAAGACTGGATTTTGTAACATCATTCTGAGGCCCAGCAGGTATCAGCTACCCCAGAAAATGTTTCAAGATGAGGGCAGGCTGATTTCTTAAGAGAAACAACAGCAGACAGGCAGAACAATATGAGGCTCACTGTGGCCAGGCAATAGAACTAGAATTAGTTTGGCATGATTCATTTAAGAATGTTGAAGGATCACTGCTGATGTTACTGACAACACTTCTGTCACCAGCATCATTTAATCCTGGTTCTATGATATTTTCAATATGGGTATTTGCCTCAATCTCTATGTAGGCCACCTCTGGGACTCTTGCCTTGAGTTTCCATTCGCTTCGTTTCTACTCTACACTAATGATTTTCATCATTGCTGCACTGCATACAGAAATCTTCTACCATGGCAGAATAGCATTAACAGGTACCCAGAATGTAAAAATCCCAAACTTATGAAGTCTCTCTCCGCCTCCTTTTTAATAACATCATACTATTAGCATGCACAAGACAATCTCACAGCACGTCGTCAGTCTTTCTGTTCACATTTCCTTATTACCTCAGCTTCATTCAAAGTTTTATATTAAAACCAAAAATCAGTTCCAGTAATATTGTCCTTTGTGAAAGTGTGTTAACAAATTCTTGATCCATATTTCACCATTTGCATCATTTGGGAACCTTATTTCTTTTACCTTTTACAAGGCATTTGTTCCATGTATGACTTCGGTTTTTCAGCTATTCTATGACTACCTGGCAGGCCAGAATTTGCAAGATCTTCCCTAATATGCACAGGCATTCCTAGCCCAGGGATATTTCACAAAGTTACTACCTACATAGACGTTTGTGAAAGATCTGATTCTTTGGTTGGTATATAATATATGGTTAATGCCTAATTAGCCCATTCATGGATAATTCATGATTAGTTATTAACAAAAGCAAGAACAAACAAGAGCTATATGTTAAAGCTCTTAAATCATGGAACTAAACATGTCATACAAAAAGGAGAATGCATGATTTATTCAGGAAGGCAAACGTGGAGCCGGACAACCACTGGGCAGCACAAAGCACCTCCACTCCAAGAAACTAAGCCTGTCAATCACCTGAGATACACAGAAGTAAATGCCTGATTAACAGGCTAGTGTACACAGCAGCTTTAGAAGAAGACAAAGGTTTGTGGCTTAATTTTGTCTCTTCTGAATAGGTCTGCATAGAAGAGAACAGGATTATAATGGAAAAACAGAGTGACCCCGAGACATTTCAACTGAGAGGCTGACACACCAGAACATAATGGATAGTTTAGGGACTCTATACTCAGAAGTATACTTTTTGGTCTGAAAAGGAGCCGGATGTCATCAATAAAGGCTACTACACACTGGTACATATGCAGCAAGATAAAGACACAAATGTATCATCCAGGGACAAGGATCATCAGTGTGTGTGCACAGTCATCTCCAAACATTAGATCCCTCTCAGAAACGTTTTTCCGCTGTATAAATAATTCCAAATTAATCAGGACAGGAAAGATATCCCATGACAGAGGATCATCCCTTATATTATACGAGTATTTTATGCAAACAGGAAGAGCTCCAAGAGAAATTCTATGAGCTCAGCCCCGCACCACCTCAAAGCTTGAGATAAGACTGTCACTCAGGTGCAAGTTTGAATTATTCTGTGCCTAACTCAAGTTAAGATCTAAGCAGTGGAACAAAGCTCTCCTGAGCCTTTTTCATCATTTCTGAATGACACTTTTATTTGGACATGTAAGTTTTACTAATTTTTTGGGGATGGATATTTGAGCAGGTATTGCTGAGATTTCTTCTCTACTGCTACTTGCACAAGGACTGTTACTCAAGAAAAAAAAAAATCCCTGAAGATGAAGAAAGATTTCTCCAGCTAATTTAGGTAACTGCTACATATCCCAGAACAATCAACATCATCTTCTATAAAATTCCAGGAAGCAGAAACACCATAGCATTTCAGTGACCCACTACAGAACACAAATACATGCACAAAGCCCCCAAGCAAAGAGAAACCAGATGCAAACTCTACAAGGCTACTCCTGTTGGCAGAAAGTGGTTGCTGAGCAATTTCAAACAATGAATAAATTCCTAAAATATGTCTACTTGTGCATAATTCATGAACAGAAACAAGCACTAAATCCATTGGATAAATTGTGGACTATGAATCGTTTGCCCTGCTCTAATTATAATTCCATTTCAGCCTACTAATGGTACCATAAACCATTCGAGTTTCACCCTTGTGGTTTATTGCTTCATTAGCTCTGCTTTGAAGTAATTAATGCTTTGTCAATTTACCTGAATAGAGCTCCCATGGTGGCTATGGGTCAGATCCAACAAACTCTGTGCACCCAGCAGACCTGGAACTTCTGCTCAAGTGGAGATTCCAAGCTTTTTGGGACTGAGGCTTTCTATTTTCTTGTCCATACAATGTCTACCATAACAGGCCATACCTACCTACATAATTGACTACAGTTTTTGAATGCTACAATAAAATGTACTTAAATCTAGATATGGATTACAGCATTTATAGGACAATGACGTCAGGATTAATTATTGAGCGGGGTGTGTATCATGTTTCAGCCAGCACTTTGCAGTGATATGATTGTTTTCTCTCATAAACCCTCTCAAGTAAACAACAGGCAGTAGATCTTGGATAGATTTGTCTAAAGTTAATACCCTAAGCTTAGCTTCACTGAAAAAAACCTTTTCTTTTTACCCATTTCTCTCTTTCACTCAGCTAGTCAGAGCCCTCCCTATTCTGCCTAACAGAGGGGAATCCCAGGCCTGGGCAAAAATATACTTTCAAAAACTTAGCAAGCCCCACAGTTGGATTCAAACTGGACCACACGTGAGAAACTCAATAAACATCATTTGTCAGAAGCCTTTGTCGGCTCACAGCTGTATTTATTTATAGGCTCCCTTGTTATTTATAGGTCCTTGTGCTCTATATAAAAGCTTTGCAAAGGAAAAGTGGTCATGATGCAGGGGCAGGGAAGGCCAAGTGTTCTACTGCTTATACCAACAGCACAGTCTCTTTTCTAAGCAGAACAAACAGCTGTCTACTTCATTTCCCATCCCCTTTATGTGGACACTGGAGCCAATAATTGTCAAAGCTTAATCAAGCTACTTTCAATTTAGTTACAAAACATATTTTAAGAACTACGCTGGTTTAGGAGTTCTCCAAATTTGGCATGCTGTGTACTCCTGCTAAAGTATAGATCACCTCTGCAGATGTTAACTACTAGAGGATGTTCTCATCCAATATATAGGAACTTCTGTACCACAAGCATCTCCCTGCCATTCAGTTTACCAAACCTTCCATCACGAGACAAAGCTCAAATGAGCTCATAATTTGTGAAGGACAAAGTATCATAGTTCTATGCCCTCTACTTATTACCTGGTTTGTATCAAATCTTTGGATTCAAGTTTTCAAAAGCATTGTCAGTGTGCCCTCTAAATGCTGGAAGTCTCCATTACTCTTACTTCTAGGATCATTTAATATTTTGCATGTTTATAATGTCTACTAGAGATTAGAATTACAGAACAATTAAAACCCACTAAAACTCCTGATTAGAACTGATGATGCAGTTTAGTGCACTTTAAACTTTAGAATTAGATTATAAACCTCCTTGACCTGAGGGTTTCATTCTCCCCGTAAAACTGGGATCCAGATTAGAACACGTGAGTTTCAGTTAGTGGGGGGACCAGACTATTAATTGAAAGTAAGTAGAACTGATATTATACATTTGACATTTATCCATTTCAAACCATGATTCAGGGCTCATAAATTCACAGCTGAGAATAACAACTAGTAAGGATGGTAACAAGAAATAAGGACCTATGTACACACAAGTATCTCTTTGCTTGAATTCTTGCTAAGCACATTCACTTCCCTTACTGACTCAGACCAACTACGGTGGATCAGATCAACCACACACAATTTTGAAAAGAGTAAGTTTTAAACAACTTTACTATAAAAGGTGGTAGAGAGCAGAGTTAAAGCAAGGCAGAAGCACAAATAAATAGATCCTATTCTGTTGGACTTAACCTTATTAGCACCTTATATGACAACCAAATTATATGTCCAAAATTAAATCAGTAAGTTCTATCTGATATAGATTTTTTTTAATCATCAAAAAGAAATGTTTGAGATGTCCGAAGACCAATTGTTTGTTTGAAAGAGAAGGTCCAAAACTTTATTATTCTCAGTATGATATTCAAGTGATGTTCTGACTTCTTTTCAAGTTGCAATCTTGTGCTACTAAGACAGACAGAGGTTTTGAAGGAGCACTATCATGTGTTCAATTGCTAGACCAATAAAAAAAAAGAGTATAGGGCAAATGAAGCCAGAAAGAGAACAGTAAGTAAGTACTTAGCAAGCATTTGTAAGTACTTTGGAAAGCTTTTCTTTACAGAGAAAGAGGGTGGTCAAACACTAGAACATGCTTCCCTAAAGAGAGGTGGTTGATGCCCCATGCCTGCCAGTGTGAAAGAAGCTTTTGGACAATGACCATAGTAACAATGCCCTCTCTATCCAGTGGGTACATCTATACCTAAATGTGAAATTTTACATTTCTCGGGTTAAGGTTAGATATTTCAAGCTACTGTATAAATTGATTTTATATTCTAAATGGGATGTTACTAAGGTGTGTGCCATCAGTGCTGTCATTATTTCAGTATTTCCACAGAAACGAACACATTTCAGAATGGCAAGAAGTTTATGAAAACTTAAAACAAGGAGACCAAAGCTGTGGCGGGGGGGGGGAAGGGATCAGCTATTAGAGCAAGCAGGTGAAACATAAGCAGTGTTTGCTGCCTGTTCTTCTGGAATACCCGTTTGACTAATGCAGTCTCTTTAAGGATAACAAATAATTAATTCCATCCTATGACATCATGTGTAAAATACAGGTAAGTACAGTGATTTAGAATATAATGGTCTACTCCAAGAAAAAAAAAAAAAAAAGAAAAAAAAAGATAGAAACAAAGGAATGACAGAAACCCAAAACCTATTTCGGAAGGAGTGGAGGCCCCTTTTCCAGTGATTCATCCTTGTACCTCTCATAGTGTTTCACATCCCTGTTTCTTCCTTGAGCTTTAAATTCAAGGGTCAGTTCAGATAATCAGTAGAAGCTACCAGTTGCTAGCTCACTGCAAGCCTACAGACACTTCAGGATTACTTTCAACCAGAGATTGAGCCAGGCCAGAACTTCAGATCTAGCCTGTTTCAAACTAGTCTGAAACCCAGGAACACTATGACCAAGGGCTCTGAAGTTCTGTTACTGAATTTGCTTCTTCTCTCTGTTGGTTCAAAGAAAATCTTGACAATGACATATCTAAAGTAACATTTTTGAACCATTTAGGAAAAAGGAGAAAAAGAAAAATAGAGGGGAAAAAAAAAAGAAAAAAAGTTGACATAAAACTGCTTGACTTTTTCCCAGCACGATACTCACCATATAACATAAACCACAGAACAAGCTCCTGAACATTTACAGGTATGGTAAGAAGGGAATTTCCTAGACCTTCTTCTTACAACACACCACAAAGGTCAGGGGCCTCAGAAAATAAATTCTAACTATGTATATACACATCCCATGCACAGTATTTAATTTTGCACACCCAGAAAGAATACTTAATACTTTATAGTTCTTCACTTCAAAGAGTTGGATTCATGGTACGAATCCACACAGTCTTATTATAGCTCCATTAATAACAAATACTTGCTAAGGAACCGACCCATTAATTAATCAACCAAATTAATCTGGGGTTTCCATTAAAGATTATGTAGTACCTTGAAAAATGAGGAGGACAAAAGAACAACCACATAGTTGTCATTCCTTCACCGAGTGTTTTAAATCCTGGATGTCCTTCTCCTTATGTTCATTTACTGAGTATAGAATCTATAACAGGAAGAATACTCTTAAACAAAAAAAACCTCTAGCTCAAGATATACTCCGCAATCTGTACTTTGTAAGATCAATAAAAAAGCAGCAATTACATTGTATGTTATTTCCACCCCGAGGACCTTACTTGAGCAGTGAAGAAATTTCTGAGTTGCAGAACAAGAAAGATCTTTTACACTCATCGATAGACGTATCATTTCTAGTAGCCTGGTGGCTTGCACTGTAACATATTGTTGCCTTGCCTGTGGACTGTTTCTGTTTGAAAAGTCATTAAGCACCCTTAAAGCAGATACTGATTGCCCTCGAAAAAGGAAAATTTGAAAAAGACACTAGGATTAGAAATACACTAATCTTAAAATCTAGGCGTGCTCTCAGTGAGATACATCGTAATCTCAGCTACCAGTGGGTAAAGCTGCTCCTGTGAGCATTATTGTAATGTCAGTCTCACACATACATCCACAGTAACTCCACTGCAGTAAATAGCAACAGTCTAGATATATCCAAACGGGACTGAGATCACAGACCTGCCTTTTGCTAAGAAACTGTTTTGGCTTACTTTATATACATCCCATTGAATCTGAATTACATCTCCCTGCCATTCCCTTCCGATTAGACTGACTTCCAGGAAAATGGAATCTTTGTTGCTGTTGATTTCTCTTGCGCCAAAATATGTCAAGCCTTGCTCTTTTGGAAACCTAGTGGCAGTTCCTGCGTTCCCCACTGCTTGTATCCATTGGCAGAAATTGGCAGCAACACACAAACATTCTTCGGTTGGGATGTGGGAGGGTAGGAGCACTGTTTGAAGAAATACAGGCTGGTAAACCTTCATGTTATTTTTGGCAGGTGTGCATTTTGCTGAAACAAAAGGCTTAAGCAGGCTCTGCTGGAGCAGCATGGCCCGTGATGTTACATGGTAAGTGAAGTATCAGAAGGGCTTGGTATGTTTATTCAACAGTAGACACGACTCATTTTACAATGGTTGATTCTGGGCTTGCAAACAGTATGACACAGAGTTCTGCGTGAAGAGTTACAGAGCAAAGACATTTCTTCCATGAATTACTGAATCCAAGGTGATATCCAACAGAAAGGAAATACCTATCCTAATGCAATCTTACAAACATGGCTATTCCACTTCAACACCCCAGTTTACATACACAGCTACAAATGCCATGTAGTATTGACATTCTCCATAGTACCGATGCTGCTCCCCAGACTGAACCTTTGAGAGTAAGCTGGCACCTTCCGTCACTAACTTCCAGCAGCTTCCCAGCATGACACTTTGCACCAGTTTAAGCATCCACAGAATTAAGAACCGCCCTCCTCCCATACTTCCAAACTGATGTGTGAATTCACAGTTCCAGGAATCTGAAAGTCAGTCATGGGATCTTAAAACCAAAGAGACAAACAAAAAGCAAGAAGTAACTTCAGATTCTGAAAAGAACAAAACAGGAACTATTTTTATTTGCCTTGTCTCTACTCAGTCATTATTATACTTGGGAAACATACTTACAAGCTATTCTCTACAATGAAGACAACTAGAAATTTGACCGTTTTGTTAATGATAAGGTTTTAATGTAATTCCAGAATATGACACACCCCAAAACCTGAAAGTTTTAATAACACTAAGGTAGATGCAAATATAACATCACCTTTTCTTGTCAAGCCAGAAGAGACGACAGTAGCTCATGTGCACTTAATTTTATTTGGTCTGCATACCCTGCAGGGCAACTAAATCATTCATTTTGCAGACTGAAGACTGCATAAAACCTATACACAAGACAGATTCACAAATGAAATTACATGAAAGTTATATACTGAAAGATCTGAGCTTGGGGCTTCCACAGCAATCTTGTTACCTAACTTTGTCTTCTACTTCCCACTTAAACTACTGATAGGAAAATAAGAGAGAAAAAAGGACAACAATGCAAGGGGAGCTGGAAATAAATGCATTAAGGTGGACAGTATTGCTGTACTACTGTTTCCATCAAGAGCTGTTGTCAGTACTCTACCCCACTAGGGGAATTAAACAGCTTAGAGAAGGATGTGAATAACTCTTTCTTTTTAATGACTCCCAAGGAAGTGGCCACTGTTTGAGGTCTTCTTTTAGTAATAGCAACTGCTAATCATCAGTGTATTCGGTCACAAGTTTGTTTACCTGTCAATGTCAAATAAACAACGCTCCACCCCATCCCCCCCGCCCTGAGGTAGGAGATGGAGACCTGGAGACTACTAACATGTCTGTTACCTAAAACATTAGATGCTGTCACAAATTATGTAGACATGAATATTAGTTTTCTGGACCTCCTTACATTGTGCTAATCGTATCTGGGATCTTCAGTACTCACCCACCATCAACTGGCTCAATTTCAAGCCTCATCTTTCACTGAAAAGTAACAACAAAAAGTCCATGTCATCAGGTAGAATAATTCAATTGGGAAAAATAAACAAGAAAGGAGAGCAAATTCTTTTGTTTGGAAGGAAAACATTCCTAACAGGAAAGACAAATTAATAAAGTTGTTAAAAAAAAATTTGCTTTTCATAGTCAACTGACATCTCTGAAATGTACAGAACCTGTCCTTCCTAAAGACAGACTTCCTGTCCTTGCTTTTTCCCAATGACTAGCTAGTCTTTTCGTTGAGCACCTGGTATGAGAAGCAGAACTACCTTGCAAACAGTCAGTTCCATCAACATTCACAAAAACTTGCCTGCAATATTGAAGAGCAAAACAAGTATCTCCTAATCCTAGAAATTAAACTGTATTAGAAGACAGAACTACTATGCAAAGTTTCTGTATATCTAATTCCAGATTTTCTGAGAGACACTCCAAGCAAAAATGAGATATCCAAAGCAAGTGGGAGAAAGGGGCAAGTAGAGAAGGACTAGACATAAAAAAGTCTGTCCTGGAAAAGAGAAATCATAAACACTCCACATCAGGGAGGAAGACATGTCATGAAAATTTTTCAAACCATTTGTGTATTTTGTGGCATATAGCAAAAAGTATTTTAACATATCGTAGTGCCAGCCACTACTAGTAATGCTATTAAAAAAAAGTGTACTGACATAGCATATTTTTTTTTGTCCTTTTCAGCACCTTACTTTTAAGCTAGCACTTGTTGCTGGAAGAAAGGAGATGAAAGCATTCATCTACTACCATGTTAAGCCAGCCTCAAATACAATTTTTGGCAGAGGTTTCTTAACAAGACTGTTTAAGGAAGCTGATCCAGCAACAAAATGAACTTGCAACCAGTCAGTGTCAGAATGCCTCAAGTCAGTCAGAAGACCTCTGTCTGAAAAGTTTAAGCTCTTTTTGTTTGAAGGAAAGACTTACACATATTTTCAAAAGTAGAAAAGTAATTGAAAGACAAATTCCTTTTGAATTCATCAACCCACACCACACAAGCCACTTCTTACCTACCTCTTCCCTAAAGCTACTCACATTATTGCTTAGTATTACCTAAATGAAGTCCTTTTAGATACAGGTTTGCAAACAATCCACATCTCCCAGGCTTGTCTCTTGAGTTTACTGCTCATGAGCAGTTGAGAGAGGACAGTGTACAAGTACGTTTCACAGTGTATGAACAAAGAGGAGTGGAATGATCCTGAGCTCATTCCTTTCCCAGGAAAATGTGTACCAAACCCTGAAAACAGAAGTTCCACAGTGCTTTAGGGCTTTGTAAGCAAAAAACTAGGGGTCAACCTAAGAGACATGAAGTTCACATGGTAAGGAAAACTGGGCCTGAGGGGAACTTTAAGACCTCTCTAACTATTAATTCAGACGTGCCCCAAGTCTAATATATTGAAATATTTATAAACTTGTATCTACTGAAATCAGTAAGAGGCAGATACCTGATTATACTCAAAGAACTGGGCTTCCATCTGCTGACTTTTAAGGACACTCACACTCATAAATATCTGTGTCACTCCTGGTAACAGTACAGAGGCTGGGAACAATTACTTCGGTGCTTTGGAAAATGCAGCCCTACTCAATCTTTAGCAAAAAATGGGTCACTTTCTAGACGGTAGCTAGCAAGGAACCATGTTGTTCCAACAGGAGTTACATAAAGCTGAAAGTCTAGAGGTGAACACACTGGAAGCTGATTCTTACTCAAAGGATGCAGTTCAAGGCATTCTGCTAGTATGACCTACTCTGGCAATATGGCCTACATACTGGGCAGCAAAGGAAGAGAAAATAATTCCCTTAGCTGGAACACTGAGCCTTGCAATGCTTTCCTTTACCCACCAAGATCTGACATTAGGTTCCTTAGAAGCTGCATGTTACAAGACTCCTAGGTGATAGTTCAGCTCCTACAGGGTCTGCTGAGCTTCTGGCAGCTAGTGCTAGCAAGAGGTACAAGGAAGTTCACCTAATACAGGTCCTACAAAACCAAGATCCCCCACCTTTCTTTGTCTCAGTCATGTCTTCTGCTGACTGCATCCACATAGCCCACCTCCAGCACATGAGACATTTTGACCTTCCCTATGCCTACTTCCAAATGACTTTATGAGGCATAGAGACTGCTATTAATTGCACTTACATGAAATTCTAGGAAGCCCAGGAACTGTCCTTCATGTCTAACAATTACCTGAGTAAAACAAACCATTTGTGGGCAGATGTGAAGTACCCTGACCACCATGAAATACTCATCATAATTCTTTATTATCACAAATGTTACAGCATGTTTGACAATGAGGATCAAGTCCTTGGAATAGTGCAGAGGAAGCCTGTCTCTTGGGACGCTAAGAGGTGGTTCTGCAACTGTTAGAAAAAATGAGAGGAATACAACCAGCAACTGTCTTGGAAAATGTTGGCTTTAACCTCTGCTAGTGTGCTTGCTCTGCCACAGGCAAGGTGGCAATCATACTATTTCCTTACCTTGCAGGGGTGTTAGGCTAGTTAGTTAACATCTTTAGTACAAAGTAAATGCTGACTATTATTACTGCCATATTATATACTACCCAGTCTCTCTGCTCAGTAGGATAGGCAACACTAAGTGGAAAATTGCAAATGTAACAGCTAAAAGCTTATTCTCTTTACAAGTTACCACAGTGTTTTTCTTTTCAGCTGTCAGACTACTTTATAAGAAGCAGTTCAGCTAAGCAACCCTCGCCATTTACAGTTTGGTTTTGTTTGCTTTCTAACCTGGAAAGGGGTGTCTCTTGTCTTAATTTCATTTCCAAGTCAAGACTGGAAAGAAAAATGCTTGTAGAAAAATCCTCTAATTACTGGATCTGATTTTCATTTGAACTTTCATTCTTTTCTATGGTACCAACAACTTTCCAAATTCAATGAAACTAATGTAATTACAATTTATATGGAAGAATGAGTGGAAAAGTTTTTGAAGGGTACATATATGATAGACTGTATGTCCGTAAGAAAAAAAAAAAAATTACTTACAGGATTGATATACAAGTCATTGGAACTGTAATATATGAACCAGCTTTCCTGAAGAACTCAGCCTCCATTTGGGCATTAAAATAAGTGGCTAGATTTTCAAAACTCCCTAGCTTCCACCATGCTGCGCAATTTTGATTATCTGGCCATAAAAATGTCTCAGTGAGAACTGCTGGGTGCCAAGCACTTTTGGAAATCTGGGCTCAATTGTGGGCTCTGAGCATTTAAGAAACCACTAGCTCCAAATGTAAATAGCGGTTGTATGAAGCAATGGGTAAGAGTCATATAAGAAGCATATATGTGTCTCAGAGTATGCACATTTTCTTATTTGCCCTTAAACGCTCTAATATGCATCCTCCTCCTGCACATTACCATGTAAAAAGACATAATCATGTTGCAAATCTTGCTCCTGAAATAAAAACAAACCTCAAAATTAAACTAGAATGTGTCCTAAATACTTTCTGCTTCAATACATAGTCTCTCAGGAAAACTATGATAATGCTCCTTAATAAAGTTCTGTCTTCATCTAAATGATGTAGGATGATGCCAGCAGAGGATAAACTTAATTGCCACAGCAGAAGAAGCCATAAAGTTATTAAGAGCTAGATTATGACAGAGTTCATCACACATCTGAAAGTGACAATGTCTTTCCAATCCCACTGGAAAAAAAATTACACAAAAAAGGAATAATATCATTGAAAACAACAAACACCCAGATGTGACTCATACCAGTAAGTGCATGTTTATGACAACACCAGAACCTGTGCCATTGCTCTTTTTAGCTATCATAAAACTGCTTGGATTTGCTTTACAGACAAAGTTACTGAAGAGTCACCACAGCCCATCTTCTAACAGATCTGGTAATGCCACTCATTTCAGTGCTGACATTTAAGAAATGTCCTCCTTCACTCCCTCCTGCAAGGAAACACACTGCAGCCTGATGCCTAATGCTGTTCAGGAAGACTTTGCTTAACACTGCTGTTTTGAGGCTAATTCACACAAGTGCCCCAAGATTTCATGGAGTACATCCCTCACCAACACCTTAAACTGAGGATTATGCTTCCTAGTGCTCCTGAAAAACAGGATGAACAGTTCATTAGACCCCTCTGACCAGCAGTGCTTCTTGGGGAACACTATGCTGATCCCCAGAAAAGAACCAATCACAAAGTCATTTCAGCAGTAACTACTACCATTTTGGTCCATTCTTCGCAAACACATTTTCTGTTAGAAAAACTTATTCTCTCTTTCTGGGTAAGGAAAATGTTATGGGTAGTTGTGCTTCTATATCTCTGTACAAGTGTCTGTTCTGTCAGCATACATGTAGCCTTACTGCAGGCTCTTCGGCCACTGTGAGCTACATAACCAAAATGGAGTAGAAATAGTATCACATGATTTAGGTGACCAACTGTGTAAAAAGTTGTGAGTACTGAAGAAAAAAAGTCTCTGAAAACTGTTTGTAAACAACTTGCAAGCTGAAATACATTCATAGACAAAATATTTTCCGATGACAGGTATAATTATATAAATGCTTATGGAATATTTATAGTCAAAATCTGCCAGCATTACGTCACCATTTTTCTTAAAAATAGTTGTTCCAGCTCCATTAGCAGCTGTATTAGAGTAACTTTGTACCTAACAACTAACAAGCAACAACCTAACAACCTTTGTACCTAACTCCATCACCTTTAATAATTTAGGAGAAAGTGAACAAATATCAACTGATTCAGAAAGCTGCAAGGTAAACAGTTATAGTCACTATGAAGGGGATACTTTCTACTAATCCTACATGCCAGCCACTTTCATTTTGTGGCGAGAAAAAAAAGAAGGGGGGAGTTCAAACTGTTGCTCAGTGCCCCAACTTCATACAGACGCTGCTAGTCTCAATGGTCAGGTCAGAATCACAAAAAGAAATCAAACACCCCACACAGACACAGCTTCATTGAACATTAAATTAAACTGGCATTAATTAGAAAAGCATTGGTTAGTAATTTAATGAGAAAGATGGACACAGAAAAAAAGGTAAAACAGGAAGACAGAAAGAAAAAGACATGAGTGGTAAAAGAAAGGAAACATAGCATAAAACATTTTCTTCCACCGCTTTTCATGCTCTTCAGAAGGGAATACACAATTCAGTGAAGTAACGTTTGAACAAAGAGGATATTTTTGTTCCAATAAACACTTCATTTCCCTCAAACCTGGATGGCAACGCTTCCTCTTTCAAAGTGCCTCCTATTGATTCATAATAGTTAATCCCCTCATTTTTAGGTGACTTTGGGGGGGGTGTCAGGAAAAAGGGTTTTGTTTCTTATTTTGCTTCCCTTACTGTTCTCTGAGAGCTTATGAAAAGTTTACCTGTAACAAGATTTCCAACAACTGCAATTTAAATGCTCTAATGGAAATGCTGGAAAAAATTGTAACTTTTACACATGTGACTGTTTCTAAATTAAAACAATGAAACTTCTGTTGTGAAAGCTTTGGCCGAGGTTTGTTTGCTCCCCTCTCCTCCACCCTCAAGCCCCCTGCCTCTCCTCCTCTTCAGGTGCTTAAGAAATCAAGTGGCTGGTTTGTGCTTCAATGTAGTTGCTCCTAATGCAAATGGATCAGATCGTACAGATTATGCCCTTTAGGCCTTTACAACCCAAAACAAGTTTTCATTTTTAACTGTACAAACCAAACATTTCTTCAAAGCACAACTATAATTAAGCTGCACCAAACCTCTCTCATCTGTATCAGTCAGAAAATAACACTCATATGCCAGAAGATGATTGGTACACTCCCACTCACCAGCTTTAATTAGGATGAGGAAACTGTCTGAAGTTCAAGTGTGCAAAGAATTTGGAAATTTTCTCTGACTAATGCTGTAAACTGTTCACAGTAAGGTCTTTTGGATAGAAAGGGCTCCTAGACAGCAACACGCACTTATGTGCAGAGTGGCTCTGCAATGAAGCTGAATGTGCACCACAATCAATCGCAAGCATGCACAGCACAGTCAGTCTAGTGAGCTGAGAATGTTAGGCTTGCTATGTCTGCTCAGATCAGCTGTACAGTATAGTACATCCTACATGTAAGTACAACACAGCAGCTGCATTTCTGATACCTGTGAACATTCAGCAGCCACAGCAAAACTAGATTTCCAGCAAGGCTGCTGAATGTCAGGAAATCCTGGGCAAACAGGCAGAGCACAAAATTCCTTTCTACTTATAAACAAAATATCTGGACACATCAGATATACAGTAGCCCACACTTCAATGCCACAGATTACAAACGATCACCACTTTGAAGAAAGGAGCAATTGACAACCCAGGACTAGATAGCTCTTGTGTATTGTTTTGTCAAAAGTAAACCCACTTACATTCTGCTCCATTTTGTGCAAACGGCCACATTTTCAGGATGGCTAAATTGTCATTTAAGCTCCAGGGAGACTAGACGGATTTTTGGAATGAGCTAAACTCATCTGATGCATCCTGGATGGAGAAAACATTTTGAATTCTTATTTATTTGCCCAGGTGAGAACTGAAGCCTTCAGAAAATCTGCTCCCCTAACATCAGATGGCAGTCAGAAATGTACTTTGTTTTGGTCTAAAACAAAACAAATCCTTCTAAATTAGGCCTGGTTAGTATTAGTTTAGCTTCCAACTTCTACTGGACCAGAATTTTCAAGATAAGTCATCAGTATGAACTTATTTTATAAATGGATTATTAGCAGAGATTATCTTTTCCCACTTCATTGCAACTGCTAGAATTGAATTGCATTGCAAGTCCCATAAAAGGTAAAGGATTGAGAAATAAGTCTTTGAACCATTATATATACTTCCAGTTCACTGGTATCTACTATATTTTATCTTAGAAGCAGCTGCATTTTAGTAGTGAATGACAGAAGGTATCTTACATAATCTTATCCTATACAGAGTTGCTACAGTACCTTCTCAGGGAAGAACTCTCTGGAAGCAATGAGTCCCATGATGGCTGAACAGCTGTGAGCAGAAAGCTGCAGAGCTCCATACCCCTTTCATTCTGAGAAGACCTATTGATTTAAGAAAATTCTCACTATTACTCCCAGCATTAAACATCATAGACTTCAAGCAGGCTTCTGGGAAGATGAGAACAGGAGAACAGATATTTTCCCTCTTCCCCATCTATACCCAATTGTTTTTATCACCTACTTCTCACGCATATACACTTCCAGTGTTCCTAGGCCCATCGTGCTCCCTCTCACTCGTCTGTTTGCCCTTTCTGTCCTGACTTGTTCCCCTCTGCACTGCATAAGGGGAAGGTCCGTGAAACAATTAGGGGTTAAATATGCAAATACTTTCTACCATAAGTGCATATGAATATATGCAGATACTAATTTTTTTTTTAATTTAGGCATGCTACTCACAATAGTAGGCTTTATTGGAAAAAAATATTTTGCACCATCAGTACAATCATGCCTGTATCGCTAAAAAGAATCACACATACAGGAAGGTGTTATTAAAATGCCCTGGCATCCATTTGTTGAATTTCATCTAGTTTTGTTTCATCTTTATGCCAAGAAATCAAGAAATGCAGTTATCATCTCTGTACATTTTTTCATCCCAGACATGCTAGGTCAGAGTCATAATCCTGAGAATGGCTCTGTATTTTTTTAAAGTTGTATTAATACTTATTAATAATAAATGTTATGGAATTATATGGAGTATTAATTAAGAGGCTCATTGTGGGCGCAAAAGAGACTTTATTAGATGTGCTATATTTATGTTTGGACACTGCTGACAAGCAAAGACAAAGGCAAAGCTATTTTTAGTGCTCACAGAAGATAATTTTCAGTGTACATGTACATGAATGTACTTGCCTGTATGCAACATGTAGAAGGAATTAGTGCCTTTTGGGTGCTCATCAGCATGATCATGGGACTTTTAGGGCCATCTTTGGAGTCCTTTACAGCATCTGAGTTTCACTGTCCAAAAACACAAATTATGTCAAACCACTAACAGCCTTCAAAATTTAACCAGCTATGTATTAATGCAATTTAAGTATATAAGATCTCTTAAAGAAGTGTATAAGACTCCCAGAGAAATTCTGAATTTCAGTCCTGCATCTCAGAGTATGTTACTCTGCTTGGTTTTCATTAAATACACAAAGATAAAAAAGTTTCATATTGGAAATACTCCATGTAAATGTCTCAGAAAAATACAAATATAAATGAAACCACCAAGATTTCAATAGCAGCAGAAAAAAAGTAAGAAAAAAAATTCTCAAACTGTTCTGCTTCTTTTACAGTAATTGTTCTTCCAAACTATACTGATTTCTTTGTTGCCTATTATCACACAATGTTCTCACGCAGGATTTGTAAATCTATGCATAATATTTGAAAAAAGAACGTGAATTGTGCATCTGTTTTAAGTCAGCAAAAAGTT
>NC_137580.1:92168820-92343854 GCF_963210335.1 Falco punctatus
TTGCCTTAGCATAAATACCTTTGGTTTTGTATATATACGCACAGTACTTGCAGGTTTCCATACTCTGCATATAGAGCCAACATACTGATAACATATGGGCGTTCCAGACTGCATGCTTCTTGTGCTCACAGCCCGAGCCTGAGCACTCGCTTGGCATCATATCAGTACTTCACTCACTTTACAGCTGCCGTGTGGGGTGGCAATCCGGGGCGCGCTGGGTCCGTTCTCACACACAGCCCATCACAGAGTTAATTTGGAACAAGCGGATAGAAGTAAACACGCTTTCATCCAGCTTCAGCCAGACAGTGGCTTACAGAGCATTCCCTCTTCGGGACACAATATGTTTATTTTTGGCTATGTACAAGAGATCAGATCACGTATATAGATTTGATTTAATGCACAGATACAATCGGAACAGCGTGAGCAGAGCAAAGGCATTTTATCTTTGGAACCTCCACTCAAAACCAGTCCCTTGCTATTGGGATTGTATTTCTTTAGTAAAATTTGATGATATCAACAAGTATCAAACAATATTCTCATTACTCAGGAAAGGTAAATGCTAATCTATGCGAGCCGAGCTCATGTGACTTATCGGTTACTATATATAGTTGTTTTCAGGCACTGATTTAGGCAATCTGGCAGATTTCCTAAGCCTTTGTACAGATACGCTACTGAAATGGAAAACACAAAATACACGAGCAAAGCAGGGTGGGGGAAATAATAATCTGACATGGCCAAAATGTCCCTGAGGGTCAGGGAGGACCAACCCATCCCCATCAGCAGACACACAACATTCATTGCAAGTGAGGATTCAGCCCAAACCCCTCTGCCTAAGATGGCCTCTCCAGTACTCGCTTACGATTGCCGCACTGACAGAGGGAACAAACAGAATTCAAAGGGCACAAGGACTACTTGTCACTCTCCTTAGCTCACGAGGGAGTGTAATTCTTCTCCCAGTGCAGGTATCTGATTAGAGAAATATCCCCTCAAAATCCATGTCTGCGTAAGAAGAGACTCTGTACTGGGAGTTTGTTTGCAAACATATGCACGTTTTAAAACTGGAGAGTATATGACTGAGTTTGTAGAGTAATACAAGCTAGAAGAAAACAGAGGGAGGAAGAAATATCTGATGCAAAACCTAATTCTCTAAAATTAGACTTCCCTACCTGAGACCTTTAACAGAAAAGGCAGAGCCGACCAAGGTGTGCAGGTAGCAGTCTCCAGGAGAGTGGTATTTTGAACAGCCCCCCTGCCCCAGAAGCCTCCCCGCAGCTTTTGTGTGATCATCCCTGTAGATCCCGCTCTGTCGTCTGCCTAAGCCATCAGTATTTGGGGATGTAGAAGACAATGACGAGCTGGTATTTAAAGCAGTTGAGCCCCCAGCCACTGCAACTGCCCCCTGCTAACTCCCACGTCTCCCACTCCAGACAGCCTGTGCTCCACGGAAGGAAGGAGACACTTCCCCTCCATTTCAGTGAGAGGCGGATCAGCTCCTCGGGGACTCAGCAGATAATTGTCAAGTTGCCTGCCAGAATTTCCTCCTGACAGTCATAACTTGACAGCGTTGGAAGAAAATGTCTGCACCTGGGCTGTGGAGTCAGCGTGCTCAGGGAGCGCAGAGCCGAGGCAGGGGAAGGCTCTGCGGGACTGGAGCTGGATGAGGTGATGCACACCCACCCCAGCACCAGATACACCAGATGTGCGTGTACAGAGCTCTCTTTTTCTTCTGCTTTGCCAGCACAAAACAAAAGCTTTCTACTATCTACTGCAAACCAAGCCGAAAGCGAGACCACAGGCAGGGCAGGCAGGGCAAGCAGGGTTCATCTCCTTTGATCCCTGCAACAACTCCCTTCTGCGTTTCGAGAGCATCCAAAGGGACTGTCGAGGTCCTCGGGGTACGGGTGGGGAGAGGGCAAGGTCCGCACTGACCCTCAGCTCTCCCTGAAGGACAGGAGCCAGCCGTGAGCGGGACATCACAGGGGACCTCACTCGGGGCTGAAGCCGCATCGGGCTGTCTCTACCCCACCCCAGCGACCCTGGAATGGCAGGGACCCCCCGGCGACAGCGGGGGCATCCCGACCCCATGGGATGGTGGGGAACAGCAGCGGCAGGATCCGGTGTGTGTTCACAACACCCCTCCCCAAGCACCAGGCGGGTGACAGCATCTCCTGCAGCCCCCAGCCCTCCCCGCCGGTGCCCAGGCTGCCGCGGGGAGGGGGGGGGGGGGGGGGGGGGCGGCGGCGCCCGCGGCGTTCAGCACCCGGGACAGCTCCGGCACTGCCCACCGCGGGTGGGGGCAGCCCTGCCCACCCCCCCGCTACCCCCGGGAACTGTCCTCATCCCGGGGAACTGCCCCTAACCCCGGGACACTGCCCCTACCCCCGGGACACTGCCGCCCCCTGGGGAACCATCCTCATCCCGGGAAACTGCCCGCTCCCCCGCCTCCGCCCCCCAGGGAAATGCACACTCGCCCTCCCCAGAAACTGTCTCTGCCGTCCCCCTCCCCGTGGTGGAAAAACCCCCGCTCACCCTCCCTCATAGGCACGCTGTTCCCCTGCCCCTGCCCTCCCCGGACAGATCGCAGCCGGTGCCGCCCCCCCGGCTCCTCTCCCTTCCCTCCCCGGGCAAACTGCCGGCTGTCCCGGGCGCGCTGCCCCCTGCCCTCCCCGCGCACACTGCCCACCTGCCCCTGCCTGTCCTCCTCGGGGCAAGCTTCCCTCTCCCCCTGTCCCTGCTACGTGTCCCCCCCACTAAAGTGCCTCCCCATCCAAACTTGCTGCAAAGAGTTACGGAGGAAGGGAGATGAGAGCCAGCTTCGCTCCGTCCCCGCAGCTGGCTCAGCCCCCGCAGCCCGGGGGACGCGGGGGGGACCCGGGCACGGAGGCGGTGGAGGAAGTTTGCAGCGGAGCCGGGGGGTGCGGAGGGCACCGACAGCAGCGGCCCAAGGGTTGGAGGAGGGGGGGCGGCTGGGAGCCACGTCTGGGCGCTGCCACCCACGGCCTCGCTCCCCGGGCCAGCAAAGCGGCTTTAGCCGCCCGGATCCCACGCGTGCCCGCCCCGCCGCGGGGGCCCGGGGGCGGCTCGGGCGCCTCCGCCCAGCCCCGGGCTTCTGCCTCCGGGGGCACCGGCGGGGCCGGGGGGCTGGGACCGTCCCCCTCCCCGTCCCGGGGCACGGCGGAGCGGGGCAGCCCCGGTGCCCGAGGCGGCGGCGGGGAGCGCTTCCGACGGGCGCCCGAGGGAGCGCACGGTCCCGCGGGGCTGCGCGGCCGGTCCCTCACCCCCTGCCCCGCCGCAAAGTTTCCCGGAGAAGCGGAGCCCGGTGCGGGGCCGGGGGCAGCCCGCCCACCGCCCTACCTACCGTGCGGCGGAGAGGAGCCGTTCCCGTCCCTGGCCCCGGCGCCGCCAGGCGCATCTCGCCCGGCGGAGGGACGGAGCCCGGCTGCAGGGAGGGAGCCAGCCCTCGCTGCGCCCCTTTATCCCAGCATCACCGAAACGAATCCGCTTTGACGTTCAACCAGGGTTTTTATGGGTGTGGAGCGAGCCGGTGCAGCCCTCATTAGGAGACACTCTGCTCTCCAAATCATACATCTTTTATATAACCTCATTTCCAGCGTGGCTTTCCTTCCCCCTCCCTCCCCTTGCCCGGGAGCATCGCCCCCCCACCAATTAAAGAGCCGACAGACACCCCCCCCGCCCCTACTTCGGCCCCCACTTGTTGCCGGGAAGCTCCGCTGCGCAGCCGGCGGGCCCGCCTCAGCCTGCCCCGAGGGAGGGGGGCTCTGCCCGCCCCAGTCCCCCCCCCAGCCCCGCTCCCCCTGCAATCCCTCCGCGGCTCTGCAAAGCCGTAAACCACCCCCACCCCCCACCACCGCCACCCCCCGCCTTTCTGTCCCCGGCCGGGTTGTGTTTCCAGGGCTGCAGATAAGCCCCCTCTTCCCCTGACAGCAGGCAGCCACCTCCTGGAGGGCTGCCCCTGCCTTCCCTGTGTCCAGAGTGGGGGGCACCAGCCCCGCCAGGCTCCCCCGGAGCCCCCAGCCCTAAGCCAGGCAGTGCTGCCCCTCTCCCAGCTGTCTGTACCTCCAGTGCCAGAGCCGAGCCTGGGCTGCACACCGGGGAGAGAGTGAAGGGACTCCTCCTCACCCCGTTTCCCCTTCTGACTCTTCACCTGCCCCCGATAAAGCCGGTGCAGACCGAGGCTTGACATCAGTCTCCGGGCTTTGCAATTGTGCTCATTCCCATGGCAACAACAAACACACAATTATAGATATATAATATTATATAAACCCAAGCGGGCTCTCGGGCAGGAGTGTGAGGTTCACCTGCTTGCAGCCACCTCCCAAGCCAAGGGGGCAGCTCCCACCGGAGCATGGAGAGGTGGCTTCAGCCTGGTGGAGATGCACAGCTCATGGATGCCCGGCAGCTCCAGGAGCCAGCCACCCTGAGCATCCCCAGCCTGCCTGCCCCACCACCACTCCAGAGGCAGGCAAATAGCGTGCACCACAGCAGGTGATTCAATTACAAAACTTCCTACAGGGAAGAAGAAACGGAGCAGCCCTGTTCCTCCCCAGCACTCAGGGAGTTCTACAGAGGTGGCAAAGAGGAGAAGACAGGCAAATGCAGCAGCAGAATTGGGGCTGGAGCTGCTTTCCCCATTCTCCCCCCTCCTCACACTACCCATACATCAAGCTGTAATGCTCTGTCTGGGGCTAATTAAAACATAATTATGCCTATTTAGATGCAGCAGGATTGATCTGGTCGTAAGCTACCCAACAGCATCTGCTCTGATCCACTGGGCAGGGAAACCTGCCCCGTGGAGTGATGAGTAGGTGCACACCGGCAAAGAAGGGCTTTGTGATCCAGTCACAGGCTGAAAATTGCCAGCTTTAGCCCAGGCTAAGGAGAGCCTGAAACCTTCTCCCTTCAGGGCTCACATCTCTGAGCACAACCTTAGTGCTGCAGGGTGGTGTGTGCTAGTGATTATCAGAGAAACTGGACCGGTCCCCCTTGGATGGGGGTGCAGGCAGGCAGGGATGAGCATAGAGTGGCTGGAGGTCTGGCTCACGGAAGGCTGATGGGTGCAATGGCACTCATGTGGTGTTCAAAGGCACTCTGCACTACCAAAGCCAACCTGACAGGCAACATGAGCTTGGCCACCGGCACCCCACTGCTCTTCTGCCCTTCTTCCAGTGAGGCAAAACCACACTGGGGAAGCAAAGCCCCGACTGCCAGGGTGCTTGGATCCAGGTAAGCAGGGCTCCCCACGTTCTCCAGGGCACATCTTTGGCAATGCAGCACACCCACCCCCACCACCCTGCAGCTTCCCCCTTGGCAGGACCCCAGCCCTCCCCACAAGTCCCAAGGGAACCAGATGAGCTGTGCTCATCTGTGAGCTTCATCCTCCCCAGGGCATGGCAGCACTTCCTTCAACTGCAGAAAACTTAACGGGACAACGCTCACTTCTGTATCATCTAGAGCTTTGCTGAAGTCTGTACACCTGCGCAAGCCAGGAGCAAAGTGCTGGTACTAGAAGGGGGCTGCTGGCCTGCGCGTGGTCCTGTGCATCCCCCTGAGCCAGGAAGGAGCCCCAGGTAGCCTTTCTCTCCAGGCTGTAGCCATGAGTCAGCCCAGAGAGGAAGGCTTGGAGGTTCATAAACAATTAATGGGACAGATGTTCTGTAAATGGAGGAGGTGGAGCGAGACCCTCTGCAGCCCATCCGCACCCAGTGAGCCCGTTCCCACACAGCTCTTGGTGTGACAGCAAAGGTTTGTACCTTCCTTCCTCCAGCAAAGAGCACTGGTGGACAGGATTTCTCCACAGGGAGCATGTTGCTGTAATCCTGCCTCATCCTACTTGGCAGCCTAGAGCCCTGGAGAAGAGAACCCAGCTCTGGAGAAGCCCCCCGCCCCGCCCCCACCCCCCCCCACCCCCCCCGGCCCATGCCCAGCCTTGTCCATGGAAGTTGCTTCCCCCCTTCTCATACCTGGGAGCAAATGCAAGCGGTGCTACCGAGCAAGTTATCCCCCAAAACTGCTCGGGAGAGGGAATACCCTCCTCCCTGTCCCTTGCACAGCTGCTCCCCGGTTCCCTCTCTCCTCTGAAATCAGCTCAGCGCTGCTTGCTTCTGGCCATATGCTGCCAGTGGTTAGAGAAGCCAAATATAAACACAGCAGCTAATGCTCACCCAAGTTTCCTTTCCCTCCCCCTCCCCAAACGTGGGCTCTTTCCCCTCTCTGGCTGCCATCTACCCTCACCCACCTCTCTCTCAGGAGCCAGCGGCGGCGGTGGGCTCCGGTGGGGAGGTCAGGTGGGTGCCAAGGAGCTAGCGATGGGTTCCTCTCGAGGGGTGGGTGGCCAGTGGCCAGCCCTGCTGCCAGGGCTCGCAGCCCACCGGCAGGAGCGTGCCGCTCGGGATGCTTGGCTCTCCAAGATCCTTAGGAAACCGTGGCCTCGGCACAGATCACACACGCAATATCCCCGGCAGCCACAGCTCTGGAGTTACTCGGCTGCTATTTCTATGCAACTCAAAATGCGTTCGAGGGATTACTGCCCGGGGAATAAAGAAACGGCTAAATATATTTATACTAAAGCTTAAGGAGCCTATGCAACTGCACACACACACACACACCAGCTGATAGGGGGGTCTGGCACAGAGACTGCAGTGATTTGGGACAAATCCCAGGATTGTCTGTCTGTGCTCTAGTTTAGAGCAAGTGCCTATGCTGGTGCTTGCCTAGAGGTGGCAGTGAGCCTTCGCTCTTGTCCGCTCCCCGAGCAGAGCAGAACAGCACAGGAGGACCTGGGAAGTCCCCAGCTGAGCTGGAGCTCTGTACTCTGCTAGGCTGGCCGCAGGTGAAGTGTTTGCTGTGGGCATAAGCACAGGTACCCGTGCCCACATGGCACAGGGCAGAGCCCAGGGACCTGCAAGGAGTCGTCCTGCTGCCTCCTTCCCTGTCGTCCACCCATATACTGCACGCCCACGCTGCAGGCACAGAGGGACTCTTTGGCATCCTCCCCTCTGCAAGGTGCTGGGGGAAAAGGTTGGGGTTTGATCAAATCCAGACTGCCTTTGAAACCCGGGAGGACGTGGCCGAGGGAGCTCGCTCTCAGAAACATCCCCATGCCAGCTCCCAGCTCCACCAGCCCACAAGCTCTGGGACATCCTGGGGGGGGACACTCTTTGCTCCCCACTTTCAGGAGCTGTAACAAGTCCAGAGCTACCAGGCAGAGACGTGGCAATGTGAAGTCTTCCAACACAAGCACCAACGTCAGCTTTTCCCCGAAACCACCCTCCCTTCCAACACGACACCTGTAAATCCCACCAAAAGCCAAATATATCTCTTAAACCTCCTGCACTGGGGGTTAGAGATAGAAACATGCTGCTGGGAAGATCCTTGCAGAGTGCCTGTCACAGCCTCCAAGGGTATAAAGTGGGTTTTAAAGGGTGATCTCTCTCTCACACGTACCATGTGGGCACGCATGCACACACAAAATCTAATAAAAAGATATTAGTCAAAGAGTATTTGGCTTCTGGCATTCAACTAACTCAAGCTTCATACAGACACCAAAGAAATGAGATTATGGGAGCACACAAACAAGAAATTCCAGGGGGATGAATTAATGTTTCATCGCTATCACAGGGCAGAGAAGTACCTGTCTGTCTTCCCTCGCATTTCTTTTTCTTGTGCTTCAAAATGTGAACCCCCTACCTTTAAAAAAATCACAGCAGCCTGTTTCTTCCAGCCCAAACCCTACCGCCTTTCCATCAAAATTGCTTTCATTCTCATGTTAAGGACTCCTCGGAGGGCTAACAAACACACCAAAGTTCAAGGATTTCTTGTAAATCCAGGTCTAATTTAGACAGATTAAAAAAACCCTTGCTTTAAGACCTTGCTTCACAGGCTGAAAGGGGTTTGAGTAACTTCTGGGTTATTCAGATGCAAACACTGTTTTGAAACACAAGTGCCTGAGCCATCCACCAGCAGCTGTAAGTTTGGGAGCAGATGCTCGGCAGCAGCAGAGCTACACGACTCCACTGAAATCAGCAGAATCAAGATCATTAAAGCCAGCTAAAACCAGCCAATTCTCAGTATTTTGTACCGTCTGAGTCCCTGTTTCAAGCCCATTCCTTTCTACTGGGATCAGGCCCCCGAATAGTACCTTTTAACCTTTGGATCAATTATTGGGGTAATTACAAACTAGAAAAATCACTTTTGTGTCAATGTGAAACTGTATATTTAGAGTTATTTTTTTTTCTATGAAGTGACACATTTCAGAGGACTGTAGGTTAAAGACTCTTTTGAAAAGACCCAAATCCCTAATCTTAAAAGAAAAGTTATCACCGGAGGACCTTGGGGTGGGTGGTGACAAACACAGGAAAGGGCCCTGCGTCAGCCAGCGCCCTGGGTAAATAGGGACGGGGAGGAGAGCGGAGGGCTTGGAGCAGGCTGACAAGCCTGATAAGCCAAATCTGCAAAGCATTCATTGCAAAAAAGAACACAAAGCAAACCCAAAAGCAGAGAAACAGCTGCTGTTGAGTTCTTAATTTCTAAAAAAGAGCAAGAAGGAAAAAAAAAAATATGCCAAAAATACTCCATGACCCACCAGCAAAGCCCCTTATGTGCCTCCTGGCAGAATGGGGGGAGGGAGGCTCCAGCATCCCCAGTCCCCCCTCCAGACCCACTTCAGTGAAGCAGTGTATTTGAGGCACCCCATGAGAAGTGAGCTGCGCAGCCCCTCCATCACACCGACCCCAGCTTCTTCCAGCCTGGATGGAGCAGCAAAGCAACGCAGCCCCAGCTGCAAAGACCAAGGGGAAGGCGACATTGTGAAAGGCTGATCCCAGCCCTCAAATTACTCACAGCCCCAGGAATAAAGGGGGAGGGGGGAGGGGGGGGAAGCTGGGGGCGATGTGCAAGCATAGGGGGACACAAACATCTTGGTCACCCACCTCTGAATCGCACTGTTTGGCTGCAGCCGAACAGCACCCGAGGATCTCTCCCAGCCCAAACACACAAGTCAGTGGCTCCCCAAAAAAAGGGAGAAAACAACCCCACGAAGTTGAGAGACAGAGCTGTGGGGGTTCCCCCCCCTTTTCCTCCAGAAACAAAAGAAAGACGTCTCTTAGCCTTCCCACTGACTGGGGAGAAGTTTGCGGAAGCTATGCCAGGAATTTAGATTTGTTTCTGGAATGACTTTAATGGGATATTGAAACGCTGCTGTAATTTAAAGGTATTAAGCAGCTTCTTCTAGTTAAACCAAGATGAAGCAAACCCTTCCACAAAACACTCTGCTTCGAGCTGACAAACACCAGCACAGCCAAGAGAGCTCAGCAACCTGACGCGAAGCCCCAGCAGCAGGTTTAAACATGCCAGGCCCTGAGTTCCCAGCACTTTTTTTTTTCTAAATAAAAAGAAATATACAGCTTTTCGGCTACCTCCATGTGCAGCTTGGCTTCAGTGATTCACCTACCTCCAGGCTGCCAAAGTTTCCCCCACAGATGAATCCTGGCTGGCACGCAACCCCTCTGGTTGCAGGGTCCTGGAAGCAGAGCTGACCCCAGTAACGAGAGGCAACTGGGGCTGAGCAGCTCACCAGTGTCACCTGAGAGAGCTTCGTTAGCACCTGGGACCCCATCCCCGAGCAAGGCTGACGTCAGCTCTAGCAAGGTTGATGAAGACTTTGCCTGTGGTTGAAAACATCCCTGATGTTTCCTTGTGAGATCACCAGTGCTGTATGGATTTCAGCCCAAATCCCAGCTCAGAATCCTGCTCATTCCAGCCACCTGGGACCCAATTTTATGCAACTCACAAAAACATCCTATTTTTGAGGTCTCAACACTACCGTTAGATTTGGTCAAAATTAGCTGGATTTGTTAGGATGAGGCAGACAGATAAACCAGGTAGTGTTGCTGCCCACAAAGCCCAAACCAGCTGCTTTCGGGGGGGCTGAAATTTTTCCCTCACGCTGCAGCTGGAGTTACCCTCCCAGGCTGGGTTAAGTCCCAGGCAAGGAGAAGTTTCCTGATGGGCACACATAGACCTTCCTAGTCCCACTGCCCGGACCTGGGATCCTGCCCAGTTTGTAGAGGGAGGAGGTGGAATCTCGGGAAATCCTGGCTTTCCATGCCAGGGAAACACTGGAGGGGCCCCAATTGTTTTTATTTCCAGGCTCCTATTTTGTCTGCATCTTAACACACTTCAGCACTTACGAGACGACTCAGTTAAGTCCAGATTAAATTGTTTGCTACAACATGAACATCTGACGTAGGGTTTTGCCTACAGCCAGCCGTAGCTGTGTGCCTTTGGGCTTTGCCTAGCAAGCTTGTGGATAGCCTCACCTTTCTGGGATGCTTCATGCGGAGCTGGTTGGTAATCTCTCTGCCAGCTCAGGGTCACGGCTGTAGGACTTGCTGCTCCTCAGCTCTCCAGATCCAGCTGGTTGAGCTTCTGCTCCCAGCCCAGCTCTGGACCTGCAGGTGATGGGTGCCACCTTGCCCCCAAGGCAGGGGAAGTGGTGTCCCAGCAGGAGCGGCACTGCCGTCATCCTTGGGCTCCTTCAGTGGCCACTTTTGTACAGGGGATGGTCCCTTCGCCATCAGGTTGCTGGTAGAAGCCCTCTGGCAGTGGAAGTCAGGCTGTGGCTGCAGCTCCTCTAGACATCGCCAGTATCCCCAGACAAGGCTGTCACCACTGCATGTCAGATGTGTGGAATCCCCCTTTCACCCCACCACTAAATACTGGAGGAGAGCCCAGGCAGGAGGATGGAGACCTGCGGTACTCTGCCCCCACCTTGGCCAAGCACCACAGCTGGTGGAGCAGGACAGACCTAGCCCCATTGCACACATCTTCAGCCCACCAACATTTTCTGCCCGGCTGAAACCAACACTGAATGGTTGTGGGCCAGGAGGGAGGAGAGGTGCTCAGAAGATACCAGGAGAGCTGGCATCCAAAACATTCAGAGTTTTATTTTATTTTTAGCAATGTTATTTTCCCATCCTCATTTGAGGTTTTTTTTGCAGCAAAAGCAGCTGATGGCCTGGAAACAGGCTCTGAGTTAGGAGCGGGAGGCACCCATCCATGCAGCCCAAGGGAGAGCTTTGAGGCTGAAAACGTAGTAAACAGGAAAAACAGGCTAACAAATAAAGAAACCACCTTGGACCTGTGGAGCACTACCCCGTGAAATGCTGGAAAACAACCACCCCTCTCAGCAATCCCTATTTTATAAATGGGGAAACTGAGGCACAGAAGGGGCCAGGGTCAGCCAGCGTGTTTGCAGCACCCCTGGGGCCAAATTTTAAAGCAAAACAAACAAAAAAAGGAAAGATCAAAGCACATTTCTTTTTTCTCACTTGCCTGCTGGATGAGAGGCAGGGCTCACGGTTTTCACCATCAGGTTAAAGGAGCGACAGGGGTCCCTCGAGCAGAGGAAGGCTGGAAAATGCTCACCCCAAAGTACCAGCCATGGCCAGAGAAACCCAGCCCAGGACTTGGCAAACCAAAAGCTTCTGTTTGCCATTTAGACAGAAATAAATTAGAGTCAGACGCTCACAAAGAAAAGAAGAATAACCCAAGCAAGATCAAGCAAGAAAAGAGTTGTTGCAAAACACCAAGTCACAGCAGGCTGTGACTCCCTCCTTCTTGGGATACATCAAAAGCTTCCAGCCCTGAACCACTCCTCGGCAGAGAGACCACACCGGAGCAAGCAACGGTGCAAAGAGCCCTGCCCTTCCCCAGGGAGGCTGGCTTCTCATCCCGGTGTGAAATAAGGCCAGTTTGGGAAGTCTGGGAACACCTGCAAGCAAGCTGATGGAGGAGGAGGGGGGAGACGTGGCATCAGCAGAGGCTGCGATTGCACCGGGTGTGTTACCGGTGGCTGACCCAGCGACCCAGGTGGCACCAGCCCTGTACCCAGGCATGTCCCCTGCGTGACCCAAATGTCACTCCTGCCACCAGTGCCACAACGTTAGGGCTTGGCAGCTGGGACTCCTGCTTTGATGGGGAGCAAGGACGCCTGCCGGTGCTCCCCAGAGCCCCTCAACAGGAGCAAAAGGAGCCGTTTGAATCAGAAACACGTCTTAGGGATTTGTGGGGCACGCTTTTCCTAGGCAAGGTGTCTAATGCAACCACCCCTCCCAGGCTGAGTACGTGCCCTTGCTGCCCCAGAGTGCGCAGCTGTCCCCATCCACTGCTGGCAGAGCAGGAGGCCGATGGTCCAGCACGGATGGAACAGCACAGCGGATGGTCTCTGAGCTAATGCCAGCCTCCACCGTGGGTTTTCACCTAAACCCCCCACTGTTTACCAAAACTATAGGTGAAATTAATCTCTTCCCTGACTTCACCCCAGCCAAAGAACTGGAGCCACAGCGGCATGGGTGTCCCACTGCCAAATTGGGACAGGACCAGCACTGAGCTGCCCTGGCCCAAACCATCCCTCCCCTGCAGGCTTTGCCTGTGATCATAGCCCAGAGACCTCCTGGGGAAGAGCAGAAGGCTGCTGGCTTTTCCCTGTTGCAGCTAAAAGTCAGAATAAAACACTCTTTGGACGTTTCTCGGTGTAACTCAGCTTTCCTGCAAAGGAATCACTTTCTAGGGTATGTTTTCTCGTCACTAGCCCTGCAGCCTGTTTCCCCCTCCCTCTCCAGCATCCTGCTGGTTTGTAAAGAAGTCTCTCTCACCTTCTCTGAATTTCGGAGTGATATCACAACCTCAGATGTGTTTTTCTTGCTCTCAGGGTCCTATCAACCCCCTGCAGAGGAGGCCAGGGCATCCTATTGCCCTGATCTGCACTCATGGGGTGCAGAAGTGAGCTGCAATAACCAGGCACATCTGAGAGCTCTTCAGATCTTTCATACAATCAAGATAGACGGAGCCTGAGACAGGGTTCCCCCTCCCCTTTTTCTTTCTCTCTCTTTATTTTTTCGCCCCCCCAACCTTTTATTCCCAGTGGCCAAGAACATTTAGTCTGGCCGGGAAAAGGAAATCTCATTACAGAATTATGGTTCATTTAGTAAGTCCCACTGGAAGCCCTGCAATAACCACTGGCTTCCTAACAGGATTAGCCAGTGTCTGAACCTCCCGATCTTGCTGCAGTCATCTCCACTCCCTTCAACAGGCTCGAGGGCCCCAGAAAACCCCAAGCAGCCACAGAGACCCAAGACGCAGGTGGACACAAAGAAGGAAAGAATGAGGGGAGCCAAAGATTGAGGCTTCGTTGGTGTAAACATGGGCACTTCTAGTGGAGGTTTGAGCAGATATTATCCCAGGCTCCTCCAGCTACAAATCCCACTTTGCTTTGCTGTCTTGGCCTCTTTCAGCCTGATGGCTCATTCTCATTCAACTGTGCGTGTTGGCTCCCATGAGGGGACCGGGGATATTAGCTTCAAAAACACAAGTGAGAGGCTGGAGTAATGCAAGTTCAGCTACAGCGTTAAATATGACATACACTGTCTGCTGTACCTGAACCAGTACAGAGATGCTCATGTTGAGGGTCCTCCCAACATCAGTCTTGGGGTTTACATGAACAGGAAGGTTTTTGGTTGGCAGCCCATTGCCCAGTAACACGTTTTCTGGGATCATCTCTCTACTTTTAAGAGGGTAGGAGGACTTAGGAAAAAATAATTCAGCGGAGGATGAAGAGATCAAGAAAGAAGGCAAATTACATGGGGCCACCAGCACAACCAAGGCCAGGTTTTGCCTTCAGTGATGCTGAAATCTCTTTGCTTCTCCCATGCCTTTCCCCATCCAATACAAGGAAGAGGTAGTGAAGGAGCAATAAATGGGGTAGCAGTGCGTATGAAGCCCCCTGTGTGATTTCACGGGGGTGAAAATCTGCCTCTTGCCAAAATCCACTCCCAGTGTTTCATTACCGCACCAGTTTATACACAGCGAGAACACAAACACTGTCCTCAGCAACAGCTGGCAGAGGCATCAGGCTGAGGACAGTGAAGCCAGCTTTTCCAACGTGGCCTGGAGCTGGCAGTGTGCTTGGCACGGCAGCCTGGCTCCGAGCAGGGAGGCAGCAGCGGGAGCATTACAAAATACTTCTGCCTACAACGACTGATGAAGATAATGGGAAGCGTCTCAGTGGCATCCCTGAGGTGTTACCTCAGAAAGGAGGAGTGCAAAAGATGGGCAGAATTTGCCTGGTTTGCCTTCTCTTAGAGCAAGGAGAGGCAGCACAACTTCGCTTTAACCCAACACAAGAGTCGGGAAACTTGGTTAACCAGCTTTGCCAAGACCATGCTCTCAGCGCTGCCTTGCTCCACCACACATCTGCTACAGGGAGCTTTTGCCATGGCAGAGTCCACACCAACCACCACAGGGTGTAGCCCCGCAGATGTCCAGGTCCCCTGTGGTCCCCTGGGACCATAGCCCGCTACAGTCCTTCTCCAGTGAGAGGTGGGAGCCCTGGGAGGTGTTGGAGCCCACCACAGCTCCACCTCCAGACTTGCCTCTCCTCTCAGACAACACAAGGAGCCCAGAGTACTGGCTCCCAGCTGTGATGCTCCAAATGAGCTGTGGTGGCTGAGAAACATCATTAGTGCTGTAGGAAATAAAAGGCCACATAGGGCTGTTTTTTCAAGACAGAGCCCTGCTTCCTTGTCCCTGCAGCTCCCACACTGTTCCAGCTCCACCAGCAGATGTTTCCATCATTAGCAAGACTTTTGTCTGGAGGTGAAGGGATGTGGTGGCCTTCACAGCACTGCTAACGAGGCTGCATGAGCAGGGGTTAAGTGCTGGGGGTCAGCCTGGTGCTCAGGTAGCAGCAGCAAGCGGGGGGTTGTGCCCACAGGGTGAGAGGGATGTCCCTGCAAAGGCGGTGGGGACCTCATGGGTTCTGCATGACCAGCCTGGGGAACAAAGCATGGGGTGAAGACAGCTGTGGGAAGAGAGGAGGGAGGGATGATGCAGAGCTGAGAATAGGAAAAGTTTCGCTCATGCACAGTGTGTAATTCAGTTTGCAGCATCTCACTGAAGCCAAGAATTGAGTAAAAGGCCAAAAGGGATGAGACGTTTATGTGGCTAATGAGAACACGCAGGCTGTAATCATCCCTGCTGGTGAGAGCACCCCAGGAGGGTGTAAACCCCTGCTCCTGGCCTTCCACCAACCTCAGATCACTGGGAACACAAGTGGATCCTCCCTGGGGAGGGGGATGACGGATGACCTCTGTCTGGCAGTCTGTCTGTCCAGGGTACTGGCAGCAAGATGCAGCGGATGGGCAGGGGAAGGGACTGCCTGCGCCTGGCTGGAGCACCACGGCAAGGATGCTCTCACTCCCTCAGTGCAGAAACTGCCATTGTAGCAGTCACTTCGGGTTTTGGAAGGATTTTTCAGCCCCTTTTGGCTGTAGGCTGAGCCGGCACAGAGGTGTGAGTGCCCTGCCTTCCTCTGGCCTTTCTGCAGGGACCCTTGAACAGCGTCACCCTGCCCAGCATTGCTCCTTACCACCACTGCGCAGGACAGAAATGTTACTGGGTGAGCTGGGAATAAACAAGTCTGACCTGGCATAGCCACATACAATATTCAAGAGCATCAACTGCCACAGAGGGGGGGGATGTGGGGCTTGACCTGGGCTGGCAGCAAGTCTTGATACAACTACGCACCATACACCACCCAAAGCAGCCACGTAACCTCCCCCCATCCTCTTTTCATTTTCTCTCTCTTCTTGTTTGTTTGTTTGACCATCCAAGGATTCATCAGCCACAACAGGGTCTGGCAACCCAAAACTTCCCCTAGGGAAGAAGTTCTGGCATCCAGCGGCCAAGTCAGGAGACTCTGGAAAGTTGCTCTGAGCCTGTCTCATCTCACGACTTGACATATCACCGCTGTCCATTTCCCTTCCCAAGGAAATCTGATTTGTTCCAAAGTTTATAGTTTCACTGACTTAATCCCAGCATAGTTGTTCCTGTTTCCCTTTAATTTACTGCCACAGCTTGTATTAATTGATGTATTGCAGAGGGCTTGAGCCAAGTTAATTGTTTTAGAAAAAGAAAAAAAAAGAAGAAAGAAAGGGAGATGTGAGGTCCCTTAGTGGATTACGAAGGTATTTGAATGGGGAACAGCAGCCACCAGAAAACAGCAATAGCTCCAATGAGAAGTAACTTTCTGGAGAGGTGGAGGCTCTCCAGGCTGCTGTTCACAAGGTGCCATCACACTCCCTGCAAACAGAAATATCTTCCCTGGGATGACCTTGAGGACAAAGGCAAAGGTGGGGGTGAGGAAGGCTGTGATGGCCCCTCTACTCTGCCGGGGCTGCCTTCGCCCCTCTGGCTCTGCCGTTGTCTGGGGCTGCTTCTGCTGCTGAATGACAGTGGGGATCAGGGGAGTTCCCTGAGGACAGAAGAAAGGCAAACATCACCCATCATCCAGCAAGGATGATCTAGGGAACCATGGGCTGCCCAGCTTGGCTGAGAAGGTGATGAAGCAAATCCTCCTGGACAAGAAAGTAATGGGGAATGGCTAGCAGGGATTTATTGGGAGTAAATCATGGCCAATGGACCTGATCACCTGCCAGGGCGAGACAATTGGCTCTGTAGACCAGGGCAGGGCAGAGCAATGCAAGCTGCATAACTTCATTTTAGCAAGGCCTTTGAGGGAGTCTTCTGTAGCATCCTTGTGGCCAAACTGTGGATAAGCAGAAAGACTGGGGACAGTTTGCACTCTTGGCTCATTTTCAGATGATACCGGACAGGGGGGAACAGCTGACACACTGGAAGGCAGGGCTGCTCTCCAGAGGGACCACCATGGGCTGCAGAAACAGCCCAACAGGCACTCAGGGAACTCACGGGCAAACACCAAGTCCTCCTCCTGGAGCAGGATAACCCCAAGTAACGGGATAGTCTGCATCCAAATGGCTGGAAAGCAGCTTTGGAGAAAAGGATCTGGAGATCCTGGTGGACAAGAAGAACTATGGTTTAGCTTGGCCAAAGTCAACTGTTTCCCTGGGCTCTATTATTCCCCTCTATTTTGTACCTCGGATCTTGATGGTGTCCAGTTCTGGGATCTCAGGGCAAGGTAGACATAGACATACTGGAGGCAGTCCAGTGGAGACCACCAACCTGATCAAGGACTGGAGCAGGAGCACACAGTGCATGAGAGGAGGCTGCAGAAGTTGGGCTCCTTCTCCCCAAAGAAGAAGAGACCTAACAGCTGCCTGCAACTACCTCAGTGGAAGCTGGGGAGAAGGCAGCCAGAGGCAAGATGAGATGCAACAGCACAGATTGGAATATGTGAAATTCTGACTTGCTATTAGTGGGGAAAAAAATGTTCCCCATGAAGTCGGTCAAACACATGGGATTGTCATCCTTGGAGTTATTTGAAACTTGACTGGGTCATGGCCCTCAGCAACCCTCTCTGGCCCTGCTTGGAGTGAGGACGCCCAATGGTGCAGGCAGAGGAGGCAGGGCACAAGGCAGAGCACAGAGACTGCTTGTACCAGCCAGGTTTGGAGACCTCACACACAGTCTGGTGGTTGGCTTTGAGCAGAAGCCAACAGAGAACAAGACAGAGGAGGAAGAGGCTTCCCCTCCACCAGCTCCACCTGATGGGACCATGCATCGTTTCTAGTACCCAACCCGATGCAGTACTCTGCACAGACGTGAGCCAGGTCCGATCCCATGGGATCATGCCACAAGGGAGGAAGCAGGGCTCTCCTCTGCCCTCCCTCACCTCCCTGCCGGCTGTCCCTCCTCCTCCCCTGGGAGAGACGAGGCCAGAAGCAAAACCCCAGCACCAAGTTGAACCGAGACCTTTCCCAGGGAGCACCAAGGGCTACCTCCAGAGAAGCATTCTGGAGATGGGGATGCACAGAGGGACACGCTGGCAGACCCCAGGAGCAAAACGTGGCTCCCACAGATCCCCGACACCTTTTGAACCACAGCACCATCAAAGTATTAAAGTTTTCCAGGCAAGAAACTTGCTCCTTGTTGTTTTCCAGGCCGAACCCCCCCTTTTACATAAATCAGCCCAGGCTCTTTCAGCATGGCTCTCACGGAGAGGTTGATTTATTCGGGAGCAACACAGGGAGTTTCCAGATTAACACTAATTGCTCTCCCAAATTACTTAATAGTTTAAATTGCAGTCCTCTCTTTGGAAATCATCTCAGACAGTTCAATAAAAAACTATCATCGAAGAGACAACTGCGAATTGATAAAGTCTTTGAGACGAGGCTAATATCATTGCTGTCTGGCAAATTTATTCATCTGAAACAAAACGAGGAGGATAAACAGCCTCACTCGGTGAGGAAGACACCACCTGCTACAGAGTTGCTCAGTTTTCTCTTCCAGAGATGCTCTTATTACTTGGAGAGAGCCACAACACTGCTGAAACAAGGCAGCCGACAGCAACGCCTGTCAATGAATAGCACCAGCCTTTTCCTCGCAGAGAAAAAACAAAATTAAAAAAAAATATAATAGTAAGACGGCAAATGTTTGTGCTGGTTATGACAGGAGGCAGGGGCTGGTGCTCGCTGGCGGGGGGGCTGCTGGGGGCTGGTGTGGGTGCAGGAGCTGGCTGGCAGCCACCAAGCTCCTGCGGGGTTGAAATTGTCACCCAGGAGGGGAGGGGAAAACTTGTTTCATTTTGGCCGTTTCCCAATTTCCCAGTCCCTCCGGGGGCAGGAGATGCAAGATGGCAGGGGAGGGCGAGGGAGGGCAGAGGGGAGGCCGGGGCAGGGGGGTGCAGGAGGGAGGGGCAGATGTGCGTGCAGGGGGCTCAGCATCTTTCTGCTGTGGGGGAAGGGGGGGATGGCTGGAGACACCAGCTGGGACACAACCCCAACAAGGAGATTTAGAACAGCCTAAAGGAAGCACCGGAGTGTTTTGGGGGGATGCTGACCAGGACAGACACCACCAGCACACTGGGAGCATCACCTCCACCATGCAATATTTTGGGGCTGGCTGGGAGCATCTCCTCTGCCGTGCAATATTTAGGGTCGTGGTGCAGCCCAGGAAGATGCGCACTCAGCATCAGGGAGGACCTCAGCACCAGCACAGCCGTGGCCAGACCCACCATCCCAGGGTTACCCCACTTGCTGGCAGCCCCCCAGGACCCCACACAGCCTGTTCCCACCTAGACAAGCCCCTATTCCTCCCCATGGCACACCTGCCCTCCCTGGGGCCAAGTGAGTTGCCTGTTTCCTCTGGTTTTGAAACCATTTCTGGAAGGTTTGGTGGGATGTTGGTAGGGAAACGGGGTCTTTGCTGACACCGGCTGATAGGCAGCGGCTCAGACCCATCTGCCTGCAACACAACCCCTTTCCACGCCAGGTCCCCTCCAGTCTCCAGCACAAGGCACCACACCATGAACTGCAGCAAGAAGCTCCTCAGCGCTTTGGAGAGGGGGCTTAGATGCAATGTGCTCCAAGAAAAGGTCAAAAAACCCTGGTTCTTTCCCTAGAGAGTGGTGCGGGAGTGAGGGGGTTACCAGGAGCTGCTGCCCAGCACAGTGCCAGGAGCCACGGGGATCTGAGAGAAAGCCCGGCCGATGGCTGCCATCTGGTCCTGGCACCTCATGCCGCTGCCAGAGCCTGAAAACACCCGAGGGCACAGAGAAAACAAACCACAGCCAGCCCTCCTCCCTGCTGCTGCCGGCAGCTCTGCAAGCCTGCACCGGTGGGCTTGGTGCAGGCAGGGGGGCACGGCTGGGCATTGAGAACCAGCAGCATGGTCTGCTCTGGCCAAGCTGCTGAAGCCCTTTGGGGTGTTTAAAGGGCTGCGAAATGCTGCCCGCACCAGTGGCTTCACAGCCAGGGACATGTCCCCCTGTCCCTTGTGGGATGCCTGGGGGCGGCAAGGCTGGGGGAGGCAGCAGGAGGGATGGGGAGTGGCTTGGGGGATGCTGTAGGGTCCCCATACGAGGCCTGCCCAGCCTGCCCACTTTTGCCACCCAAGGATGCACCAACAGCATCGGTTCTCTGCACCACAGCGTCAGAAACACGACGCAAGAGATAACCTGGGGCACAGGCTCACCCTCCCGAGGGCACGCAGGGGCTCCCGGGGCTGCAGCCAAGGGAGGGATGCAGCGGCAGAGCCTGCACTAAAGGGCACTTGCACAGCGACCTGCAGGGCCATGGCTTTGATGCCCCCCCAGCCACGGGGAACAGCAGTGTGGAGATCCATCCCCATCGCTCCAGGAGGGCGTCCAAGGGAGCCAGCTTGGCAAAGCAGCCAGTTCAAGCAAGAAACAGGCAAACGGTGAGTGCCGGCACGCAGCCTCCGCTGCTGGGGCCGGGTGGCTTCCAAGCCGCAGGGGAGAGCGGCCGAGTTTCCTGACCCACATCCCAACCCCCCCTTGGGGTTCAGAGAAAGAAAAACCCTGTAAAATAATTTTTTTTTTAAAAAAGTCTCATTCATCATTCAGCCTCTGTTTGTTTTCTGCACTCCGCTAAGCTCAAACAAGCAAAACAGATTAGCTGGGCTCATTTGTTTCCTACTTAATTACACCTCTTCGGTGCTGATGTAATATTTCAAGATTTGGGTTGCTAAGGCTGAAAATCCACCTGCCCCCCTCCCACACCCACCTTGGCTTTTCATGCCCATAATGAAAAAGCCCAGATGGTTTTTTTTGCAAAAAACCCTCTAATTATTGAGGAATTCAGCACTCTGAATTCAGAAGCTGCCAGCGAGCGCTCAGGTTGTCAGAAGCAGATGGACGGCGGCTCCAGCTTTTGATCACAGCCTCCGAACCCCTCCCCAAAAAAACAGAGAGAAGGGGGGGCTAAGGACCTCGCATCTGCAGCCGCACGCGGCCCCGGATAACTTTAGTCGTTCCCCCCCTCCCCGCCACCCAGGATTGCTTTGGCATCAATAGGACTTCCCAGGAAGCCGGAGCAGCTGCGTGCCGACGCAGTTTGCAGGATGAGGTCCTTGCTGGAAGAAGGAGCGCACGCCTCCCCGCAGAAGCTGCTGTGCAGGCTATAGGTGCCTCCCCTCCCCTTCGGCTGCTTTTCTTCCTCCCTTCCCCAAGCCCCACGGCAGCCCCTCTACACCCCACAGCGCTTTGCCCATGCCAACACGTGCTGAAAATTTGCTGCAGTTAATCAAAGCAGAGCACACCTCCCCAGCCTGTGGCACTTAGGAGAAGCTAAAGGTCCCCAAAGAGCAGCAAGGTGTACGTGGGAAGGATTTTTAAGGCTTCCAGAGCATAAACTGATCCTGCAGACCCCAGCCCATCGACCTCCTGAGCCGGGAGGGAGCTGCCGACCTGCTCCAACCAAAGAGCCAAAGGGGCACTGACGGCAGCGCCAGCCCCAGACCACCCTGCAAAGGCCAAATGGGTGCCTAAGGGTGGAACAAGTGAAGCACCAGAGGGTCGGAGACGAGAAGTGACCCCGCTGTGATTCCCAGGCTAAGGGACTGGTAGGGGAGGTGCGGGAGAGCAGAGCCCCACGATCCCATCCCAAACAAACCATGCCGCTCCCACTCCTGGAAACCTCCCAGTTCAGTGGGAGCCAAAGACTTTTTCACCCCTCCCCGGCCACGCAGAGCCACCCCAAGCCCCCTCACCACCATCCCCACAGCCAGACCCCCAAGTACCCCTGCTGCCCCCAGCCTTACTTGTGTCCGGAGAGAGCCGGGCATCGGGCATCACACCCCACTCGCCCCCGCTGCTGATGCCGCCTGGCCGAGGCCCCGCTCCCCCCGCCCCTGCCTGCCGGATTTCAGCCCCAAAAGAAAGAGCAAACAAAAGGCACACACCGACTCCATCGCTCCGGAGCCGTCCGAGAGGCAGGGGGCTGGCTGGAGCAGGGGAAGAGAGGTGCTGGGCGGTGGGAAGAAAGGGCTTTGCTTGCGGTGGAGCAGGCGGAGGGGATGGTGGAGCTGCGGGAGGGCTGCGTGCGCGGTGCCGAGCCGGCTGCGCGGCCACAGCCAGCTTTCCCACGGTGGCATTCGCCCTCGCTGGGGCCCAGCGGTGTCCTCATCCCCTCCAATGCCCAGCACCGTGCAGCTCTCCCAGGACCCGCTCTGCCCATCACCCCAACCAGGGCATCTCTTTGGGCTCCCCAGGGTTGGGACCAGAGGAAATGGCTTGTGGTTTTGGATGGCCAGAACACCCACAGGGCACCTGGCACCAGCGCAGCCGCGGTGTCCCCTGCAGCGCCTGGTGGCTGACGGAGCGGTTTGGTTACTCAATAACTTTTAACCTCCCCAGCTGGAGGCTGCTCTGTGCCTGCCTAGTCACACATGCAGGTTTCAGCTAATTTTAGTGGGTTGGGGTCTGTCTCTCCCTTGGACCAATGGGTGGCGTTGGGAAGGAGGGCAAGGATGAGAGGAAAGCTTCAGATTTCTGTTCAAAACACCCAGCTAATGGGGGAAAAAAAAAAATCGAAGGGAAAAGCCCAGCAGACCCTCACTGCTGCAGAAACAGGCTGTAGCGGGTTGTCCCCAGCTTCCCAGATCAGGGCCTTCCCCTCTGCAAAATCCTTTTTCCAAAGCAGAACAAGGCGCAGATCCAGGGAAAAAGCTGTTTCCACACTACAGCCAGGACAAGCAAGGCTCTTTCTGCCTTAACCCAAAGGAATTGTATATGTCTATAAGGAAGGAATTATATTTTTTAACCCACCCCCAGAAGAGCAGGCAAGAAGTTCTCGTCCTTGACACGGCAGTGGGGGTTTGTTTGAACTTCACCTCCCTGGCTCGATCAGGAGATAATGGGTCTTGCCGGGCATCTTGAAGGGTTTTGCATTGATTTTTCTCAGCTGCAAAGTGAGAGAGAGCAGAAAGGCGCATGCAGGCTCTTCACCACAACTTCAACACCTGTATGCTGCAAAGTCAGGTGTGCCCAGAGAATTAGGATACATCCAAGGGCTGCTGCATTAATTAAACTAGTGCTTCAAGATTAAATCATCACCAGGGTCCTTGTTGTCTCCTGTCCCCTCCAATCGCCCCATCTAGCATCTGCCCAGCAACAGGAGAGCTGCACTTCCATTTGGTGTTGAGTTCGGCTCCTGCAAAGCCCCTGAGCTTGCCCAGCTCAGCTGGTGCAGAGCCTATTTGGCTCTTTAAGAGATTTTAACCCTAAGCGAGAGCCCTCCAGCCCTGAGCAGGGAGGGATGTGCTTGACCCACATATTGCAGGGATGTGGCGCTCTCACCCAGAAGCCTCAGCTCAACCCCAAGGAACACAAACCTTGTAAAATAAAAATAGTTTTCAAAAGTCACATCCTGCCTTGATTGCTGTCAACACCTACAGATCAGGTCCCTGCTATAATTCACACAAGTTCTTCCCATCCCAAGGCGACTCAGATGCTGCTTGTGAGAGCAGGAACGTTGCCCTGCGTGCCCTCCAGTTGCTCACTGTTTGCTTGCAAAACTCCACTTTTATCCGGCTGTGAGCAATTTAACCTGGCATTTTCCTCTTCTGAAGCCAGAGTCAGTCCGCACTGATCTGCACTGGGGCCATTTTACCAAGTCTCCATTAAAAAGACTTTTGAGCAGCCACTTCACAGCAGAGGCATCAAGGCAATTCATTGTTTCTGCCTATAAACCCCTGGTTGTGGCTTCCAGTGCTGGATTCCCAGGATCCATCACCGCACATTGACCAGCTTCATGGAAACAGGGAAGAGGCAGCTGAGAAAGGTGCCGTGCCTTGATGCGCAGGGCATTTTTGTAATCGACAACAGGCATTTAGGGAAGGCTCTTAGACATCTCCAGCAGTGCAGGAGGAAACCTGGGAGGGATGCTGTGGAGCTGCAGCTCCCACTGGGGCAATTGCTATTTTAACAGCTTCCCAAGCATTTGAAGGCAAGCTCTTTGCCTTCCCCACCTTATTTCCACAGGCAACAGTGTTTTGAGCCTCTGTAACAGTTTTCATCTGCCCCATTAGGAGCTGAGCATGATCTTTACCCCTCCTCAAGCACGGCAGGCACTCCCTCCCAGCACATGTGGTGCAGCCCCAAGCCCCTGCGCCAGCCCTGACACACAAGGACCCAGCCCAGGGTCTCTGCCCACCAGCCCATGTCTCACTCACCACCAGGTCAAGTCCAGCAGTGGCCACAGTGTTGTTCTCCTGGGAAAAACAGTCCACAGGTGCCTCCCAGGAGCCTATGGCCAAGCTACTTGCCTGCACCGACCAGGTGTGGGCAAGCAGCACCTAGGGGCTCACCTCCTGCCAGGTGCATTGTATTTAAGGTGTGGGAGAAAGTGCTGATAATGGGGCAATCCATTTTCCTCCCAGCACCTGAGGTAGCGTTTCTCTGAGCCAAGCCCAGAGGCAGGACCTGGGAGAAAACACTGAGGGTGTTTGCTCAGCCACAGAGCGTGGGATGCTTGCTGCCTAAATGTTCCCCTTCCCAGCATGGGGGCTGCCCAGAGCCTCTCTGCATCCCTGTGGTTGCTCCACCAGCATGGATGCACTGCTATAAATGCCAAACAAATTCAGAAGTGGCTAAGTGTTGGTGTTTGGGGGGTCTGAGTAGGGAGCAGGGGCCGATCACCATGTGGCAGAATGCTACATGTTAATCCAAGCAGCACCCACCCACACACACAAGGGGTAAGCAATGAGCTGTATCCCCCCAGGGTGCTGGGAGATGGGTTGTGTGGAGCCAGCAGCTGAAAATAAGAGTGTATAAGTTGGATCCTAAAAAAGAAAGCAGTGCGGCTGGGCTGCGGAAGGACCAGTCGTGTTGAGGCTGATTATCATGCACACACAGCCACAAGCGTTGTCACCCATCGGATCTGTAGGCCTGAAAATAGCCACCAGCAAGTGAAACCCAAGCCAGGACTCAGCTGCCACAGTGGCATCGCACTAGTCGCAGTGCCCATTGCCTCCTGCATTCCCCCAGGCACAGGGCAGCCATCAAGGCCTCAAGAGCCCACTGGTGCAACACCAGCCTGAGGATGCCAGCAGACAGAGGGACAGCTGGTCCCCAGGCTTGTGGCATCCCCAAGCACCTGTGGCCACAGCAGCCAGCAAATTAAATGCTGCCAAAGCCTCTTCAAGATAAATAGGTGTTTACAGAGCATGATTTTCCAGGAGACCATCACAAACCCTCATTGTGAGCTTCTAGAGCTGCTGCACAACTGGGTGTAATCATGGTAGCACTGGTGCAGGCTGAGTCGTGTCCCTTTACCCCACAGAAGGGCTGTGATGCCCCAGTGGATTGCAACCGGGGTGTGTTTCCCCTGCAGGTGGAGGAGAGAGCCCAGGAGGGAAGCCCAGCCATCCTCAGTCCTGGCTGCATGGAGGGAAACGTGGGCAGAAGCACTTGCTTTCACACTCACAGAAGAAATGGTTGCTGGTCCCTCCCCAGCACCCCAGTATTCCCAGAAAGCAAATCCACATGGGCAGCATGTGCTGACAGGTCCGGCTGAGCTTGGGATGGTGCCCTCGCCCTGCCCATCACCATGGGACCGGGGGCAGCACCCGGCTGAGCGCTCTCCGCGGGGGCTGCTGGCTGAGGAGGAAGGGAGAGGCTGAAGGCTCACCCACGGTGCCTGGTACCAGCCACATTGCTGGGCTGTTTCCCACCACTAGCTAGAAATAGGGACACGGAGCCAGCGGGTACCATGGCTGACCCTGGGGGCACAGGGTCTTCTTCATGCGCTGTGGAGACCCATGGCGATGCCTGGCACCCCAATGCACCCAAAAAAATGTCAGCCCGCACACTGGTGGGACAACTGCTTGCCTGGCCACGGCTCTCACCGTGACGGCTGCCCAAAATGCGCCCGGGAGAGCGCAGCCCTTCACTAACCCCGAGCTGTGGGTTGATTTTCCAAGGGGACCTTCAGCACCACAGTCCCATCTCCACACCTCACAACACACCCAACAGAAAGGGGGTGCCCTGACCCCCCTCCCCAGCCCAGGGTTTGGTACACAGGCACAGAAAGCCACCCTGTCCCAACAAAACAAGGAATAAATAAATAGCTGCAAGACACGGGAAAGCCTGCAGCCAGTTTTTCTACCTGGTGCTGCCGAGGGCACAGCTCAGCTCTTTAACCCTTGGAGGAGGTTGCAGGTGCGAAGTTTAAGGCAAAAAGCTGGGAACTGGGAATCACTCCTCTTTCCCAGGGCTGCCGGGAGGAAAGGGTCCTGTGCTGGGAGCCAAGCAGGAACTCACGTAATGTCCCCAGCACAGGGCAAGGCAGCCGGGCGTCAGGTTTCTGTCCAAGAGGACAACATAAAAATAGAGGTGAGGAAAGAGAATCTGCTGAGTAATGGGACAGCAGGACCACAGGGACCTTGGCCAAGGCAGCCCCTTCCCTGGCAGGTAGGCAGAGGAAGATGGAGATGACCCACCCCCCCAAGAAAAGCACAAGGAAGAAACTGAGCAACTCCCTTATAATACCCTGGCTAGCATTAATCCCACTGATCAGCTGGGTCTTTCTGCAAAGCAGGATCAGCTCTGCTCTGGCTCAGAGCAACAATCCTGTTAAAGGGTGGGTGGCCATAACAGAAGTGGCTAATTAGTCATTGCATCACCAGCCACCTGCCCAGGGCTCCCCACAGCCCCCACGATGCTCTCCAGGATACCCAAGGTGGAGCAGGCCTGGGCTGTCCCCATGCCTCCTGCTCCCGGGACAGCTATTCAAGCACTGATGGAGGCCTGGAGCTGTGCTTTACTCCCCATGCATCACCCAGACAGGATTCCCCCAGTCCCTGTTGGGGTGGCTGTGGGGGGCTCAGCCCAACCTTGGTCCCCCTGGAAGGGACCAGCCCTGTGCTTCAGCTGCAAGGGCTCATTGAGGCTCCTGAGAAAGCCCAGACAAGCCAGGGGAGGAACCATAAATTACAGTGGCTGAACAATACCCCATTGTCAGGCACTGCCACCACCCCAGCCCGTGCTGGGGCTGTGCCCGTCCTGGGGAGGACCAGCACCAGCAGGATGCTCCGGGTCTGGGTCAGCAATGCCAGACCCTTGCTAGCCCCGTTCTGGCTCTGGCTGCAGCGTGAATGTTGCATTAATCCACAGGATTAATTAAATTACATTTATTTCCTGCTCAGCAACCCCTGTGCAACCCTGGCCCCCGCCAAGACCCCCTGGTGCTGGGTTGGGACGGCTGGCAGCGCTGGCTGGGAGCCATCGCTGGTTCTCACCCTCCAGGCTGAGGGCTCGGCTCCCTGCCACCCTTTTTTTCCTCCCATTTCAGCTGATGCAGAATGGAAAGGGGAACCCAGACCTGTTGGCAGCAGACACGGTACCTGCAGCTGTCTCTGCGGTGACAGCACAGTCCCCGCGGTGAGCAGAGGCTTGTGGCTGGCGTCTAGGTCTAACAGCCGGGTGCACCACCTTGGTGCCCATGTATCTGATTTTTTAAGTTCAGGTCAATAAAAGGCTTCAGAGTACATTTAGTTTGGGGGACAGTCAAGGAAGGCAAGTGTGTATAATAAGCCCCTGTGTGTCTGGAGGGGGAGTGGGTCACCCAAGTAGGACCTGGATGCATGGGGCCATCTCTGAAGCCACCCCCCAGTAAAAATGCAGGTGCCCTCTGCTCTTCTCCATCAACATAGCTGACCTCAAAAGCGTTACTACCCAAAGCAAACAGCCCCATTTGATGATGGTACCTGCTCACACCAGGCCAGGCTGGCTGCACCCATGTTCTGCCAATGCCACTGGCACCCAGCACCCAAATGGGAGCGATGCCCACCCCAAGCCCTGACCTGTGGTCCCACAGCATTGCCATGGGTTCACCCCAGAGCAGTGGCAGGAAGGCTAGAGCCAGCATCCTGAGGGTTTAGCTCCTCTTTCACTCTCTGCATTTTTCCTCACCTGTGAAATATTAATGGCTCGTGATTCATCAACAGCAAGAAGGCGATTACAGACACATGTGCGTATTCATGTGGCTCTCCGATACACACACACGCGCGTGTATATATGCAGATATGTTTTCAGAGGCACCTCTAATCCACCACTGCCATTGTTAAGGCTGTTTTGGGGATATATTGCACATTTATCCCCGTCCTGGTGCTGGCATCTCATTAGCTACAAGCTAGGAGCGAGCTCAGCATCCCTGCGCTGGGCTCAGCAGGGGCTCAGCACTGCTGCCGGCATTTCAATTAGCAGCTCCATCACTGGAGCACTGGAGCCACCAGGGCCCTGGCTGCCCAGTTACACACCAGTGCCAACCAGTTATATTCCAGACTGATGGGAGCTCTCCAGATTTACACCAGGGGAACCATCAGCAGGATTTAACCCCCTGTTTATACCATATATGCAAGAGATGGTGACACCTCGATGCAGCCAGTACCCCATTTAACCTGCAAGGGAGCCAGGGGGGTGAAATAGTCCCTGGCAGGGAGAGGGCATTAAGTAGTGGCTCTTTATACCCAAATCCCCTGTTTCTCTCTTGTCTGGGAGATCCATGTCCCATCACAGCAGCCCCCTTCCATCCTTCCTAGGAAAATCCCCCTGGCTGACCCTCCCACAGCTCCCCTCCCTGGATGTGTCTGGTCTAATTGGTTACTGGCTCCTGCAGGCTTTGAAAGATGAAAAGCCCTCAACAGGAGAAGTGTTGAGTATTCATGGTTTATTAATGGTGAGCCATCATTATTTTACCTTTCAAGCACTCAGGCGATAGTGAGGAGGGAAGGAGAGGGGGAAAGCGACATGAACCCTCTGTGATTTTCTTCTCCATCTCCTACCATCGGGTACCGCCTGCATCAGCCCCACAAGCAAGCACTGCTGCTGCTTTCTGACGGGCTGTTTTGCAGATTTATGGTAGCCCCCCAGTAAAACAGCATGGGAGAAGCAAACAAATAAAGCAGCAGATGCGAAGAGCCTCCAGCGCTTCATCACCAGGCTCAGCTGTCCCTGTGGGGGTCCAGCTGGGGAGGAGCACTGCCCTGGCATGCACCCCACCCCAGCCCCAGCCCCTCTGCAAGCAGAGCCACACGGAGATTTATCTGCTGCCTGCCCCATAATTTGCCCAACTCCCACGTTTTCGGCTGCTGCGGCTCCCTGTGGCTCCCATCCAAACGTTCGCTGTGAATTATTGTCCCCAAAGGGCTGGGCTGCGAGCCGACACGGTGGGAGAGAGAAAAAGGGGGGTTCGGCAGTGCTGTGTTTCCCCCTGAGCATTGCTGGACCAGAGCTTGGCACCGAGATGCTCCCAGGGGTCTGATGGAGGACAGTGGTCCAGATCCAGCCACGGAAAAATACTCCCACCCCACCACTGGGATGCGATGCCACTGTGGAGCAAGGAGAGGGCAGGGAGCAGCTGGCGGCGCGGAGCAGCACAGGGGTGCAATGGTTTTCAAAGGTTTGTGTTTGTTTTTTTTTTTATTGGCATAAATAATTCATACACTGTCACCTCACCAAACACTGCACGAGAAACCACAGGAACAAATGGCTATCCATTTCTGCAGGTCACAGAGATTCGCACTCAATCAGACAGCTGAAATTATAAATACTTTCTTCAAGTGTAGAAAACGTTATAAATGTTACTGTACAAATTTACATCAGGGAGATCCATCGTGCCTTTCTCAGCAATTTTTTGTTGTTGTTGGTTTGTGGGGTGATATATTTTTTGCACCAGAATCAACTGTTCTTTTCCAGTGACGAGAGTTTTGCAACAACGACAACAAAATATATATATATATATATATTTATGTATATATTTATAAAAAGAAAAGGGAAAGAGGAAAAGGGAAATGAAAGTCAGCTCATTCTGCAACGGTCAGAACTAACACAGAGAAAACAAAGCAGGCCATTGAGTTCAGTTTGAAACTGTACAGGATTTAGAGCTCATTATATATGTATATATCTATATACATACATATAGAGATATGTATATATATTTATATATACCTTATGTACAAGAAAATGTAACAGCATACTTTACAGGGACCAGAAACTAAAGAAGGCTTTTGCAGGTGACCAAGCTTCTCGAAGAATCATTATTAAAAAAAATAATATAATTAAAATTAAATAAATTAAAAAAAATAAATGGTGAAGAAAGGGGGAAGGAAAGCAAAGGTGCTCAGCAGAGTGCCACCCTGGCAGGGTTGACCTGGGGCTCCCCATGGCACTTGGGGGTGCAGGCAGCACCTCATGGCACCTCCAACATAGATCCCTTCTTCTTAGCATGGACCAATCCATAGGCACCAACCCTTCCATAGCATCTAGCAAAGGCTGAGGAGCAACTCCACCTCAAAGATACTCATTTCTGCCTACCATCCGTCTTAAATCTTAATCATCTTGGCTCCTGCCATGTCAAGTATTGGATAAAAGTCATCGGGGACGGACTCTGAGCTCATCATCCCCAGGAACTGCCTGGTCATGGCTCAGCGAGGATTTAGGTAGTTTGGGGGGGTGGATAGAAGAAGCAGCAGGGCTGGGGGATATAACTTAGCAGCCAAAGGAGGACATAGCACTTTAGGGTCATGCAGCACCACCACTTCCACCACTGGCAGTGGCTTCGCTACCCAGCGCCAAACGCAGCATTTCCCATGAGCGCTGAAACGCTGGGAAAGAAACCTTGGGCAGCAGCAAAGTCAGGGACTGGGGAGCTCAGGGAAGAGCCTCAGAGGGTGACTGAAAAGATGAAGCAGCTGAGAGCAGGAGGACTGGGTCAGGAGAGCATCGCTGGGGCTGCTCTGCTGCAGGAGCCCAGGGATGTACCGCAGGGCTGGGGATGGTTCCCTGCATCTCAAGCTGCTGCTCAGAACACCACCGTGCTAAAGCAGGCTCCGCTCTCACCCAGCGCATCTGGAAATAACCCCTGTCTCTCCTCTAGCTCATGCAGCTAAACTGAGCCACCGGATGGACCTTCTCGCTCCTTCGGATCTCCTATTAGAGGGCATTGTGGAGAGCTTCTCCTACATTCTCTCCCTGCTGAAGGGCTGGATATTTTTAAACTGGGGAAAAAAAAAAAACAACTCACAAAGCCAGAGTCAAAAAACAAAGAACAGCAACAACAAAAAAAAGTAAGATTTGTTGGTTTGGGGTTTTTTTAATAACTAAGACTTTCAAAAATAAGAAAGCATGATGCAAATAACACGGCTGCATAAACAACCATCGCTGCACTGAATGGAAGCGAAGGAGCTGCTCTTCTGAGCTAATTTATGATAAATACAGGGCAGCTATTTTTCCACCAATACTATTGTGTGACAGCTCTGCTCATGGCCTGGCTGAGATGTTACGATGAGGGAAGCAGGGAGAAAGAGGAAAGAGATGAGAGAAGAGTTGGCAAGGTTTGTTGGCTACAGGAGCACTTAGCTCCCTTCAAATGCCCAAAATCCAGGGGAGAAATGCTTGGCTGAGGCTGCTGCAGAGGGCCCTGTGCTCCTGGTAAGGACCTAATGCCATGGGGCAACCAAACCAACATGCTCATCAGTTCACTTGTTTCCTTGAGTCTTGGCCAATAAAATAAAGCAGGTGTTTGCCAACGGCTGGGGAGACCCCATGGGGGGATTATGTCAAGGTGAGACCTTCTAGGCAAGCAGGGGGCTTGGGGCACAGAGAATAAACCCACAGTAAGTCTTTCAAGATGGACGTTGTATCTTCCACCATAAATCCACAAGTCTATCAGGCTACAGCGTTTTGCCACCCCCAGTGCTGAGTATCACCCATGGTATCACCTCCTTCATCCTTACAACACGTTTTACTTGCTACTGCTCGCCTAGGAAGTTCACACCTACACAGAAACTAAAACCACCGAGCGAGAAGGACACCACCTTTCTACAGCAATGCCTCTCTCTGAACGTGGTTTGGGGACCGGTGAGTTCACAGTGAGACTCCCCTGTGCCCCTCCAGCAGCAGAGACCACTGGTGATGGGGCTGTGCTCCCCCCAACAGACCCCAGGACCATGACAGGTGAAGGCATTGGTGAAAACTCAGGGAGACTCTGAGGCTTAGTGCAACATTTATGGCACATGTGCTCACGCACAGAGGATGGAGAGGGTATGAGACAGCAGGGAAGGGTTGGGATGGGGAGGATGGGCAGCAGAGGACATCACTGCTGCAGCCCAGGGTGGGATGAAGAAGATGGGGGGGTTGTTCACGAGGGAAGAAGTGGAATGTGGAGGAGGCAGAAGGTGAACAGCCATGGAGCATCCTTCATCATCACTGGGATGAGGTGATGCTCAGCCACCTACACTGAGCTCTGCAGCATGAGGCCATGGGGACCACAAACTGGCCCTGCTGCCTGGTGCAGGGGGCAATTAGCACAAACGAGGGCTCACCCTGCTCTCGCTTGCTCATCCCACTTGGCCTCAGCATCAAAGGCAGAAGCAGGTGATCCTGCCTCATCCCAACTTCATGCAAAACATCTGAGAGTGAGATGCAACTACATGGCACAGCAAATGTCCTGAAAGCATCAGCAGAAGACTCACCCAGACCGACCCTCTACCAGCATGCTTGGAGGCTGGATTCACCGCCCTTGCTCCTGCCTACCTCAGATTTTTATACATATGCACTTGTGCAAATTTTAAGACATAAAAGCACCTTCATACACGCCCCCATGATTAAAGTAACATCTCTTGCTAGCTGCAATTACGTTTCTAATCTTCATTTACTTATGTTAAAGAGGTTCAAATGCCGGCAAGGGGGAGTTAGAGGAGCAGCAAACAAACCAGGGCTGGTTAGTTTGCAGAGCCTCGTCATGTCTCCAAATTAAGCTAACTTAGACTACAATTGAATTATTCAGGATGGTTCCTGTCAAGCAATTATGCTCAATAAGGGCCTGAAAACGCAATTTGCTATCATCCCTCGCTTGACAGCTCATCTAATGGGCTCGAGGGCCCATCCGAGATGATGGGGAGAGGGAAATACCGGCACACGGTATTCAGATGGCAACACCAGCTCCCAGATGCTGCCCAAAGAGCATCTCTTCGGGGAGGTCCAGGGTTTGGCTGATGGAAGATGAATATGCAGGGGAAAACAGTCCTGGGCATGGCTGTTTGTTCAGCCAAGATGTCCATGGCTCCCTGCGTGGGGCTGGGGAGGGAGATGCTCTGTACAACCAGAGCTTGTCCACATCCCCGGCTCCGGCAACGAGCCTGAGGAAGGCAACGGGAGAGGGGAAGGACCCCAGTCCCAGCTGCTCCGCTCTGCCCGGCCCCAGAGCACCCCCAAACCCAGGGCTTTGGCAGTGCCTTCAGGAATGAAGATCGAAGCCAAAAGCAAAGCAGCAGTGGGGAGGGCGAGAAGGAAAGGCTCGCTGATTAGATATGTGCTGGGGCAAACAGCTAAATTAACAGGAATGTGGAGAAGCAACCTGCTGAGAGGGAGACCTGGAGGGCAGAAATGTAAGTGGGCATGGCCAGGAGGTAAAGAAGCCACTTGTGAAAGGTCACGGCTGCCCATGAAGGGGTTGCAGAGGCGAGGGGGAGCAGGACTCCTCCAGCTCCGGCTCTGCAGATGCATTTTCCCGCAGGGGGTAGCTAATAGCAGCGGCACTCCCTGGCCCCGGCAGGCTCCAGCGCTAAACTCATGAATCAGCAACATTTCCCCCTTTTTTCATTTAAAAAATAAATAAATAGATAAAGGAAATTAAATAAACTCATCGAGAACCAAGAAGCAACCCCTCCCCATCCGAGCGTCATGAGCATTGACCATGCTGGTTGGGATCAGAGGAGCCCTGGGGGTTAAATTGAAGCCATCTGCCTCATGGGTTCCCCCTGCTCGGAGGGGAACCGGCCCCAGACCTGACCCCATGTGCACGGGGAGCTGCCCGCCGTCCCCATCCCACCGCAGCCGGGCGTCCCTGGCGCTCTACCACCAGCTTGGCTCCTCCAGCCCTTGCAGAGAGGATGAAACGCTGCGGGGGAAGAGGCTCATTCCCATTCCGCTGTTGGCCCGTGGCACCCGCTGCTCCTCTGTAGCACAGGGTGGGAAGCGGAGAGGAAGAGGAGAACCGCAGGGGGAGGAAGGCACCATCCCTTAACTCCTCCCGTCACAGCCTGGAAGGGACACAACACAGCAGAGTCAGCACTGGGCACTTTGTCCCAGGGCACCACGGGTTTTTGCGGGGCAGGTGGTTGCAAAAAAGCCTCCCCAAGTGGGTTTGCCACAGAGCTGCCCCGGAATGCAGTGGCACTGTGGGAAGCAGTGCACTTCTGCACCTCCCCGCCAGCCCAGCCTGGGTTTTGCTGGTGCAGGCAAGTCTCAGATTTAGGACCATCTAGAGCGGAAAAGGCTTGTTGGGTACCACACAGCTCAGCCCCATCCCCGTGCATCCAGGCTCTCCCAGCAGCAGGAACCCCGAGTGCAGGTATGGCAGAGCCCCCGGGTACCGCAGCCGGCTCATCCGGGTGCACAGCTGGGATCTGTGGGTGAGCCAGGACCCCACGGGGAAGCCAGGACCTAACATGGGAACAGTGGCCAGAGCCGAGTCCCTCAGGAAGGAGGCAGCTCAGATGGAAAGCGAGAGCTGAGCTGAAGAATCCTCCCTCCCCTCGCACTTAGCAAAAGATGGGGCCGGTAATTAAGAGGAAGCTGCCGGCCAGCCACAGCCTAGGGCAGGCAGAGCGTGGCTCTGACTGCAAAAACCTTCCCAAACCCAACCAAGCAATTATACAGCCACCTGCTTTGGGGTTCATCAACCTTCAGCTTTCCTTGCCTGGCTGCAGGAGCCACCCTGGTGCCTGCTCGGAGCACGGACTGGTAATTAACTTCCCTCCTGATTATTGGCTTATGTTCCAGGTGATTTGGGGGCCATCTGACCGCTGGCTTTGTGCTGGTCCCAGGAGCCCCTCATCAGCCCTGAGCACACGGGGATGGGAGGTGGCACAAGGGACACTCCAGCGGCTTTCGCTGTGCCCGTAACCTTGGCGCCGCCCACACTTGTCACACAGATAAGGAAGCAAGGAGGTTTGTTATCAGATACAGCAGAAGAAATCTGCATCTCCAACCCTCAGTGAGGTCCAAAAAAGATGCTTGAAGTAGTCAAAATTGCCCTCACTTCTCTCCCTTAGCTCACCTCTGCCGCCATCCCTCCCTGCCCATTTCCAGCCTCCACAGTCTGGGCATGCACACCAGGAGAAGGAAAAATCCCCCCATGAATGCAACCCCTGCATGGATTAGGCTTTTGATCCTATTTGTCATAATACGATGAATTCAAGGGAAGAAAATGAGTCTCTAAGTGATACTTCTGGGTTTTGCCTGCTGTTACCAACAGGCCAGATCCTGAAACCCTGACTGGGGACCCATTTATGCTGTGTTTGCTGAAGCAGAGAGATGTGACTAAGCCAAAGCAATGAAACGGAGCAGGACTTGGCCACGAGCTGTCTGTGGGAGAAGAGACGATGTTCTTTTCCCAGCGCTGGAAGCTGCGATGGCTGCCACAGGCTGCAGGTCTGGGGAGGGACCCCAGGCAGGATATCCCCCCACCAGTTAAATCTGGGCAAAAGAAGGAAAAACCACCTTCCCAGGAGGAAAACCACTTTGAGAGGGGTGCAGAAGCAGGCACTGGAGCCCTGGCCGATGTCCCCAAAGCAGATATCCCTGAAACAGATGTCCTGGCCCCAGCCTGCCCCTGGACCTACCCTGCTTCTTCCTCCCAGCGATGATGGAGCACTTCGCTAAGCTCCTCCTGATCGTCTCCAACTACTTTCCCAGGCTTTTTCAGCCCAATAAGAACAGCCAGCACTGCAGTGACAGCTGGCATGGGCACAGCACTCTATGACCACCCTTTCTACCCATGCTTGCCCCCCCCACCATGGCACCAATATACGCACAGCTTGTCCCCATGCCCCCCGCCAATGCTACCCAGTCAGCTGTGACAGTGGCGTGCTGAGGGGTGCAGGCAGAGCTTCCAGCCACCACAGGGAAAACCAGGCAAGGACAGGGACTTACTCTGCTGACTTCCAGAAGTGCCCGGGATGGGAAAGGCGACGGTTGCGCTTTGGCAGTTTCTCCAGCATGTCCATGAGCTTGGTGAAGGTGGGTCTCTCCTCTTGCTCATAGGCCCAGCAGAAGAGGAGGATGTCCTGCAGCCACACAGGACAAGTGCGTGAGCAGAGCCAGTCCCCCTCCCACCATGATCTCCGCACCTAACGTCCTCCCAGCAAGGACCCCACCTCCATCACTGCATCCTTCTGAAGTGCCAGGGCAGAGGGAATGTGTCCACCCCCGTAAGGACAGTATCTCCATCACCGCATCCCTGCAAATGGCTGGCATGGAGGGAACATGCAAACTGTTCTTGTGCCACCAGCAGCTAGACTGAGTCCCACTGGCTGGAGGGGAAGGGACCCCAGAGGGAGGGACCCCTCGCTTTTTTGCTGGCAGATCCTGGGCAGCACAGAGAATTTTTCAAAGGGACCCCCCACCCAGGGCATGCACCAGTGGGGCACGTTCCCCCTCCATGCACACACACACATACACGCGGGGCTCCAGCACCTGCTCCACACCACCTACCGAGATCTCCTTGCCCATCCCGATCTGGCTGAGGTTGGGCTTCATCCCTCTTCCCACCTGCCAGATTATTGCCTCCGCTGGCTGTGTCTTGAAGGGCCATTCCCGCGCATGCAGCTCATACCAGATCGTGCTGTTGGGAGACAGCAGGGATTAGAGTTGGGAGGAGCTGGGAGGCATCGCACAGGGGTACGGCTGCTCATTGCACCCACATCCACTGCCTCTCCCTGCTCTAAAAATCATCCACATCCAGGAGGTGCTTCATCCCAGATATGACACCAGAGATGCTCAGCCCTCATTACAGAGACATCACCTCTCCCATTTTCCAGAGGAAGTAACTGAGGCTGTCAATTTGACTGACAGCCTGCTGCAGCCCCTGATTTACACCAGGGGAGAATATGGTCCATGGGCAGGAGGACAGAGGCTGATGGATGCACAGGCAGAGGCATGTGCAGAATAATGGGCAGAGCTGCCAGCCAGCCTGTTACATCAAGTGGGAATCTCCCACTAGGATGCAATAGCACCTTGCCCCGCTGCCCGCCGAGTAGCTTAATAGATGATGCGGGGGGTAAATACATGGTCCAGCCGCCGGGCTGGCATTTCTAACTCTGCCACCTGCTCCAGCTGCTTGGGGCAGCAAGCACCAGGGAAGAATGAACCTGAAAATTCACTTTTGCTCTGACTTTTTCCTTTTTCTTTTGGAAAAAGCACTCCAAACCACAAAAAGCCATCCAAGCCATGGCATGAACCATCCCTGGCACCCTCACCGGGTGATGGCACATGAGAACCCCCAGCCATCTGCCACTGCACTGCTCTTATCACTAAGCCAAGCCCTCCTTTCCATGAGGACTTCCAAATCCAAGGGAATATCCCAAAACAACGGTATCTCTGGCTGAGCTGGCAGGCATCCCCGTGGTCCTCCACCCCCGCTACCGCCTGGGACTTTTCCACCCTTGTTTTCCAGCACTCGGAGGCTGGATAAGCCCCTGCTCCCACAGTGCTGGCCCTGATTTCCAAGGCAAATTCCCTGGACTTACTTTTCCCTTCAAGGGATGCCATCACAGCCAGTTAAAGCAGCGAGAAACAGAGTTAAAACAGCATCTGGGTGGAAAAATCTGGGGGAGGGAGTCTGATAAATGAAAGAACACTCTTGGATGGGTGGCTCCCTGATTTTTGAAAAATATACATACATTTTGACTATCGATCTCAAAAAATGTGAATAATGTGAGATGCCCATTGGTGCTGTAGGCACAGAGGAACGGGGAGGCTGGAGAGAGACAGGTCCTGGTGGCACAGGACAAGATGTTCAGGCATCAGCCAGGATTTTTAAAGTGCCTGAATGCATCCGATGCCGTTAAATTCAAATTTCTAGTTGGGAGTTTGAGGCTTAAGTTTTCACCTTCGTGTGATGCATCCCAAATATCTGGACTGTGTTTCCTGGCGTACAGATGGTGCTATGGAGAGTGATCTGCTGCTCCATCTCCCTTTGCAGAAGACCACACATCTAACATTAATTGTTGCCACAATCTTGCAGACTTTGTCGAGCACGTGCCGTCAGCCTCAGCACCCCGCTCTGCGCCGCCTTCACCCACGCTTTAATTTAAAATTTCTGTCTTCTTTAAAAGATCTTTTCCTCTCGCTGTTGCTGATCCCCAAATCCCTAGAGGGAAATGGCGATGGCAATAACCCTCCGGATCAGCTGTGAGCCTCCTGGGCTCAGCGGAGGGCAGCAGAAAAAAGAAAGACAAAAAATGTGGGAAAATCTTTTAATCTTTTAAGGAAATTCATGCTTTACATAAGGGCAGAGCTCACACTCAAAGAAAGGAGGAAAAACTAAGTCTAAGTAACTGACTCTCACTCAGTTCGATATGATCCCTTAATTACTTCTTTATTTTTGTGCTAAAGATATACCTCAGGGAGGGAGGAAAAAAAAAGCCAGACCCTTTCGGCTGTAATTACTGTGGTTTTGATGGAAATATCGCCTCCCATAACAGCCCCATGCACACTAATCCCCGCAGCCTTTAAGGTATCCACAAGAAAATTAATCCTCTGGGTAAAGCCCCCAGCCCTATGTCCACCTCGAGAAAGGTTTTATCAGGGCAATTGGGCTCCTGCCGTAAGGGAGGCTTGCTTTCAGATAAGCGGCAGGAGTGATGAGCCAGTTCGCTGAAGGAGACTCATCAGTTCTCCTCTTCTTGACCTTTAGGCATCTCATCTCCCCAGCAGCCCAAGCTCACAGCAGCAGCTACTGCTGCCAGCCCCTCTGCAGCTGGCTGGTGGAGAGAATTGGGGTGTCTGGGGGCTCCCCAGCCTGTGTCCCCAACCTTCTGCATCCCTAGCTGACATCCCGGTGGTACCCACCCCAAGAGGATGCAGGGGAGACATCACACCAGGCTGGCGTCCCCATGATGCTCCAGATCCCATTGCCCAGAGCCACCATGCTCCATAGCCACAACAGGGGATTTGGTGTTTTGGGAGGGAGTTAACACAAAATTTCTCAAACAGGAAGGGGCTCTGTGCCCAGCGATGGGGATTCCCACATGAAGCATCCCCTTGGTGTTGCAGCAAGCAAACCGTGTCCCCTTCCCCTCCCGGCTGCACAGAGCAGCTCACAGCTGGCACAACTGTGCCGGTTCACTGCAGCCTGCCCACCTGCCCTGCCGCAGGGACTCACCCCAGCGCAAAGACATCCGAGTGCTTGGAGAAGGGCAGCTTGTCCTCCTCGGTGTCCGGCGAGAGCTGGCGGATGATCTCGGGGGCAAGGTGGCACAACCAGCCATTCTGGATGCGCAGCTTGTTCTCCCGTCTGCCAAAACACGGAGCCAAAGCCATGGGTACCACAGCAGGAACATCACCACCGTGCCACCAGCGAGTAGCCCCCCAGCTCTCCCACCCTCTCCCCAGGGCATTTATGCCTGGTTTTCCCCACAGCATCCTTGCAAAGTCAGGTTTTAACCCTGTTCTGAGAAATGCCAGCATGGTGGCTTCACACTCGTCCCTGCCAGGTGGCAGGGCTCAGTTTGGGCACAGGGTGGGCAAGGGGCAGCTTCAGCTCTGCTGGGCTGCTAATGGGGATGCAGGGTCTGCCAGGGCCCTCACTGTGACCAAAACTCTTTTAAAAGAGCAGGGACAACAGGTTACCTGGGGCAAATCCCGCCAGCACTGACATCTCGTCTGGCCCCGCTGTAGTTTGAGCAAAAGGTTGGACTGGTGACCTCTAATGGCCTAGAAATCAGTGTTTTCAGGTGTTTGGTCCCCAACAGCCCCTCCAGCCCACCTTCATGTCCAGACCTCCAATGTCATCACCCACAGGCACAGCCTGGCTTCGTTACCATCACCAGCCTCTCTCAGCTAATCTCAGCCATCTGTCTTCTACCTCCTCAAGGCCCCCCTGCTCAGTACAAATACATTAGGCTCCTTTGGCCAAGAGCTGAGGATGACATTGGTTGCTTCTTCATCCTTTATATCCTCCAGCAGGCACCTAGGGTGCCCAACTGGCTTAAAAAGGGTGCCCAGGTAGGGAAATGGGCAGGGACCACTGGTGGTGGTAGCACATTAAGCAGCTTAATCGTGTGTCTGAGACCAAATTTGGGAGCACAATTTTGCAGGAGGTAACAAAGACTGTCACATGCCCCATTGGAATAGAGAAGGAAGTGCCCACTGACTTGTCCCAAGGAATTTCTCCCTGGTTTTGCTTTGATGCCCTCCCAAATATGGTGATGCTCAGGAGTAAGGGATAGCAGTGGGGTCATCTCTCCTCCTGAACTTCAGCGTGGGGCCAAAATCCCAGAGCCCATGTCCCAGGGGACACTACCCAGGCATGGGCATGTCCATCCACCCCTGAGGCAGGATGACAAACTCCCACCACAAATGCTGACTGCTTGGCTGGCTTTCCCCCCCCATGGCTGTGTGCACATAATGTGCACAATCCCAAGGTGATACAGTCCAGATTCTCCCAGGCACAAAGCCACCCCTGTGCCCAGCATCACCCCTGGGTCTGGCAGTGACCAGAAGAGTAACCCCCTCCCCTAGGGAAGGACACTGCTGGTCCAGGGATTAAGCCTCCATGCCCCCTCTGAGGTCTCCATGGCCCCTCTTCATCCTGCTGCGCTGGAGCTGTCACCGCAATCAGCAGCTCCAGCAAGGCACGGACCCTCTGGCCCCAGGAGCCGCAGGCGAGAGCACTTTGGCACAGGGGGGAGGCTTTCAGCTCCCCAGCCAGCTCCCGCCACCATCCTCCAGCCCTGTGCAGCTCTTAATTACAAGCCGTCGTTAAGCACCAGAGCAATTAGAAAAGATGTGGAGAAGCTCACTAGTCCTTCCCTGTGTCTATGTTCTCTGCCTCTGGGCAGGCAGTGGGGAGCGGGATGCAGTGGGCAGCACTCGGATGTGTTCCACCACCCTCAGCAAGACCAGGATTGCACATAGGGCTTTCTATTCTTGTTCACTCAAGTCATCCAGCGCTGTGATCTCCCATGAGCAGCATTCAGGCTCACCTCGGGATGCTCCAGGGACCAGATCTGGCTCCACAGCTCTGGTAGAAGCCCAGCCTCAGCCCTTTGCAAAGCTCACGTATGCCCAAGCACGCAGCTACAGGCTTACAAGCTTCCAGCAATGAAGGCTGAGCTTTAATGCACTCCCAAACGTGGCTCAATTACAGCAAAATGGTTTCATGACAAAAATTTGCCTGACTTCATAACCAGCCTGGCTAATTCCACTAGCAGAAAGCAGCACAACCAGCCAAGCATCTTCTAAACCCACTGAAGGACAAGCCAGCCCCAAGGCAAAAGCAAGGGCAGAAAAGCTCTTCAGATGACTCAAGACACACCTCATGCTCCTCCTAATTACAGAGCAGCCCTATCAAGCCCAACAACGTTTAAATAAAGGAAAAATAAATCTGATTTCACCAGGATAAGACACTGGATTAGGAAGTCTCTGCAGAAAGTATTTTAGTTGCAATATCTGTCTTGTTTTTCAGCAGCACAAGCGTGTCACAGCACGGATGGACGCTACAAAGTCCTTGTGGTGGATGCTTTCATGAACTGAAGGTGAGCCTGGTCTAGGAGGACAAGGAAGATTTTTAAGCCATTTCTTTTTTTAACCCTAGTGAAAACAGGCCAGTTTATAGTTCTCATTCACATCTGAAGTAACATCACTGTCCTTAGCTCAGCCTGCAAAAATTTGCTCCCTTCTCCATACATGCTTGTCCATGCAAGCCTCTGAGGACCCAAACCTGTTCTTTATCATTCTTCTTTATCTGGGAGAAACCAGAACCGGCAAAAAAACACCCTGAAAAGGGAAATCAGACCTGCAGACACTTGCTGCTTCAAAATTCATCGTGACTGGTGAGTGTGGATCCCCAAAGCCTTCTCCACCAGCAGAAGACGTGTGCCACCAGTAGTCCAGGGCAGCCACACTGAAAGCTTCTTGGGACAGAAATTTCCCCATATTTCTACCAAAACACTGCTCGTTTCTGTCCAGTCTTACATTTCTGACCATCCTTCCTCTCCTGAGTAATCTCCTGGACTTTACCCACCATGTGCCATCCCAATCTTGTGCAGAGATGGCCACGCATTGGTCCATCCCATTGGATGCCCCATCTCCGCAGGGTCTTGGCTTTCATTTTATCTCCAGAGCATCTCTGACCTTCTAGCAAAGGCCCCTGGCAAACTTTGGCCCTTTTGCCCAAATCCTTTTATTACTGCTGGAATGAGCTGCAGCTTCATCCTGGCAGGACCTAAGCCCCAAACCCCCTGCCCAGCTGCTACACCAGAGCCAAAATCCACTTCTCCACTGCAGGGAGAGCAGCAGCACTGCTGGATTTCTTGGGCTTCCTAAGCTTTTGGCCAAGTTTGTGCTAAAAGCAGATGATATTTATACAGGCAGAATGGAAAAGCTGGCTCCCCATCTCACCATGAGAGGCATGGGATGGAGAAGCGGCCGTTGCCTTTTCCTCTAATCATTTGACCTCATCACATGGGAACTAGACCAAAAAAAAATATATAATTTCCAAGGTGCACTTGATCTCCTGATCACCTTCACCATAAAGTGATGACTTGCCACAACAACCTCTCCAGTGACAAACCCCACCATGTGGGGTGATGGAGACCGAAAGGACCAGAAGGCAGGTAACATGCTGCTGGAGGAAACCTGCCTCAGCTGCTGGTGCCGATAACGCTGCGCTTGACCCGTGCTGTTTCTAACACAAAGGGTTCAGTGAAAAATCACTCTCCCAGGGGAAAAGTCAGCAATGCTCTTTTTTTTTTTAGTTTTAGCAAGAAAGGAGAATATAACCTTTGTTCTTTTTTCCCCTCTTCTGTTTCCTTTCCCCCCCATCTTTGTTTTCCTTCCTTTCCACTGCTGCTGAGACAATTTGCCCTGCCATGTCTACAGCTGGAAAACCTCCCAAAGCACCAGGGGAAAAAAAACCAAAAAAACATTTAATAAGGAACATTTACCAAATGGGCTTGATTCTAAGTCCAAAGAGACCAAAAACGTCATAATGCTGTAAATGTCCCAAGCTTGGCTCTCATTTTCTCTGCGTCTTGCTCCATGCCCTGGCTCAGTGCAGATACCACGGCCAGATGTCTGCAGCACCTGAAAGGTCACTGGAGCGGCCAGGGGACAGCCCAGGGATGGCACCGTGTGACCTGGGCTGCCGCTCTGGCTGCACCGTTTGTCAGCCCAGAGGCAGGAGGTGAAGCAGATGCTGGGGGATTATAACAATAGTGTTAGGGAAAGGCCAAGGAACAAACTGGCTTTGCTGGCCCTGGTGAAACAGAGCCCAAGGAGCATCTCCTGCACAGCTGCAGGGTGGTTTGGCCATGGAAATGACGCATCCTGTGGGAAGAGGTTGGGTCCAAGAAACCATGCCTGGGGCCAGGTCCTGCCTCTCTGAACCAAACTGCTAGAGACTCGCATGCAGCATCATGCTCCTTCTTACCGATCAAAAGCAACTCTGCCATTAAACACTAGGTTTAAGAAATAAATGAAACAAAATAAAATTGAAACAAGCTGCAACTTCTGCACCCAAGGAGTAGAGCAGTTTGTTTTCAGCGCTCAGTGCTGAGTGAAGACCCACCTTACTGCAGAAAACACAGCTCTGCTCTTGCCATCCCTCTGGGGCTTTGCACCGCAAACCCAATGATGGTGTTGAGTGTGGAGCTGCATTTCAAGGGAGCACCACTGGTGGGGCAGAGGGGTTTCTGCAGGAGCTACAAATCTTGCTCTTCCCAAAGCAGGCCTCCTCAAAAGCAAAATCCCAGGAGGTGAGATGGTAAAGTCCCAGGGGCAGCCCCAGGACACTCAAAGGCACCTTGTCCCCATGTCTACCAAGGCTGCAGACCCAGACAGGCACTTGCAGAGGAGGTTTTTGCGCTACCTCTCCATGTTCCCAGCTCAAATGGGGGCTCTAGGGCATGAGGAAGAATGCCAGTATTTCCACCATGCTGTGTCCTACCTGCCTGCTTGGAGAACTCCCGAGATACTGAAGAGGCCAAAGTCTGTGATCACCACCTTCCCGTTGTCATAGAAAACGTTTTTTGACTTGAGGTCCTTGTGAAGGATCCCCTTGGCGTGCAGGTAGCCCATTCCCTAGGATGGAAGAGAGAGAAAAATGCCTCAAAATTGAAAAAGCAGCACAAACAGATGGGATAACGCCCAAGCAGGGGCAGCCCCACCATTGCCAAGATGGGGAGAGCCCAGCCATGAGCACCCCTGTACCATCACAGTACATCCATGCCACTGAGCTCCAGCTGGGCCACAGCTGGAGGCTGCACATCCCCCAATGTTCCTACAGACAGGGCAGGTGTCCGGGGGGTGTCCTTGGCTTGGGACAGGCAATGGATGGTGCTCACGGAGGGCGAGGGGGTCATGGTGTGGGCATCTCAGCCACGATAGCTCCCACTCATCTTCCTGATTAATTGGTTATGCAAGGAAAATTAGCGGCAAACCAAACTGGCAGTCACTCTCCTGAAATCCTCTGCGGAGAAATTGATGATGATGATGATGTTTTCGCCTTTGTTCACTTTCGGGGCTGGGAGCAGAGGGGTAATAAGTCAAAGCTCCCCATCACACACCCTCGCTGAGCCATTAGTGCCTCCTATGTGCACACCGACACCATTAGCCTGGAAACCAGCGCCTCGCAGGAGTCCTGCCTTAATTCTTTTCCCCTAAGAAAAGCTACTTGGTGGTTAATTAAAATTATTGCTAATGATGCAAAAAAAGGCCATGGGTGGGAAATCCAAACTCCCCTGCACCAGGCTTGTTTAGCATCAGCAAATCAAGCAGGCTGTTGACAGCTCCATGCAGCGGACATTCAGCTCAACAGGATAACCAGCTCTAGGAGTGGGGAGGGCGATAAAAGTCATTTATCCCAACTTCAGCAGGGCTTTCGATGCTGTCCCACTTCTCATTCTCATAAGCAGACTAAGGGAAACTTGCTCAAGAGGAAGCTACTGAAGGATAAAAGCCAAATGGGCCAGCAAACTGTTGCTTAAGAGCAAATATCAGTTGTCTATTGCTGGCGTGGGGGGATTTACTAACTGGATTTCCACAGGGGTCCATCCTAGGTCTGATCTTTTCACGTCCCGTCATTAACCACGCAGGCAGTGGAACATGAATATATTTGTAATTTGCAGCCAACGTGGAGATAGGAGTCACAATCCAAATTCAGAAATGATTGGGAAAAATTGGGAAAGCAACCTGAAAAAAACCCCAAATCCTCAAATGCAAATGCGCAGGATATGGGGGGAAAAAGGTCTCACCAGTGGCAGAGACTTGCAGGGCTCTGCTCCGGCAGCTGGAAAGCCTGGGGGCAGCCAGGGACAATGTGCTGCTGGGGACAGCAAACACCCCAACCCAGCAAGATACAGGGGTTCACCCGCACCCCTCAGCGGTCAAATCCTGAAGAGCCTCTGCTAAGAGAAGCTGGAGGAAGGAAAGGATTTGGGGCTGAGGCTGGTCCTAAGATGCCACAGCTGCAGCTGCATGCCAGGACCATTCCAGTCACCAGGATTAATTAGGGGTCTCTGGATCCCAGCACATGAAATAATAATGAGGTTTTAAAATCTGCTTTAAAATGTCACTGTCACCTTCATAAAGTGCCAGGGTTATGCAAGAAACAGCATTTCAATGCTGCGAGCCTGTTCCTCCTGCAAGGTGCAGTGCAGGGCCCTGAGCATCCATGGGACAGGATGAGACCCGGTGCCATGGGGATGCTTTGCAGCCCCCTCCCATCGGCCAGGGCTGACAGGAGCTCAGAGCAGGCAGCAGGGCCTTTGCACCCTTTGCACGCAGCATGGATGGGAATGCATCTCCCATGCAATCCCCACACGCAGCCAAGCCTTTGCTGGAGGTATTTCTCAAGGAATTCTCAGCAAACCCAAATCCCTCATCTCACTCCATAGGGTATCATGCAGATCCCACTACAAATTCCAGCTCTGCCACCTTCACCCCCGGGATGATCTGTGAGAAAACACTCTTTGGCCCAGTAACGCCTTAATTTGCTTGGCTGCCCGGCGTGTGCGAAAAGCCAGCTCCCTCTGCCGGCTTTGCTTCTTAAATAAATTAACTTTCGCCTCCGAGGATCACGGCATAACGAGAGCCCTTGCATCCGCTAATCCAATAATCTTAACGGCTCTCCTATCGCATAAGGGGACTCAAAGGATAAAGTCAAACAACTGCCGCGACCGGGTAGCTGAGCCAAAGCCCCTGCTGTGGTCCCGTCTCCAGCTCCTCCGGCCAATGCAGCCCCCAGCCCAACCAAAGCAAGATGTCGGGGTTTTCCTTCGCTTCTCCACACCAGCCACCTCCAAGTCCACCAAAACGTCCTTCATGTCTGCTGATGGTTGACATGGAGGGGTGGGAAGGCAGAGAAACTGCTTCTCCTGGTGCACATCAGTGATGGGCCATGTGTCTGGGGCACAGCAGCTGCGACAGGGGTATGACGGAACCTCTCCAGCAAGCCGGAGCTGCTGTCTTAAAACCCCTTGGGTGCACAGGGAGAGCCTGGGCTCAGCACCCATTCTGCACAGCTTTGCCTTTGCACCTCTCTGAACTCCTACAGGGACCTGGGCCAGCCCCGAAGTCCCTCTGCCCTGCGGCGGGCTGCAGCAGGAGCACCCAGCCCCGTGCTCGCCGGGAGGAGAGGAGATGCAGGGGGGCTGCAGCGAGCTCTGCGTGCAGTCCTGCTGATTTGCTTCAGCATCTCGTGGGTGACATTCTTCACCGTGTTGCTTTCATCTCACAGACCCAGCCACGCTTCCCCAGTGCCAGCAATGCCTCGCAACACCACACTTTGAAGTTTCCAACTTCTCCCTATATGCACGTGCAGGGGACAGGGGTCTCTCAGCCCAGTCCTCCAAACCCCAACCCACAAGCAGTGATGCAACCCGCCTGGAGAAAGGGGCTGAACCCAGCCATTACCTCCTGCTGTGAACATCTGGGACGAGAGAACCCTGAGCATAACTGCAGCGGCAGTCAGGGGAAAACATACAAGGCAACCCAGCGCGAAGCCTCAGAGTTTGCTTAGTGAGAAAAATCCATCTTTAAAGTGGAAAATACAGATTGAAACTAGAAATCAGCAGAGAAGCCCTCAGCACGGATTCAGGCCATAGTTTGCTGCTCCAAGACGCCCCTTGCAACACTGGCTCAGCAAAGAGGGTAAGCCTGTGCTCAACTGTCAGCTCCTGCCCAGAGCCCAGAGGCTTCAGGGGAATTTAAGGAATTTACTTTAAAACAGCATGCACTTTGCTAAATCTGGGTGTAAGTAAATGCAAACCAGACAATCTAATAAGAGACAGCATAAGCACAGGCAGGGGAATGGCACCGCTCAGGGTATATTACAGAACACGTTCTTATTTATAACATGGATTTGAATATTTAAGGGGGTTTAAGATCTGCCAAAAAAACTACTGGCTTTTTTTCCCCTTCCAATAGAAATATGTTCAACATAAGCTCAGCCCCAGATGATTTGCTATGGCTGTTTACCAGAGGTGCTAGCTGACCTCGAGCAGGACACAGGGCCACTGTCGCAGCTCCCATGGTAGGACACGTGCCAAATCTTTTTGGTATCATTTAGTGTTAAATATGTTTGGAATCACAGTACAACCCTACTCTAGCAGACGGCTCAGCACCACTTAGGAAAACAAGCCGTTGCAGACACTCGATGGGAAGCTTTGATGGCTCAGGACTCAACTTCCCAGCCACTTGACCCTGCCACGTGAGGATCCTCCTCAGCATCTATTCATACGGTCGCATCTGAAGTGTTGAAGATGCACTTTGAGTCATCTCTGTGAAAGGAAAAGTTTTTTTAGCTCTGAAAACTGCACGTGTGCTCTGCCTTGTGGCGTGCACAGCCTCCTGCCACAAGCACCACAGCACTGACTCCTCCATGCACGCTGGCTGCAGGGATGCTTGCACTAGAGATATGGAAACCTCAAATCAACAGCAGATTGTTTTTTTTCTTTTTTTCCAAGACAAGAGGAATACCCAGCCAGTAATTCACTCATGGCAGCAAAGCTGGACTTAAACATCTGCACTTCAAAGGGGGAAGAGGAGCTGTGGCCAGGACGAGCTCCAAGTTCATCACTGCACAGGGAGCCTGTGGGAAGCCTTGGTGGCACCCCAGTTCAGCTCAAAGTGGGTGAGGGAGGTTTAAGAGACCTGGATTTTAAAGTCAAGAGGTGCTATCCTGCCCAGCCTCCTTGGCTTCTTCCCTCCCGCTCCCTGGAGCAGCCTGGCTGAGCTCTGGGCTGGATGTGAACCCCACTGGTGACAAGCTGCCCCCACACCACACCGTACCTTCACAATTTCTTGTGCTATCTGCCTTGTCTTGTTGACATCCAGGACGATTTTGGCATCTCTCACCACTGAGTAGAGAGTCCGTCCTTTACACAGGCTGAAAGAACAGGAAAAGGGAGAAGATAAAAAACATGGATTATAAACCCCGGCCAAGAAACATCCCCAAATTATAAAGGCAGCGGCTGTGGCAGGGAACTATAAATAACTGCAAGAGCTTTGGCTACATCTCAAGGCAGGCTGAAGATTCAGCAGGGAAACTGGGGGCTCTCCCCAGTTCGGCACTGGGGTGGAGCTCGTGCTGCTCCCAGTAACCTGGGCTAGTTCCCGGCTCTTCCCGCATCCCAGCCATGAGCAAAACACCTGGCCCTCTTGCTTCAGACTTTTTGTGCAAAACTGGCCGCGGCTCCCCGCCTCTTCCCTTGGAGGATACAATACTCACAGATGTAATATGAGTCAAAAGAGGAAAGACAGGGAGAAAAAAAAAAAAAAACAAAAAACAACAAAACCCCAATGCACTGTACAATGTCCTCCAATTTTCCTTCTCGTACCAATTACAGTAAAATCTATTTACAGAGCCTTAATTACCAAAGGCAGCTGGAAGGGGGGGGGGAGGGTCTAAACCAATTAAAAATATATTGACATTTGAATATCATAATGGAGTACGTGGGTGGATGCTGCCTCGACTCCCGCCCACAAAAAAGGGCTTTTTTGCTTTTCTGTATCCACCCACGCTCATTACAGGCAACTTTAGAAAGATGAGACTGGATACCTGTGCCTGGGAAATAAAGCACCCGACACACATCTCGTTAAAGAGGTTTCGGCGACTGCAGACATTAATTTGATCCTGTTCTAGTTAACAAATAAAAAGTTACAGGTTTTAATTCCCCTGCTCTCCCTCCGCTGCATCCTCATTCGGCTCCATCCACCGCTTTCCCCCTTGCCCATCTCCAGCCCTGGGGATGCCAGCACAGATGGCTCTGCATTTGTTCCCTGGGAGGTCAGGAGGTTTGCCCCATTTGGATGCAAACAACCAGCCCAAGCTGTGCCTCATTCTGAGGGCTGAGGAGCATCACATTGAGCCACCCTGGGTTTGCCTGGGTACCACGTTGTTCAGATGGGGAGAGGGGATGGTTTGGACCCCTGGTATGGACAAGGGGAGGAGGCACACCAAGGGCAGCGATGCTCAGCACAGCCCTACAGAGCAGTGAGCAGCCTCGCCCCACAGCAACTTCTCCTGGGTTGCAAATCTGGATAAATTGGAAATGCATCATTCTGGTAAAGCCCCACTTTTATTTTTTACCCCGAGGCTAGCTCACGGCAGTACGATGAGGCAAAACCCCCCGGAGACTGCACCATGTTTTCCCTGGGGACGTTGAAAATGGCACCAGCAACCTCCCCGAACCACAGCGCTGCTGCCATCCCCCCCTCACTGCCGCATGGCCAAAGCCATCACTGGGATGCAGATAACATTCCCACGAGCAGTTAGTCCCCAAGAGCAGGGATGTTAGAGGCTTGCCTCCAGCAAGCTGGGGAAAGCTGGATGGTGTTTATTGGGATTAAACCTTGCTTGCTTCTTCAGAAGCTCAGGGGTACAAAGGACTCTCCTGCTCCTAAACCAAAAGCTCCACATCCCTCCATGGGCAGAGTGCACCATTTTCAGGTCAAGCAGCAAAGCTGGAACAGGAGCAGTCCCATATCTCACAGGTTTTGGAAAGACAACAGCACCCTTCAAAGTACTTTGTCAGGGGTTGTGATGGAAATAACCTGGCTGAATGCAAGTGAGCTGTGGTAGGGATTTTAGGGCATCTTTGTACCCATGCAGCTGCCTCCTCAGTAATGGTTTTCCTTGCTCAGGTGTCTCAGCACATCCCTGAGCACATCAGCTGGACTGCAAACCCCAGGCACTCACAATTACAAATGAGAACTTCTTCTCACTAAACCAGCCGCTTCCTATCTTCTGCAACAGTTTGGCTGCAGTCAAATATGAATTTGACTGAAGATTAAGATCCAAGCACTCAAAATCCTACTTGGAAATAAGCGATAAAGAAAACCTTTGGGTTTCTGCAACTGGAATTAAAGTGTGCAAAATAAGGACAGACATGAATTCTCTTTCCACCACCTTTACAGTATGAAGTTTTCTTGCAATAATTTGCTAACTAAACCTGTAAAGCTTTAAGCTCTACAATGCAACAGGCTTTCCACCACCTCCCATGCCTGACCTGCCTGCGCAGGGAGGAGTTCCCCCATCCCTCCTCGTTCCCCAGAAAACGCTTGTTCTCCCCCTGAGAAAACCATTACACAAAGACACTTGTGGTCTGCACTAGTCAGGAATCAAGACTGCAAATGCAATGAATAGATTAGTGCTGGAACAGGGTTTGATTTCAGCCCTAAAGTGAGTTAAGATCAGCTGTTTTCCTGGAAAAAAAGGTTGTTTAGAGAAAAATCCTCAAATTTCTGCCTATCTGAACTGCTGAGATAACCCCGGGAGCAGAGCACACAGCCCTTTTCTGATGAGATTCCCATCTCTCCACTTCGTTTACAGAGGGACCACATTAAAAGAGGCAATGAATGCACCCAGCGCAAGCATTGGCACAAGGAGAGCAGCCACCGCTTGGCCCTGCGGTGGTGACTCCAGCACATGGCAAAGTCCCGTGGGCATGGGACATGCCACCACCGCTCCCCAGACCCTGGGAGAGCTGGCAAGGCAGCCCAGGTGCCTCTCTCCTCCCCTCAATGAATAACTCCTCTGAATTAATTCAACAAGCGACCGTTGCACTGGCATTTGTTAGAGTTTTCTTGCTGGATAAGGAGCTGCCAATGCAGAGATAAAGCCTGGTTGATACCTATTATGCAGCACCTGAGCCTATTCAGCCACCACCTGCAGAACCTTTTCATGGCAGAGCTCAACAATTTCACTTCTTCTCGTTCCTCATCTGCCGTCAATCGCTCCCCATTCGGGCAGGAGCGGCAGGCACAAAGCACGGCTCCCAGGGCACGCACATCATCTTCTGCCTTTCCACTTCAAGAGGCCTCCGCTGAACCACGGCATTGAGGTACCCATCCAGCTTCGAGCGAGTGATGCTGCGGATCACAAGGCCAGAGACCGCCTACGCTTGACACCAGAAACAAAGGCAGACAATTTGCATCTTCAGATGCATCCCAGCTTATTCACCACTGGAGTACGCATTCATAAATAAATACTTGTCTTCTCCTCCTAAACCTCTCCATCCCACCTGTTGGCAGAGCAGGCAGGTTGCTGACACGTGGCCCGGTACCATGCGGTGACCAAACCCCATCCAGAGCCAAGGGACAGCCTGGTCGGGCAGCTCGGGGAGATGCAAAGCTCCTTCCCGGGGTCCCTAGCATCCCGGAGCGCACCTCAACCCACGGCGCAACCTCACAGCCTTCCCCAGCACTAGGACGGTCCCAGCCCCAGCCCGCTGCAGATGCAACTCTCTATTCAAAATGAGGTTTTGAAGTGTTCAGCCAAGCAAGCCAAATCCCAAATTGCTTTATAAACACTCTGCATTTCACCAAAGTGGGCTGAAGACATCAGCAATGGGAGCAAAGCCAAAGCAACTTGCAGAGGAACAATTTGGAAGGGATGAGTGAGGAAGAGCTGGAGCACTGCCTCTTGATATTTTTGCCATTTGATGTGAAAACAGCCTCATCCATCCCCCACCCACTGGGGTTTTTCCATCCCCCACCCGCTGGGTTTTTTCCACCCCCATAATATTGATGGCCATCACCTCTATAGGGTTGAAGACCTCCGTCTGGCTCCCGCTCAGGAGCAGGAATAAATTCAGAGCTGACGGTACGGCGGTTGTACGCAGGTCGCGATGCCATTACCAGTGTTTTGTGCTTTTCTTCCCTCTGCCCAACCATCCACATAAATGCCCATTAAATTAAATAGGATCATTTGAACACCCCAAAGTGATAAATGCCAGACCCAGGAAGCTCATTACTTGCTAGTATATTGATTTATGGGGAACCAGCTCAGATACCATGGTGATAGTCGACACTATACACCCAGGGGAGACACAGAAGGAGAGAGAATGGGAATTAATAAGTACTTTAATATAAAAATACCTCAGCTAGCAGGTTACATCTGTGCTTGAGGAAAAACAGAGCAAAGGAGGAGCTGCTCAGATGTTTCCACACTCCCCATCAGTTTACTGGTTTTTAGTATTTCACGGAAAAAGAAATCTTTGGGGAATATTAAGAAAGATACAGCCACAGCAACCAGAGCTGCTGAGCTGGGACTTATTTGATTTCATTTGAGTAAGACTAGCTGCGGCAGAGAGGAGAGGGATGAGTACTGCATGTGCCTGCACGTGCCTGAGTTATTCGGGAAGTTTTCAAGCTGTTTCCATATATTGGCTTGTTTTTCTCTGTTACTGACGTCTGGCAATTGTGCGCTTGAAACTAGACAGCCACAAATGCGTTTCACAAAATGGAAAATGAAACAAGGCTGAAGAGCAGCAAAGGGAGAGATTTGGGTTAATTTTTATCCCTAGGCTTTGTTTTCCTCAAAATCAATAAGAAATATCGCAGCCTTGATGCACGCTTTCCCCACTACGCCAGCAAGAGTGAAGCAGAGCTGTGGCATCATCCAGCTTGAGTTCCCCAAGCCCTCTGCATCTAAATGCCACCCCAAGGACTGTGGGGACAGCCAGCCAAGACAAGCAGGGGTCACACCGACATGAGCTGCAATGAGTTTATTAGGTCTCAGCCTAAGGAGAAGGCTGGCATGTGTTGAACCCCACACCTATATATATATATATATATATATATATATATATATATAAGAGGAAGAGGGAAGGCTTGGCTGGTTCATGGGCCAGCTACGGGGCAACCCCAGGTCCCTCCAACCACGCAGAGGGATGCTCAGAACTGGTTTCACTGGGATTCACCACTGCCAAAACTTCCAGGTAAAGCGAAGCAGCTCTTCTCTGAGCCACATGCACCCAGCACACAGAGATTTAGCATGGAAGCATTTCAGCCCAGAACTACAACTTTCATTTCCCTCCTCTTTCCCTTCCCCTCTGCTCCCATTACTTTCAACAAAAGCAAGATGTGGTTTCCTTCCTCCCCGGGCCCCAAGAAACACCACCCATCCTTGTTGGACCATGACCAGGAAGGAAAGCAGCAGCCGAAAGCTTCACGGCAGCGCAGTGCCACAAAATAAAGGCTGGACCAGAAGGCTGCAGACCTGGTGCTGAGCATCAGCATCCATCAGAGCCTGGCCCTGCCAAGTGCATCGCTCAGGGGTGCAAATACTTATCCCATCAAACTGCACCTCCAAGTTGAACCCTCACACGAGTCTCCCAAAGCAACCCCAGCAGGGAATTCATTACCTGCCACAAGCAATGGTTTTGGCCACAGCAAAGCCCAGGTTGCCAGCTGGGAACCTGCAGCGACCCAGCTCCCACTTTGCCTGGAGGAGCCTCTGCAGAGCAAAATGAGATGGGGAAATCGAAAAGCCCTGAAGAGACGATGCTCCCCTCATCCCGCGCTCTCTATCTCCGCCCGATGGAAGCACCGTCCTTTGATGGATATTACTTAGGCAGCAAAATTTTCCTCCCAGCAGCTGGCATGCGAGATAACTACAGCCAGCGCAGCCAAACCACAAGGGCTGGAGGAGGAGGAGGGAGATCAGCCTCCCCGAAAAGTAGCTCCAACTCCATCGTCGCTTCGGAAAAAAACAAGTTATTTAGAAAAAGCAAACTCCATGCATTTTTATTTGGAGGAGATAGTGTCAGAGGAGACCAGCTATTCTACAGCTGCAGGGAAAAGAGCTAAGAGAGAGGTGAATGCAAAGCAGCCACAGGCCCCAGGGGCTTATCTAAAGCCCTGGCTGCAAACAAGTCATCCGAAAATACTTGATGCTTCGGGTGGCACTTGCTGCCTTTTGAAAGGGTGCGCTGGTAATCAGCTCAGAAAGGGCTGGCTGGGTATACGGGGATGTGCAAAGGTGCTTTGACCTATCCTTGCCTTTGAAGGAGCCTAATATATTCTCTGTGCCATGACCCTCCTGCTATTTTGTACTTCAGGAAGAAAAAGAAATTTAAAAAAAAAAACCTGCTTTTGAAGAGAGGGAAGAAGCAAGTCTTTTGATCGAGACTGCTGTCTCACTAGAACTCTATTCCACTTTGGAATAGCAATAATAATTATTAGTATGATTAATAAAAAATTAATAATGTTGTCATAGGAGGGATCTGTTTCCCTGGACAGCCTCCTCTTTGGCTAGGCAGGAGGATGCCAGCATGGAGGTGCCCCAGCAAACAGCCCTGCTCAGCCCCAAAGCGGATCGCTGGCACTGAGGAAACTAAAAAAAAAAAAAAAAAAAAAAAAGAATCGTGCTGAGATGTCATCAATAGCAAAGGGAAGAGCTGGCATGAACAGAAAGACTTGGTGGGACCGTCTCCCAGCAGGGCACTTAATGACAGGCTTTCCCTTAAACACTCACTTAAATCCCCTCCTTTCTAGTAAAGTGCCTTAGCGCCGAGTCCCGCTGCGTTAAGTACTTTCCCCAAGAAGTCACGGCCAAAATAGAAATATTTCCATGGCATTTTGAAACACTTTTCAAATACAAAGGAGAACTTTCCCCTCAAGCATCCCCCGTGCCAGCAGAACACGTTAAGGCGGTGCTGATGAACAACCGCTGGCGGGGATTTGATGCTACAATGGGTGAGACAAGCTCAGCCAGCACCGAAGCAGCCAGCTCTGATTTCGACATCAAACACCCTCACGGAGGATCAGGCTGCTGCCTTTCCCTATCCCTGCCATCCTCTTTGCTCAAGATATTTCGCTCTCCTCCCCAACCCATCCCGCTCCACAAGGTGCCAAAAGCAATGCTGTCTCCAGGCGGAAGATATATGCTCGTTTAATGTATATATTAATACACATATTGACTTTCCTGTTGTCAGTCGTTATCAAGATTTATCCAGCCTGATGGCCTGTTATTGATTGCGAAGGAGTGTATTCCCACAGGTCAATCAATTCTGAACCAGCCTGTGGCATGAAGTCAATACCTACTTATTATATGATCTACAAGCTCCATTATTTAACTGCTAGGGAAGGGGGAACGCAGCAGAAAGTAAAAGGGAAAACAACTAAGGGGCAGGGCAGGAGGTGATGCTCTGGCTCCCGAAGCAGGTGCTCATACATGGGTTAGAGGAGGCAGGACCTGATGGCTTCTGCTCCCAAAATACACCCACGAGAGAAGGGCCAGACCTGAAAGGCAGCATGGAAACAGCTCCAGGATGTGTGGCTCCAGCCTGGCGTGGAGGAAAACAATGTGGCAGCTCTGTGCCTCAGTTTCCCTCCCATTGAGCAGGATTTCGAGCTCCTACTTAACTTTCCAGGCCAGGAAAGAAGGCTGATAGAATGTGTTTTGAGTTGAGGATCGTTGGGTTGTAGCGAAGAGAAAAAGCCAACTTGTTGTTCATTAAAGCCCAAAGAGCCACCATGGCTCCCTGGAGGGGACAGCAGGCTGCAAGCAGCACACACCAGCTGGCCCCACGGAGCACCCACCGGGGCCAAAATCAAGCAGCCCCTATCTGTTTTGTCTTAAGTGCGATGCCTTACACCCTTTCCCTTTAGTCCCATCCTTCAAATCATGTTAAATATCCATTCAACCCCCTGCTCCTTGAGCATTAAGATTTACAAGCCCCAAATCCTTCACAGCTGAGCCGGGACACTGTAAATGTCACCAGGTTTGGCACAGGGTGAGCCCCGGAAGAGCTGGGCATTTAAAGCTGAGCTTTGCCCAGAGCTCCCCTGCAGCCACAGGGAACAGGGTCCGGGGATGGGAAAGGATCCCCTGTGAGGAGCCAGGCTTGTTCCTCCTGGCAACGGAGCCCAGCATTAGACATTGCCAAAAAAACAGTGTACAAATAAATTATAAAATCAAAATAAACCCCAACATTTAGCCCATGCAATGCAAGAAAGTTATCCTGTACAACACAGGCATAGCATCTCAGATATTCTTCCCATCCCTCGCTCTCACACCTTCCCTATTAATTTGTGGCAGGCAATGCGTTCCCTCTTATGAAAGCCAGTTTGCTTTGCCATGGAGGAAAAAAGAGAAAACTCTCTTTTCATCTTTGGTATGTCACATAAGAAGAGGATCTGGGTTTATGTTCATGCTCGGCACTCAGCTCCCCCCCAGCTCAACACCAGCACCAGGGAAGCTTTTGGGAGATGCTCCCTCTCCGGCAGAAATACTCCAAGTTCCTCTGCTGAAAGGCACCTTCAACAAATCAATTCTCTTTATATAGTCCTGCCATGGTCAAGCTTAATTCCTAATGTTCTTCAATGTTCTCCCTGTTCTTCCCAGTGCATCACGGCAGGGACATAAATCACGGCCACGCAGCCCTGGCTGGGACTGCCAGCAGCCATTGAGTTGGCTCCCCAGTTGCACCCTGTAAATCTGGAGTCGTTCTGGCATCACACCGTGACAAGAAAGGGGCCAAAACCCGGGTAGAAGCATCTCAGGATGCAAATCCCAGGGTCTTTGCACAGGCTGCCAGTGCCACGCATAAGCTTTTAACTAAAAACCAAGTAATCTTCTTAGAAAAGCTGCACCAAATCCCCCATGAAAGTCAGCAGGAGCTCAAAGCACAGGCAAGCTCCAGCTCAAACCTCCTCTCTCCTGCCTTTCAGACCTACTAACCTTGCTCCCTTCTTGCAAACAACATTCCCATCCAACAAGAGCCATCGGTGCCCCCCCCACAAAGCTGCACCCAGCTGATGCCCCCACTTTCATTACAGATTTGATCAGACCCAGGAGCCTTGGGAAGGATCAATACGAATGAAAATCCCCCCTCCCCCCTTTTTTCTTTTCCCAGAAGGAACACCCAGAATCCAAAAACCTGGTAGTTTCTGCAATCCATTACCTTTGTGGGTGGCTTGAGCCATTTTAATAGCATTAGAAAACTGTTAGACTTTGTCCTTTGAAGGACCTCCTGGGTGGCTGAGGCTTTACCTCCACTCCCCGTGCTGCCACCAACAGGGGCTGGGACCAGGAGCCCCAAGGAGCTGACGGGAGCTTACCCAGGCCTGGCTTTATCTCATTCAACCCTGGCAAAACAACTTGTCATTTGCATGTATGCAGCAAACATGATATTTTTTCAGTCCTTTCATTTCCACTGGGCCGAGGACTTTGATGCCGCTTCATGCTATCCATTATGCAGCGCTCAAAGCACCAAGGCTCACATTCGCTCTTGCTCAAGACTAATTAAGATGAATGCTAACTGTCCCCACCGCTCATTACCCAAGAGAAAATCTATTAGTGGCTCTGATGGAAGCGCTCTTTGGAGTCACCGCCTCCCGGTGCCAAAAGATGCTGAATTTCTTCCTTTCCTTTCCAACCCAGACGGTCACATTAAGAGACAACTAAAGAATCATAGACTCATAGAATGGTTTGGGATGGAAGGAGACATTGAAGATCAACTAGTCCAACCCCCCTGCCATGGGCAGGGACATCCTCAACTCAATCGGGTTGCTCAGAGCCCTGGCCAACCTGACCTTGAATGCTTCCAGGGATGGGGCACCTACCACCTCTCTAGCCAACTTCTTCCAGTGTTTCACCACCCTCCTCATAAAACATTTCTTCCTTACACCTAGTTTGAATCTACCCTCTCTTAGTTTAAAACTATCACCCCTTTTCCTATCACTACAGGCCCTCCCAAAAAGTCTGTCCCCATTTTTCTTATCAGCCCCCTTTAAGTATTGAAAGGCCACTATAAGGTCTCCCAGAGACAACCCCAGCTCTCAGCCTGCCCTCACAGGAGAGGTGCTCCAGCCCTTGATCATCTCCTTGTCCTTACGCTGGGCCCCAGAGCTGGATGCAGGGCTGCAGGGGGGGTCTCACTGGAGCGGAGCAGAGGGGCAGAGCCCCCTCCCTCGCCCTGCTGGCCACGCTGCTGGTGATGCAGCCCAGGGTATGGTTGGCTTTCTGGGCTGCGAGTGCACATTGCCGGGTCACGTCCAGCTTTTCACCCACCAGTCCCCCAAGCCCTTCTCCTCAGGGCTGCTCTGAATCCCTTCGCCCCGCAGCCTGCATTGATACCAGAGGCTTCCCCGACCCACACGCAGGACCTTGCTCTTGGCCCTGTTGAACCTCACGAGGTTCACATGGGCCCACATCTCAAGCTTGTCCAGGTCCCCCTGGATGGCATCCTGTCCCTCAGGCATCTCAACTGCACCACTCATCTTGGTGTCATCTGCAAATGTACTGAGGGTGCGCTGGATCCCACAGTCTATGTCATTGACGAAGATATTAAGCAGTACCAGTTATCCAGCCAGACCGATGGTTAATGCCGAGAAAATCGGAGCATTACCCCAAAAGATGACGCTGCCAGCAAGCTGCTGCCTTGGTCACACCTCCCAGCTTCTGGCTGTGGTGTTTGGAGGGGGAGATTTCTTTCTGCTAATGAGATGATCCTTGAATATCATAAGTGAGCAGGAAGTAAAACATAGGGATGTGAAAAAGTAAAAATAAACCCATCTATAAATAACCCCTCTCCGGCAGCACTGGGCAGCATGGCATGGTAAAGCCCCTTCCAGGGACGGGCAGCTGCTTCCAGCATGCTGACAAGGAAAACGGAGATTTCTTTAACAGCTACAAGAAATTGCTCACTTCTTGGTGGGAAAAATGTCCCCAAGAGACCACCTCTGGGCACCCAGAAGAAAAGGGGCCTCTTTGCACTGGGTTCAGCCCCAGGGATGCACGCTGGGAGGATTGGGCAAGGAAATCTGGACATCCTGGATTTTTATCTGTAATTACCCCACCAGACAGCTGGGACTGATTTTCTCTCACTCCAAGCAGAGTTTGGTTTAAGGTTACTCCTGTAAACCCACGGGGACAAGTTGAGTCCCTTCAGAAAAATCCTGTTTGAAGAGCAATGCTCTCCCCTGCGTGGGGTCACCAGTCTCCCTCCTCCCTTAGTGCCACATCCCGCACCATTTCCACTATCCTTGACCATTCCCAGTCCAGCACACACCACATCGTCCTCTTCCCAGACTCATTCCCTACAACATCTGAGCAGGAGCTCCCATCTGTGCCATGGCAGAAGAGTCCCCAGAGCTGTTATATCCCTTAGGAAGGACCTGCCTATCCCAAGAAAGCAGGGCCAGATAAGGAAACAGGCATGGGATGGAGACCTCCACATGGCAAGAAGGCTTTTACCCACAGGAGATGGTAGGAGATGTCCCAAGAAGCCCCCAGAAATGTTCAACCAAGGATGAACCAGACAAGGATGGCAGGCAGGAGGGCAAGGGAGCATCCCTGCGCTGTCGCTCCAGGAAACGCCAGGGATGCTTTGCCCTGATTGCCCCAGAGGTGCCTCCTGCGGAAGCACCAGCAGAACAGAGCCCCACAGACAGCCTCAAAGGGGAATAAATTGTGTCTGGAAATCACCTCTGGGCTGAGGCATGTTCACTCATGTAGTTCTGGGCTTCCCAAAAATACCTTGAGACTGAGCTGAGTCCCCATCTGACACCCCCCTTGGCTTTCCTTTATCCTCACGGCCAGCCCAGCACCAGCACCGGACACGAGCTGATCACATCCCAGAAATCCCAGCAGGAGAAAATCAAACAGGTTTCCAGTTGCAGTTAAAAAAATAGCATGATGTTGATTCAAACTTCGAAGAATACAGATAAAAGCAGGTTGCCAGTTGTAGGCAAAGAGCAAAGCAATGCTTGGAGACATTTCAAGCACAGGTTATATTTAGGGCAGCCAAGAAAGCTGTACTTTGACCTTAAAAAAAGGACTGAGTGCAGATGGGTAGAAAAGCAAGCTGAGCAGCACGCTTCACAGACCTCACATTAATGCATCAAGCTGCTGCACCGCACATATTTATTTTGTCAAACTGTCAAAAACGGCACCTTTATGGTTTTATATAAAGAGGTATTAGAATAGAAAACACTTTGTAGCTAAAAAAAAATAATTAATATATTGCCCAGGATTTGATATTGAATATCATTTTAAAAGAGAGCAAATAGAGGCTGCAAAGGGATCGCGGAAAAGAGCGGGACAGAGAAGCTACATCTTCCTCTGGGTAGAGCCAGCAACATGGTGTAACACATGGATGAGGTCTCTGACGCATCGATCTATACATGTGTTTTCATGCTTTTCAAAAAGCTTTTGGCCTGAAGCTAGCTAATAGATGAAGATATGCAAAGCTGCTGAATTTTCCCAGATGACTATTTTTTGGTTTAAAATAAAAAGCATATTTTTTCCAGTCCCCAGCTGGGAAGAGCCAGTCTTTGGTTGGTGTCACTCTGTCTCTGGAGGATGCATCTCCCGAGCCAAATGCAATCCATGAACCTACCAGAGCAGGGATGTCATGGCATAAGAAGTCACAAATTTGGGTTAAAATCCTTTGCTGTTAAGCAAGAAGGGGACCAGAGCAAAGTTCCCACCCCAGCACCCGCAGAACTGTCCCAGCTGGAACCAGGAGGTGCTGCTTTCAAAGGGACATTAGGAAAGGATGATGCAATATTTCATCGCTAATGGCTGTTGGAAGCATTGCCATTTCAGCACAGGCTTTTTGAAACATTGCCAGGAAGAGCCTGGAAATTCAACCTCTTGGGGAAACTTCTCTGAGAGAAGGTAACCCATGGTGGGATGCAAAGCAGCACCACATCAAGCCCCGTGGCTGAATACATGGTGAGGGAAATAACTGAATACTCAGAAATAAATGTTTTTCACATGACAACAGCTGCTCTGGGAGCAGCTGCAGCCTTCCTGCCTTGAGCCCAGCAGGGATTTTGTGATTGCCCACCCATGCAAGGAGTACGCTGGGATGCTCAGTGCTGCCTCAGCACAGGTGCTCGGTGCTGCGTTTCCCACCAGGCACACGGGTGACAGCAGGTACATGGGAATTCCTTGAGACCAAGGCAGCTCTGGAGATGTTTGAGATTGTTTGGAAGACTCCAAATCCCAAGTTGCTCTCCAATCAGCTGCAGTAAACCTCCTTCAGCAGTCTCATCCCTGCTGTGATGTCCCCAAGCATCACCAGCTGCCCAGCACGCAGCTCTCCAAGCCCCCAACCTCCCTTCCCTGGCTCCATCCCAAACTCACTCCTATTAGTCCCGTACCCAGTTTGGGGTGTAATAGAGACAACAGCTTTGGGAAAGGAAGGAAATGCTCCAGGAGACCGTGACTTATCTTGAAAGGTCTCCCACCTCCTCAGGAGAGAGGAGATGCCGTGGATGGGCTCCAGACCTGTGGAATACCAGCCTTCATGCACGCACCCCATTTTCCCACCTCTGCTGCCCTTCTGGCTGTTTCACAGGCCATTGGACCTAACACCTTCACCCTGCTGAGCCTTCAGACACCTGTTTTCACAGCACCAAGTTATTCACAAAACCTGGTGTTCATGTGACCAGCTGCTTTATGCAATTAGAGGCTTTTCCACGCTGTGGCAGTGCTCAGGCAGGATCCAGACCCCACCACCCACCCCACCAGGGCACCATGCAAAATAAACCCCCTAACTCCAGGACAGAAATTGCCAATCCCACCAGGTTACATCCCTCCTGGTTAAAACAACTCATTCTTATCTCTGGTTAAACCATACCTGTCTCATACTTCACTTCTACAGGAGATAAATGGACCCACTTAGATGGGTTTGCTATCTGCTTTGCAGCGTAAATCACAGCAGATGGAGACCATCCCTTTGCTAGGGCAGGGAGGCATGGCCAGCCTCACCTCCCGATAACGTTTGACTGCAGGAAGGTGTTTCGGAAAGAAAAAATTATTCCAGCTGAGCACGCAATGTCCGGGTTTACCTGGTGATGATGGCAAGGTGGGGAGGGCTCATGCAGGCTCCCATGAAGAGCACCACATTCTCGTGCCGGGTCTGCCGGTACGCCATCACCTCCCTCTTGAAGGCTTTCAGCTGGTCCTCATTGTCCCGCTCGATGTCGATGAGGCGGATGGCCACCTCCCCATGCCAGCGCCCATGAAAGACCTGCCCAAAGCGGCCCTTGCCGATGAGCTCGCCGATCTCCAGCTGCTCGAAAGGGATGTCCCACTCCTGGAGGAAGATGCTGGTCTGGCTGGCCTTGCGGGGGAAGTTGCGTGCAGAGAGGAGTGAGAGGTTCATCTCTTCGAAGTCATCCTCGGACTCCTGTGCTTCCTCGGGGCCTTCCTCATTCTGTGGGGGGGAGCCAAGGATGGTGAGCACAATAAAACGGGGGGGGAACCGCAGCCAAGCAAGATAATGTGGACAAAACCCCACTAAGCCACGTACTGCTTGCTCAGACTCGGAGAAACTGGGTTCCAAAGGCAACCGGGCAGTTGCAGGTTATGCAAAGCCAGCAGAAACCCAGATTTTTGCAGGGAGACGTTCACTGAGCCCAGGGTTAAACATAAGTGTGTGGCACACCACAGCATTTAATTCATTTGTCTGAAAGCAGCGTTTCATCCTACCCTAGCCAAGCTGTGCTCTAATACCGACTGCTCCCACCCTGGCACCCCCAGGTCTCCACACCCAGCCCCCCGTGATGGCTCTGACTCTTCCCTTGCTGCTCCATATTGGCTTTCTGCAGGATTTACAGTGCCCATGAAAAGCTGCATCCCTGTCCTCACCCTTCAGCCCTTCCCCTCCACCACATTTTTAATGCATCTCAGAAAAGCTCATGGAACTATAAACTTGAGGGTAAACATGAAGCCCATGAGGGTCCCTCTTCATGGGGTAGGGACACGGATGCCTGGGCAGGATCAGGACTGGCCATTAATTCAATTATCAGTAATTTCACTGCACAGATGCTAAGCTTATGTGGTTCCTGTGAAATGTGCCCCAAGATATGCATAAAATAAAAGCCCGTTAAGCACAGGAGCGAGCCCAGCCATCTCACCTCCGAGGTGGGCTCCACTTCAATTTGAAGCAATGGGTTTCCTTCCAGGCTGTTAAAAGAATTACTGAATTACTGCTGGGTAAAAACACAGTTAGGTGGGGAGCACAGGCAGGCATCGAGTCCTGCTTCCCACAGCATCGCTCTGCACCAGGACTAAAGAGATCAGGGAGGAGAAGTACCAGGCTCACTGATAATTTGGGAGAGCAATCCCTTCCCACCAACGCCCTGGCTGCCTCCATCCCTGGGGACGGCCCTGGGGGCTCACACGGGAGCAGGAGGATACAGGGGAGAAGCAATATTAATTGTTGCATTAATTAATGTTGGATAGGTGAAGTTCCAGGATGGATTTGGTGATTTGCACATGACCAGGTCTCCATCCTGTTGCTCAAAGCTCATGATGCAGAGGATGTACCATCGCCATGTGACCTGGGAGGCATCACCCCCAGCTAACCCGGCGTAAGGGACAGATTTACACCCTCACAGCTTTTGACCATATCAAGGCAGCACCGAGGCATGCACTTATGGCATTTCTAGGGGTTTCTAAGATCAGAATTACCCTCCAACAAACACCAGCCAAAGCAACAAGCGTGACTGATTAGCAGCCAGAAAAGAAGAAAATGGGCGTTTCAATTAATTTTGAGAAGTGGAGGTTTCAAAGACCCTCCCTGCAGTAAGAACACCCAAATTTGCCTAGTTTCCCAGCTCCCTGGCCAGGAGCTCCTCTTTTTCTTCTCCACTACCACAGGACCTCCCACCATCAGGTCCACAACCAGGGTCTTGCTGCACCCAACAGTTAACAGGGAATTTGAGCTATTCTGTGGGGAAGGTCAGCTGTAGATCAGGTGGTTTTGAGCATACTATATATTATAGATTATTATTATCAATAATAAAAATAACAGCATCCCCTCCCAGAGCCAGCAAGAATCACAGGAGAGGCATAACACCCCCCAAGCCACTTGGACACAGTGGTCCTATGCATTCTATCCCATTCAATTGCCACTAAAGAGCTATAAATCCCAGGGGAGACACTGGTGCATATACAAAAGGAGCCAACGCTGATATTTTAAGCGGCGCAGAAAGCCCAGGTAGATGCAGACGGGTCCTGCCACCCATCACGATGCATGGGTGGTTTGCAGGAGGAGCAGTCATCTCCTGCCTGATCTTTAACCCAGGCACGAATACCTGTCTCCCGACTATCTGAAGCACAGTCTGCTGTTTAATCCAGCCAAGCCCGTGGCACCCTCAGCGGCTTCTGCAGGTTATTTTCAATGGGGTGAGCAAGAGGGGAATCACAGATTCTGCGTATCGAAAGCTGTTTTCCCACAAAAGCCTGCCAGCCCTGTGCCTGATACCTTGCTTTAGGCAGGGAAGGAAGAAAAAAAAAACCACACACACACCCCCCCAAAAAAAAACCCACACCACACCAGGCTTCGACTTTTTGACTTCACCACTTTGCCATTAATTTCCTGGCCACCAGTCACCGGTGGGGACAGCAGCTCTGTCCCCATCCCTCCCATTGCCTCCCCAGAGGCGAGATCCACCGGATCCCCCAGCAGTTGCCAATGCAGTTTGAAGAGCGTGGGTGAGCCACACACAAACCACAGCCTGGAGCGAGACCCTATCTGTTAAACTCCTGGCTTGTAAAATCCTTCAAAAATGGCATTTATAAAAAGGATCAGCAAGCAACTTTGAAATATAACATCGCTGCCAGGGCAGCACCAGCATGAGGACCTCGATGTGTGCTGGGATCAGCACAGCAGCTTGGACTCGACCTGCTGAGGAGAGCTGGTCCTAATGCCAATTAGAGACTGCATTTCAAAAGTCATTTCAGTGCAAAGTTTATTGGACTTGAAAATATTACAGGTGGGACCGCAAGAACTACCTTTATTAAAACTATCTAAAAGACCCTGGTTCTCTGCTCATAATTTAGTAAAAGATTAATCTCTTGGGCTTTGGCTTCTCGGACTGAAAGTCATTTTTTTTTCTGATGGCAAAGCACTGAGCAGGTGCATTGCATTATAAATCAATCCCCTGTCCTCTCCTTTCAACCACTCTCCTCCCTGAGACACAAGCCAGAGCCGTCAGCTGTGTTAGGGCAGCAGGAGCATCAGGGCTCACCACGACCATCCACTCCAGCCTGCCCCAGAAGCATCCCTGAGCCCCACACTTGTCCTGCAAGGCCAGGGGAGCACCCATGGGTGCCAGGAGGAGGTGGGGGGTGGAGGATGCGCTGCTTGGGGAGGGTAAGGTGAAGCTAGCTGGGAGGAGGGGGAGGCACTCACATGGGATTGGAGTTGACGGGGTGAAGGATCACCTGCGGGGCTCGGGTCGGCGTCTCGGGCACCACATCTGGGGAGAAGACAGAGGAGTGAGAGCAGGCTGGGACCCTTTCCAGTGCTGGGGGCACCCAGGGGAACTAACTCCCACCAAAAACCACCCTTCATCCCTAGGTCCAATTTAGTTACACCCTTAGCTACAGCTGGATATAACTTGGGGCCACCCAGCCCTGCAGCATCTTAGTAGTGCACAGTTCTGCAACGACAGACTGGTTTGGGGAAGAAATCCCACACCAGCACAACCCAGGGGTTGCACAAATCCAGTGGTTAGGAAAGCCGGCCATGCACCCACCGCCCTAAGGGATATCTCAGCACCCTGCGTTACGGAAGAGACTTTCAAAGAGATTTACCTGGGAAAATGAACTGCTGCTTGTACTTGTAGTAATGGGAAGCTGGAAAAAAGAAGAGGGGGGTCAGACACCGACCTGCAGAGCCTGATGCTGGAGAGATTCCAACTTGCGCCCAGTCCTGTACCATGAAACACCAGCCCCAGGTCCGGGTCCTCCCCTGCATGATCCAACCTCTCCCTCCTCCATCTCTCCAGAGGATGCCACCCATGACGGTACCTAGGGTGCCCAGGCTAAAAAAATTAAGACCTTGGCCCTTTAATGATCTGGCTGGATTATAACTTAATTTTTGCCACCATCAGCTACTGCTCTGTACCATTTTGAGTACTGGTGTCATCTGCAGAGCCACCGGTGGGATTCGGATGCCTGGTTGCCAGCAAAAGCCCGTGGGGTTTGAGTGCTCAGCTCCCAACCAGCCTTTGGGAACTACTTGGCATCATGGAGACACCAAGCTATGGATTTGCAGCTGCTGCCCGGTTTTGCCCAATCCAGCCCATCTAACTGTGCATTTTTGCCATGTTTCATATACGTGTCCTTCCTGGGCTCCCTGCAGGCCTCCCGGCACACTGAAAGGAGCCAGCAGCTGTCAGCAGCCCCAGGAGCTGCTGCCCAAAGCCAGCACCGCAGAAGGGCTCGGGGTGGTGGTCCCCTCCATCAGCTCCCTGTTGCCAGCAGGCAAAGCCCAAGGGCTGATTGGACTCATGCAGGCAGGCAGGTCATGGGTGTGAAGCAAGACAGAGCTGCTGAGGCCACCAAAGGTTGGCATCAGCTCAGAAGGCACCTTCTCCTTAACCTTCAAGATCCCAAAGATTGACCCTCATCTTCTCCTCTCCAGCTTCGAGACCCTAAAGACTGACCTCTGCTCTACAGCAGGACCTGAGCACCCCTGAGCCAAGATCAAAGGAGACTCAAAGATAATTCTGGCAGAAAAAGGTCACTGTGTTGCAATTTCTAAGCTCAAATCCTAATCCCCAAGATGACCATCTTGATGAGGCGAACCACAGAGAACTTCCCATGAGGGAAGATGAAAGTACAGTAAGTCCTGCTTTATGTCAGACTGGTTCCTATCCACCACAGGGCTCTGCTCATCACAGGCACGAAAGCAGGGAGCAACCAGCCCCAGGAGCTGCTGGGGTGTCATCCTGCCCCACTCCATCCTTGCCAGCCAGGCAAGCTGCACAGCACCAGCAGCACGGCTGGGTCCCCATGAGGAGATGCTGTTGCCCACTATGGGGTTACTTCTGTGGTTTCTGCTTTAAACAACATGAAATGATGTCTCAAAAGACCTGCAGGAAGGTCTCTGCTCCAGAAGTGATGCATAATAGGGTCACCGAGCGCTGAACTCTCTGTCCCTCCCCCCCAGACCCAGGCAGGGTCCAGGGCTTGCCCAGCAAACAGTTTGGGGATGTTAATCGCTATGAGCCCGGCTATCATGCTGCCGAGACATCAGGATGCTTCAGCTCCGGCTGGACCACCACAAACTCAGTTACACCAGCACAGAAACCCACGCCGCGCTCTCAGGTTTGCAGCCACACTGTGATTGTCCTCCCAGCACTCAGAGGCTCAAGGGCTGCAGCTGGCGAAATCCCGACCTGGGGAGCAGACGGGTCACACCACTCCTTGGGGTGCTCAGTGCCTCCTCACAGCTCCTCCACTGTGTCCTCACACTCCTCAAGCATCCCACCTGAGCACCACTCCAGTGAGCTGGACTTGTGCACGGCTGCAGCTTCTCTGGGCACACCAGGACCTGTGTTGTTTGGTTGGTGGTTGATTTTTCTCCGGCTTCTAGAAATGTTTGTTATTGTGGTGATGGATCATGCCAGTCAACTCCCTCCTTGCCTCCCCCCTCCTCCTCCTCCTCCTCTCCAGCTGAAGGCTTGTCAAAGACGAAGGGGAGGAATCACCACGGCTTGGCAGGATCAGCAGAGCACAAAGGTGCCGGTGCAGTCTGGCTCCTCCGGAACAGCAGTCCTGACCCTCCTTCCTACTGGACCAGTTTATTAACCCTGGGGGTTCTGAGATGCAGGAGGGACCCCAACCTCCTGCTCTGCTGTCACAGGCTCAAAGCCACAGACCAAGCAGGTATCACCATCCCTGGGGCAGCCATAAGTGCTTCGGCATCTCGGAGATGGGTCAGGTCCACAGGTCCCCATCCCCTCCCCTCCCCAGACCCTTTTTGGAAGTGGCTGGAGAGGCAGACGAGCTCCTCCATGCTGCCAGGAGTGATGCTGAGCTGTTCCCCTCCCGGAAGGGACCTTCCCTGGAGCAGCAGCATTGCCCCAAGGACATCCCAAAGGCAGCTGCACTGGGACAGCCTTCAGCACGTCCTCAGGCCAGAAGAAGCGGTTTTGGACATTTAATGTAACTCTGTGTCCTGCAGCCACTGTGACCAAATTGCCTCTTCCATCATTCCTGAAGAGACCGAGCTCCAGGAGCAGATGAGTCCTAGGTACCCGGGCAAGACTCAGTGGAACAAGCCACGTCAGATACCCCTAGCATCAGCTGCTCCCCACTATCACACCACACATGCTGGCAACAAGCTTGTTGGAGGCCCATCACCCCAAAGGCACGATGAGGCTAACCCCGGTTACCCTCGTGGAGGTGTAAGCCCTCGTTTCCCGTTTGCCATTGAGGCAATGCAGCGGGCACAAGCCACAGAGAAGTCACGCTTGGAAAGGCTTCTGTAGCTTCAAGCACAGCAGGCTGCCCACAGAGGTTGTGCCGGCTCCATCCTTGGATGTTTTCAAGTCCAAAGCAGATCAAGCCTTGAGCTCTGCGTCAGGCAGGAGGTTTGACTAGAGACTCCCAAGCTCCCTCCCAAGCTGAATTATCCTCAACTCATCTTTGCCGCTCATTTCTGCTTTCAGCTTTTCCCCATCCCGGTGTAAGTCCAGGCAAGCAAGCAGCTGGAGCAGACCCTTCCCCTGAGTACACCCCGGGGCACGAGCCCCTCCCGTGGGGCAGATGAGGAGGGGGGAGCTCACGGTACCTGGCAAGTTGAACTGCTTCTGCTGGCGCGGGCACTGTGGGGAGGGGTGCAGGGGGGACGGGGGCGTCGCACTGGGTGGCAGCGGTGGAGCAGGCGAGGAGGGCGTGGAGGAGGTGGTGGAGGAGGGGTTGCTGCTGGAGTCTGGCTGGTAGGGCACTGGAATGTGGTCCTGCAGGACACGAGGAGGGAGAGAAGGAGTCAGTGAGAGCAGTGCCGGCTGATGCCACCCAAGGTGCTCCCAGTGCAGAGGACTCTGGGTGACAAGCAAGAGCTACACAGGCCATCCCAGTCCCCCATTTCCAAAAGCCCTAGAAAACCACCAGAGCCCCAGCCTGGCCTTTTCCAAAGCCATTTGTATTCACAGTTTGCACCAAGGCCATTTTACACCAGAAACAGGGCTCCTTTGGCAGCCTCTCCATGCTGCGCACCCACACCTGGGAGCTCCCCAAACCCTACCGTCTGCAGACCCGTGGCCACCAAGACCAGAGTTGGGGACCACATCCCTGGGGCTCGGTCCTTAGAGACATCAAGGACCTGACAGCTTCTGCTGACCTCCTTTCAGCCAAAAACCCATGCCTCGCTCGGAGCAGGGGGCTGAGCTGAGGCAGATTTGAAAGGATCAACCAACACATCCCTTGCCCTTTGTTGACCGTTGCTAATTGAGGCAAGGATGGCAGCTTTGGGTGTGCCTCTTCAGGGCACACTGCAATGGGTGAGAAAGGACCCCCTGGGAGCAAAAGGGGAGGAGAACCTGTCTGGATATCTTAGATCTGAAAGGAAAATTGAGGCCGGAATTTCCCGCTTTGCTTGTGACCTTGCTGCCCAAGCTGGTGATGCTTAACAGGGTCTGACTTTCAACAGCACCAAGCGCTCCCATCTCCAGACATGAGCTCCTGTGGCAAGATCCCTCCAAGGTTAGAAAATCTGCATGTGCCCCCCAAGCAGGTAATTTTGTCCAAATAGATTAATCTTTAAATGAGCTCAGCTTTCCAGGAAATCCACATACGCTTTATATAGACCAACCTGACATGCACAACAACCTTGGCTAGGTAAATTGTTTTTTTCAACAACACTGAAGGCCACTAACAATAAGATTTCAATGGGATTCACAGCGAACAGGGGATCTACAGAAATGCTTTTAGAAACATCAAAGTAAGAAGGGGCCCCTGTTGCATAAAGCACATTTATAGAGGAAACTTCAACCTGAATGGGAGTGCTCAGGTCAAAGCCAAACACATACGTATATTTGTACACACATACACACACACACTGTGCATCACGGAGCTCTGGTGAGAGAAAAGCTAGGAAAGGTGAAAAGACTGCGCGGCAGAGGCAGAAGGAGAAACAGGACTGATGCCCTTCACACCCAAAGCCTTTATCAGTAAGCTGAGTCACTTCCCCACTGCCCTCTAATAAAATGAAAACAAATCACTGGAAGGACAGGCACTAAAAAGTGCACTAACGCATCTCTGTTTCTTCTGCATACCTGCAGTAGCTCTCCAACCTCAAAAAGGAATTTGCACCACCCCATAACAACAGATCAGAGCAGATCATTACACTAAAGGTACCCCAAGAGATTTAGGTTTAAAAACTGCATCCAAGAGAGCATCATCTGGTACCCAGCCTTTACCGACAGGCAGAAGATGCTGAGGCCCAGGAGGAGCTGGGGGGTCCTGCCAGGCTTTGATGTCCTGTTCCCCATCACACCACGGATCTCCCTCCCTTTGAGCACTTCCAGCCTGCAAACACCCCACCCTGCACTACCTCCGGCCGCCAGAGAGAAATTTTCCACTGAAGGCAACGGGCTCTAAATTTCATTAAAAATAACCCCATGCCAGTTTGATCGCTGTTAATGCAGGGCAGAAGCAAGAGAGCCAGGTGCACTGCCAGGTCTGACTTGACCAGCTTTGCCAGGGACACAATCAAATTCTGGGCTTGTTTTATCTGTAACAATAAATCTGTTATTTACAGAAGTCTCAGGTAGTAGCAGAGACCTCAAACCACCTCAAATTCAGCTTACACCTGGAGACTGAGAGGCCACAATGGAGCAGGACTGGTGGGACACAGGCTATTTCGAAAGTGCTGATCCCATTTTATTGTTAACAGAAATAATCTCGGTGGATGCATCCCACGCTGGGAAACCCAAGGGGTGAGGGGTTCACTGCTCTGCTCACAGCGCAGCTCATCCTGCCTCAACACCAAGCTCACCCTCACTCTGCTCCTTGAATTAACACTAGTCCATGGGATTATTTTTTTATTATTATTTAAGCCCCCAAACGGGTTTCTAGGCAGCTCCTGCCCACTAGCTGACACACACATCAGTCCCATGGGTGTGGATGTGCCTGGACACCCACGGACACACCTGCAAGGCTTGGTCCTAGCAGATGTCTGAGGGGCTGGGAGATGTCCCATCCTGGGGACAACTCACCCGTCCCCTCCTGCCCCAAACACAAGGTCAGGGCATGGCCCCTTTTGCTCTCCAATTCCTTCTTTTAGAAATTACCCTCTGAGCCGTGCTCCCACCCAGCAAACAGGACTGATGCTCCTAAAGGACATGCCCTGAGAAAGCTGCTGCTCTTCCTGCAAGGAGCATCCCCGTTGGGAAAGCTGAGGCAAACAGGGTGGCTCAAGCAACCCAGCTCAGGTGGCATTTGAAAATACCGCTGGATTTGGCCCCTTGTCTGCAAGAGCACCAGCTGCACGTGAAGAACCAGCAAAAGCTGCTAATATTTCAGCGACACGTGGCCGGTCCCCTCTGGTGGGGGTGGGTGCGGAGGGGGTGTGCAGGGCTGGCGGAGCAGCTCACCTTGTTGAGTTTGTTGGTTTTAGGGAGCGTCTGGCTGACGTGCAGGTCCGAATACCTGGGAGGTTTCCTTAAGGGGTTGTTGATATCGCAGGGCACCGACTCTGTCCGGACTAACCTTGCTGGATTAAGAAGGGAGAGAGGGGAAAAGGGAGTGGAGAGGAGGGGGAGAGAGACGGGGAGACATCAAAGCTTCGAAGGAACACTTGGGGTCACCCTGCACTTGCAAACCGTTCTTGAATCACTCTCCAAAGCAATCCCCCGCAGCACCTCAGCCACTCGGCTCCTGCCCCAGGATGCAGCCAGCCTTTGGGCACCCCCCTGCACCCCAGCTACAGCCAACCCCCACCCCAGGACGTGGGGGACTTAGAGCCCCCCGTGGTGGGATGCAAACTGCACCCTTCTGCCCCTGCCAAGAGGCTGCAGTTTGGGGAGGCTCAGCAGCTGCCACAGCCACGCCGGGGGGGCAGCCAGCACTGGGAGGAGGCACCATCCTCTTCCTCACTGCAGCTTTTCAGGGAGAGGAGAAGGAGCTGGCTGAGAGTGCTCCGCTCTCAGCAGGAAGATTGGTGGTTGTTTTTTTTTGGGGGGGTGGGGGGTGGGAAAGCCAGCCTGCAGCCCGGGGCTGGCTGCAAGACAATGTATTTAAGAGCTTTTAGGGGGGCTATTTCACTGATGCTGAGGCCACCCCAAAGCCACACTGCTCCTGTGCTAATACACACAGTGGGAAGCTCTGGCTTTAGCAACATTGCAGACCGCAGCCGTAAACTCAAATTTCTGCTCACCCCAGGAGCTCACCTGCCCCCAGCAGCATGGGACACTGCTTTCCCTGCCTCCTGGTCAGGGTTTGCAGCAGCTCAGAGCATGACAGGGGAATCTTCAGCCCCTTCCACCCAAATTTGCCACAAGAGAGGGCACAGAGGGCAGAGGGGAGGCTGCAAAATTGCTCCCCTCCAAGCCACAGCATTCCCCACTCGCCTTGCGAGGTGCCACCAGCACAATGCATTTCCCCATGACTGAACCGAGGAGTGTGGGTTTGGTGACACAGAATAACGGCCTTAAGAGCTTGAAATTCGAGGCAATAATAATTGGAAACATTTCCCTTAGGCAGTCAACAGTCCTCTGGCCATCAGAGAGCACTCAGCCAAAATCTGGAAGAAAATAGGTGGGAAGCGATGCCCGTCGTCCTGCTGCAAAGTTGTCCCTCCTTTGTGGATTTTAGGACGGGCTCTCCTGGAGGAGAGCGGGATAAGGCAGCTCCGAAAGCACCACAAGCATCCGCAGGGGCACGGCTGCATCCCCGTTGTGGGGACACCCATGCACCGACAGCGCCGTGGGAGATTTCGGGTCCCACGCATCTGCCCTAAGCTCTCAACAGTAGCAAAAGGCTAAAACCTGTTGCACTTACCCCGTGCGGTGGGGAATCTGAAAAGAAAAGGAGGCAGGGGAAGGGTGGGTGGAAGTGGTTTGCAATGCAAATCTGCCTCGCCCCGAATGGCTCGTCTCCCTATAAGCGGAAAAAACGGTGGGTAAAATTTTCACAGAGCGCCCAAGCGGTTCAGGAGCCTCCGTCCCGCCGGCCGTCAGCGAGGGTCAGGCTCCCGAATCGCCCGGGGAGCTTTTGAAAGTTTTACCTGGTGGCAACATCCACGGAGGCAGAAGGGGGAAGAAAGGCCCTTACCTCCGCGGTGGATGATCAGCAGGTGACACGGAGGGGCCTCTTTGGTGCATTTGTTGTGGCACTTGAGCCTACCAGGGAACAGAGAAAAAGGCGTGAGAAGCCAGGGCAAAGGGGATGCAGAGCATCATGGTACAGCCAGAGGGATGCGGCTGGGAGCAGAGAGCATCGCTGCAGACCGGGGACCCTTTCTCCACCCAGGAAGGTGACCTGATGTAATATTTTGGTTGTGCACAGCCCCTGGGTGCTCCCAGGGCAAGCCCTCCTGGATCCTGTGGTCCTGCAGCTTGCGCTTGGGAAGACCCGTGACTCCCAAGCCACCTTGTCGGGCTGCAGGGATAAGAAGTGGTATGGGATGCACGTCCCAGAGCATCAGGGTGGGTCGGCTGGGAGGACGCAGGGGATGCATGCCCTTGGCAAAATGAGAGCCATGGCAGGTGCATCTGTCCCAGCGGAGGGGTGCAGGAACTCCTGAGCCTGGGGGGCTGCCCAGCTCGCCCCTTTCTCTACCAGCTGTGGGGGGCAAGGCACCCACCAGCCGGCTTGAGGATGCCCAGAATTGTCACTTCTGCCAGCCTTGGCTAAAATACAAGGAGCGGAGACCTGTGCTCAGGGGAAAGCCACTTCCCTGCAACGACCATCTCGCACCAACGCTGCTTTAAGCTTAATTAAATTAAGGGGCAGCAGAGGGGGAGGAAGCAGCTGCCCTGGCTCGCTTTGGCTCCTGATGAATCTCTGCCATTGTGCCCTCCCCTCCTAGCTTTATTACCAGGACATTTAACAAAAATAACGAGAGCATTTACGGCTACATTGAATATTCTGCAGATCTTTGCCTGGTTTTGCATAGTCGGGGCAGAAGTCTACAGAGGGCTTCACCCCTGGGTCATGTATATAGGCATAAGCAGGCTCCCCCACCCCAAAACCTTCCCGTTCGTTCTCAATTAGAGATGGAAACGAGTCTCCAGCTCATGCTTTGCCGTGGTGGCCCCAGAAGAGTGGGGAGAGCCATGAGGGAAAAGGTAAAAAGGAAGGATTTAAAAAACCAAGGGTAAAGGATGGGAAAAAAAAGATGGCAGCTACAAGTCAATGAGCTGCGTAATGAAAGTTCAGAAGCCGTGCATGTTAGCTTTTATTACAAAGCTGTTCCTAGAGGGAAAGGCAGAGATTAATTTGGTATTTGATGCCTGGGGCGGTTGGGGTCTATTTGTTTGTTTTACCTGCTTGTTCCCCTCCTGTTCCCAGGGAAAGCAGCACCAGGGCCAAGGGGCTATGACAAAGCTGGTGAACCTAAATTCTTTGCATTCACCCTAACTTTTTACAACCAAGGCATTTATTTGCTCTTTTCTGAGCAGCTACAGGCAGCAGGACCAGCACAGAGCCGGAGCCACAGCATCACAGGGGCAGGTCCCAGCATCCCTCCTCCCGCACAGGGACCAGCCCCAAGCAGGCACAGCAGGCAGTGCCTGCAGGCACGAAGCTTCCAGTTGCTTGAGCATTGAATGCAATAGGAATCACCACTTTAAAATATATATATTTGATAATATCACTTCCAGAAACCCATCACCAGCTGCAGAGTAACCAGGCATTTCTTGTCCACGTTTAAAACCCAATTTGCTAACTCATCAGCATTTAATCAACAGCAACAGCAGTCGTTATCACTTCATAGCTCTAGCTAACTCAGTTACCTGCAGATGATCGGCATATTCCCAGCACCCATCCCTAGAAAAGGCAATTGCATCTCCAGAAGCAGCTTTACTAAGTGCTGATGGCTGCACGATACTGTCTAAGAGCTGGGCTCCACTGGATTTAAAGCAGTAGAAGTGGTCCCAGCCTCTGCCTCACTATCTTTTTCCAGTCCTGTCCAATTTTACAGCCAGCACGGCCCCTTTCCTTTGCACCACAGCTTAATTGCGATTTGGGATGGGTTGGCTCCACAAGTGCCACGACATTGCCAAGAAACAGAGGCCCCCAAGACTTTTGCTGCTGCAAAAATAGAGGATACAGCCCAAGGCTTCAGGCAAAACCCCTCTGATGTCCAGAGCCACCCCACAGGCAGGTGATACTCTCACTGAAGCCACTCTCAGCTCTTGGTTCAGCACATCCATCCCCCCATCTCTGCAGACAATTCCATGTGTAACCCTATAAGGTGGGTATCTATAGCCAGGCCAAGGCTGGCAGGATCTGACTCGGAGCTCTGGTGTGAGCAGAGCTGAGGTCTGGTGGGCAGCATCCTCCCCAAGGACCCCACTCCCATCCCTGGCACGCAGACCCAACCTCAGCACCATTTTGGGGTGTTTTTCACCCAATTTCACGTCTCATTAAAGCTTCCTGCAAGGATAAGTGAGCAAAAGGTTGGTTGCTCTCCCCATGCCTGAGCCTCTACCAGCAAAACCCTAGTTATCCCCCTTGCAATATTAAGGAGCAACACAAACAGCTCCGGCACCATGCCGTACTTGCAGTTTTTGCATTTTAAGCCGAACAACATTCCTTTCCCGCAGACAGTGCATGTCTGAGACATCCAGTACTTGGTGGAAAACCTGTGGAGACAAACAAGGAGAGTGGCCAGGGAGAGATGAAGTGGTGCTGCCCCACTCGTGCTCCTGCAGGAACATCTCCCAAGTCCCGATTCATCCTTTCCTTGCTGCCCTCAAATGCTGCTGCAGGTGTCAAAGCATCTTTCTAGGGATGCCAAAGCACAAATCTGAGCCCTCCTTTGGTTATACAGAACAGCACAGCCTGCTCCAAAGGGGGTCCAAGCCAGCCAGGATGGGGATTAGGCACCAGCTTGCTGCAGCTTCCCAGCTTTGCCCACCCCAGGCTGTGGCCAGAGCCCCCAAAACACCTCCCTGCCCTGGGGACCTAAGTTTCCAGCCTGTCAGAAAAGCAGCTGCCCCGCCAAACAGCAGCACTGAGGCTATTTCTAGTCCTTTTCCTTCTTGAGGTAGATATTGAAGGGCAATAATCTAGAGATAGGAAATTTGCTGGAGGTTGGCAAGGTCACGGATAATACATAGCTTTTATTGATAGCAACTCAAGCCTTATCTAAACCAAATCTGAACTGAAATGGAATTTAAATGGGCTTCTAGGACAGCACAGCACAGCACAGCACGGGAAACAGGGGGAACAGCCCCAAGCCTCCTATCCCAGACCAGAGATGGAAAGGGAGATGCTCATCCCGCGGAATCGGGGGGATTCACACGGCGCTGTGGCAGGGTTGGCATACCTGTGTTTTATCGAGTTTCCTAGATCTCGACGGGGGATCTGCGGGGACCAGCGAGGCACTGACAGCGTATCTGCAGAGATAGGAAAGACAGGGAAAACCATCAGGTGGGAATAAAGGAAAGAGCTAGGGTTCAAGCTTTTGAGGAGGGGAGCAAAGGATGTACACTAAAAATAGGCTTTGCCTGATATTTCCCCTTGGAGATGCCCCACTGGGCTCCCTTTCTGGAAAGCAAGAGGCCTCTGGCTTTGTGCCTGGGTCTGCAGGGAATTAGGGTCTCCTGTCCCCCATAACAGCCCCCAGCATCCAGTTTGGGCCAGGGAGAGAGGTGGAAGGTAACGCACCCACCCCATGTGCATGCAGAGCAGGACTGCAAAGCCATCAGAGCCACGTCATGATGTCCAAACTAGAAAGGGAGAATGAAGCCAAAACGGCAACTGCATCATTTATTAATAAGACATCATCATGTTTTCTGGCTGTGGCAGCACAAAAAGCCAAGTATCAGTCACTTGGAAGGCAATTTAACTCATATTCACATAGAAGAACAAAGTAAAAAGCAGGCTCAGTGCTCTCCTTCTAAGGGAAAAGGGGGGAGGAAGGGTAACGGGACCTTGGCTGGGTAAGGAAAAAGAGATAAGTTCATTAGCGCCAGCTGGAGTAGGCAGGTAATTAGCAGCACCGCCATGCCCGTGCTGCGCTTGGATTCCACATCCCCCTTCAGCCTCAGCAAGGGCAGAGACCCTCCTCCTCCTCCTCCTCCTGCCAGCTGCACTGGCCACAGGAGAGGTCCTGCCCTGCAGGATGCTCAGCTCCAGGGAGGGGATCTGTGCCAGGGATTCAAGGCTGGATTTTCAATAAGGGATTCGAGAGGTTTCCCAGGCACAAGCAACCAGCCCCAGCATGATGCGAGCCGAGCAGCAGACCCCAGCTGCAAGCCCAGCCGTTTGCTCAGTATGCCAGCAAATCCCTCACTAAATACGCTTTCGATATTATCCCTCAGAGTGGGGAGAACCACTGTTTGCTTTAATATCCCATTTTAATATAGCGGGCGGCAGGGTGTTTTAATTGCGCTCTCTTTCTGAAGGTTACATTTACATGCTGCTTCCCGTGCAAGGCGCTGTTAAAAGTCTTGGGAGCATCCTAAAACACATCCATCTCCAGTATCTCCTGCCAGCAGCTGCTCCGGCTCCTTCTCTTACTCTGCCGCCTCGATCCCCATCACCCCTCAGGGAGAGCCGGCAATTAAGATGTTTAAGGACTACAAAGTCAATTAAGGTAATTGCTGCCCCCAGCCTCAGGTTGGCTGTTTTACACCAGCAGTATGCCAATATTTTTGACCCATGCTTCTCACCAGCCCTTGAGACAACTCACCCCAGGCTCCTGGACCAGCATCCCTCCTGCTACCCCAATACCTGCAACCTCCTGGGCACATCCACAAGCCCCAGAGATGAAGCCCTGAAGAGCGGGACCACTCCATGCATGAGCACTGCGCCTCCCTAAATGTCATTTTCTCATCAGTAAATCATATTACACAAATAAGTCATCTCCCCCGCTCCCTGCCCCAACACCGGTCCTTGGTGAACTAAACACCCAGGCAAGAACAGCTCCTCTCCCAGAATTAAATTACAACCTCCACTTTATCAGCCACAATTTATTTCCACTAACTTTCACCTGGCCTCAATTAAATCCCACCATCCTGGGGAGGGGGAAAGGGGATGTAGGCAAAGATGGCTGAGCCTTTTAATTACTTTCTAAATGTGCTCACTGCAAAAATGTATTAAAGCATATCAGGGATTTTAACCTCCTAACAAAAAGGAGACCTATGTGATTCACGGCTAATTATGTTCATTAGAGGGAGCAATACATGAAGGATCGCAGCATTTAACAATAGCCCTTCTGTTTGCAGGATGGAAAACAAGCAAAGTGGGGCAGAAGGGCAGGGAGAGGCACCCCACTGTCGCAGGGAACAGCCCCACGGGCAGGGGGAAGTGAACTGAATTGGTGATTCTCCCCTTTAACCTGTGCAGGTGAGAAGCCCACCCAGAGAAAAAGCTGTTTCTCCCCATGCAATATTACATCAGGGTGGTGCCCAAAAGGGAAGGTGCGGATGCAGCAGGCTCCCCCGGCACGGGAGGAATACTGTCATCAAAAACCCCAAATTGCCACAATTAAGAGATTATTGCAAGAAAAAAAAAAAAGCCTTGTGGCCACAGCAGCATGTCCCACCACCCCAGGGGGACCGCTCTGTGTCATAGGGACCCCACGATGGAGAAGTACCCGACCCGAGGTGCTGCAGCCGAGCCCACGGCAGCGGGATAAGTTGACCCTCACAAGCTTTGAAGCGTGACAGCCGGCTGCCTGCCTCCCTCCCTCCATCCTCCTGCTGCTGGCAGCTCGCTGCCCCACGCTACCGACCCCGAGCTGCCCCACAGCAATTGATGTCTCCGGACCTCCCCTGCCCTAGTGTCAGTCATTACTTACATATTTATCACCAGCAACCTCCTTTATGGCTTGAAAATCAGAGCTCTCAGCCATAATTCCCCGCACAAGCATGTGAGGGCAGTTTTAGGATTCTCCCCCGCACCTCCTTCTCTGAGGTAGCATTTAATGGGCACGGGTGTAATTTCCCAGGGAAGAACACAGCTGGTACCCACTGAGCAGCCCAATGGGGACCTCCTGGCCAAGCACCCATCCCTTTTTCCCGTCTCCCCATCACCTGGAGGGACCCTCAAAGGCCAAACCCTGCTCCTCAACATGGTGACACTGCCCAGTGCCACCCCACACATCGATCCTCGCAGAGCAGCTCGAACCCCGCAGCTGGGCACCCAACGCCAGGGGATGCCACCCTCCACCCGAGCAAGCCAAAGCCTCCGCTCTTTCCTTCGCCGCAGCATCGCGCTGGCAAAGGTCACAGCTCCTGCTCCGCGCAGCACAGCTCATCCTTGAGTCAACAGCCCGTGCTTGATGGGATCAGATGCGCCAGGAGGAGAGCAGGGAAGGGGGGAAACTGCCCGGGCAGAGGGTGACAGCCGCCTCCGGTGCGTCTCTGACAGCCGACATGGGAGAAGAGCCCTGCCGCCCGGCTCCCCAGTGGTGACAGGCAGCTGTGACAGCCACCGCTGGTCCCTGAGTGGCACCCACGCACCTCGGAGGTGACGGGGACCAGGATACTGCCTTGGCCGTGACACCCTCCTCACCCCCGCTGCCATCCCGACAGCTCCTCCGTGCCTTTCAGCTGCCGGTGTGGATGTCTCCCCTTCACTCCCCAGCGGGGAGGCGGAATGCCTGGGCATTTCCTGCATGGACAAGAGCAGCCAGAGCTCCCCAGTTTCATTTATTTGGGGTTCCCACCCTCCCTGGGGCTCAGCGACCCCCCACATCCTACTGAACACACCAAGAGCCACACCTGGGGCTGGCAACCATGCTGAACCACACTGATGGGGACCAAATTTTGGCACAATATCCCCCTTCTTCATCTCCTGGCACCTTTCTGGATGCCCAGGGAATTGGTGTGAACATGTTATCCATCATAGCGACAGCCCAATAAACAAACCCTCCTCCTCCTACTACAACAAACAGCATCCGGTAATGTTCACATTATGAATGGGATGGATAAAATCGATAGAAGTGAACTTGGAAAGCATCCCGAGATGAATCACCACAAAGCCAAGGAACGGCCAGGAGACTGTGCTTGTCTGTAGATGTCCTACAGATCTGCCTTTACCCCAGGCAGCCACCAAAACACTCCCAGCACCAGCACCAGGGTGGTTGAGTCCCCTGGAGAGATTATGGGAAGACACCAGAGTACAGCCTCCTCCTGAAACAGTTCAACAATCACCTGGAAGACAACCACGACAGTTACAGCATCAGGTTTATATCTACCACCCGCACCCCAGGCAGAAATCACAGCCGGGGGGCCCATACCATGACAGTGATGGAGGATGCTGGCAGAGGTTACTGCCTGCATCATCCCAACTGGGGAGCCAAGCACACTGGCAAGCTGCTCTGCAGCAAAGGGTGCACCCAAGGGTGCAAAGTCCCTCCATGAGACACCTCAGTCCTCCCTCTGACTCTTTTTAGGGCCAAAATAGGATGGGAGAGATTCCCAACTAGCCCAGCTGCAGCAGCAACGGAACCTGCAGCAACACTCGGAGCAGCAACACCAGCAGCTTTCCCTCCCCATGATATAAAATCCACACAGGATTCTGGTTAAAAAGGGAGTCAACCTGCCCCCTCCACTAGCACACACAGCAAATATTCTGCACGCAATCGCAGCCAGGTCCAAACCCAGCAACCTCCCCGTGGTGTCCCTGTGGAAGGATGATCCAAGCGAGCTGAAATGAAACCTCAGCCCTTGCAGAGGGGACCATGCAAAGCAGCTGAAGAAGGCAGAGCTATTCTCAGAGCATCTCTCTAGGAAGAAAACAGTCACTTTATAATCCCGGCAGTTCCTCTTTGCAGCGTGACAATCCCATTTATACAGCTGAAATGTCATGTTCAGTTGCTTCACTGGCTTAAATACTTGCATTGTGATTCCCCCCGACCCTCACCCCCCCCAGTTCACAGTCTTGCAGGGTCAATTAGGCTTACCCAGACAAAGCTGTATTCTTCAGCTCTGCACAGCGCTGCTGGGGTAGGAAACCCTCTGGTGCCTCACTGCCAGCTGGAGCAGCTGGATAGCGAGGTAGCCAGCTGTGGCCAGATGTGGGCTGCAGGGAACTCCCAGCCAAGCTGCCAACATGGCCATGGAGTGCTCATACCGTGGCTTGTACTGGCAGCAGGGCAGGCTCAGGGAGGAGGAAACTGCTGATGGTCACAAAGAAATGATGCCCCACTTGGGAAGTCCCCTGCTGAAGGTGGCTTGGGCCAGGGCAGGGTTAAGGAGAAGTCTCTTCCCACAAAACCACCCCCAGCACTGGGGACGGGATGCCTGCAGAGAGGGACCACGGTCTGAATGGCACTGACTGCTTGGACACGTGCACCTTCAACGCTGGCATTGCACTCTGAGGTCCTGCCTGGTCCTTTCCAGCAGAAAGGCTGGATTTAGAGCTCCTGGATTCCCAGCGCAGGGCTTGATCCACTGAACATGATCTTGAATCCCCTTCCACCAGCCATACCTACCCTACCTAATTGGCTATTAGAAGTAAGAGAGAAGCATCCAAACTGGCATCCGATTAGGACCAGAGATGATTCAGACGGGAGCATGCTCCTGCCACAAGCAGCAAGATGCCCTGGCTGTTGAAAAGCGATCACCGAGAGACAGCCAGGGAGAAAGGGGTCTTGCCAAGGGTCGCTGGGCTCCTCCTCTGCATCTCAATCTGACAACAGCAACATTTTTTTGTTTCAGTGCTTAGGGAAGCAATTCCACAACAATCCAGAGCATACCAGGTGCTGCCATGCTGATCCCACAAGACAAAAAAGGAAGAATTAGTTTTCTGTTGGGGTTTTATAAAGGCTTAGGTACCCACAGTCATGGGGGTGGGATATTGTGGAGAACTTGGCTGCCCGACCACATCCATGCGTGAGGATGGAGAGGTCCTTGGGATGTGGAGTGGGCACGATTCACCAGCTCGCACCCTGGGTGAGCCCCATGGAGCTCATCCAGCGGCACATAGGAAACCCACTGCACTTAAAAGGCAATGAGAAATAGTGTCACCCCAGGAGATGGGTCAAGGAGTAACCCCCAAACTGTGATCAGGGCTTCTCATAGCCCTGGTACTTTGGACAAGCGAGAGCAGCAGTGAGAGGTGAGCAGGGGACCAGAGCCGGGGCAAGGCACCCAGGTCCTATAACAGCAAAATGTGGGGCATGGGGAAAGCTGCAGAGATATCTTCCCCTCCCCACAAATAAATGTGCCTCTGCACCGCTTGGCATCACTCATGGCTCTGCCAAGTAATAAACCCTGGCACCAAGCCCCATTAAGTTCCATCTCTCTCCCTATAACGCCACGCTCAGCACAGGATGCAGCCACTCTCCCTACAGGGACACAAACCAGAGAGCAAACATAGAAACAGGCAGAAGCCTGGGGTGTAGCTTGAGGACAAGGCCACTGGTATGGAAATGTTGCAGAAACACAAGAGAGCTAGAAAAACTACAATCTAGTGGGATTGTAGCACCTAATTTTCCCCACAAGTCCCCAGGAGCAAGGGTTGTGGAGCACACGGATGTGGGTCCTGCAAGAACCAAATGGTTTCACTGATGCTAAAACCTCTCAACAAGGATCAATCAACTGGCTGGTGCAACCAAACTTTTCTCTCCATGGCTCACATCTAGCCCAGAAAACAAACATTCACAGCAGCCAAGAAAGTTGGAGGGTAGAGGGAAATGAGAAGAGACACCTCTTGAGCAGCGTTAGTCACTTGATAGCCCATCACTTCTCATTGCATCACGTTCCTGTGATGCCACATTACATCAGGTTATCACACCACGGGATGTAATCCAATGCTGATGCGTGAGGAAACCTAATGCAACCAGACACAGCGGGGGCGGGTGCTGAGAATGGGTTTTATTTCTTGGTTTCTGGTCTGCTACTCCCCATCGTTCTGGCCTGCAAGTTGAACACAGCCAATGCTGCGGAGGAAATAGCAATGCAAAAATACCCCTCGCTCCAGGCAAATCTGCTGGCTTTGCCAGTGGGAGAGGCAGGGAGCTGGACATCTCCAGAAATCTCATCTCTAGACATCTCATTACCTGCCCACAGAAATCCTGCCAGGTCCCATTGTCCCCCAAAGCCAAAGAAAGGGGAGCAGAAGGATGCTAGAAATAGTTCGATGATTATTCAATGATCCCAAACCGATTGGTGTAAAAAAAAAAAAATAAAGAAAAAAAGAAATCATGGTGTTTTTGCCTTGCAGAGGGCTGGGAGAGGCATGGCTGTGGGGATGCAAGTGGGGCGAATGAGTTGCCCCATCGTACAGGCAGCCAGTGCCTGCAAAGCCGCACTCAGGGCGGCCAGCAAAGCCATTCCAGTGCTGCTTCGCACCCCCGGCGAGCAGTACAGCGAGGAGGAAAACCTGCTGGGGGGCTGGATGGGCAGGGAGGGGTGCTGCCTGCAAACCCCTTCCTCAGCCAAGAGCTGAGCAGTAAGCATGACTGGAAGAACCCAACACAAACCAGAAAGACCGCATTTTGGGAAAGCAAACAAGGGGAAAGCCTGGGGAGGGGGAAGTGGCAGAAAACCAGCCTAGATAGGGCTGGAGGAAGTTTTTAGCTGAGCAACAAGAGGCAAGGGGTGCTCACCCTCCCCGCCACAGCTCTTGGCATGCAAACCCCTCCCAGCAGCCGCCACATGTTTTCGGGGAGGGTTTTGTTTAGGCAGTGAGCCACACCTGGCTCGTAAAGGCTTCAGTTCCTGCAGAATTAATCAAGGCACCGGTCAAAGACCAGGGAACAAGGATCAGGCTGTTTCTCCCCAGCCAGCAGCAACGCCCTGGGTGAGCTCGTTGACCCAAATCCAGCCATTGAATCCCACCACCAGCATCTCCTGGAAGAGGGCAACCGCCCCCAGCAGACTCCCAGGCAGGACTGGGGCTGGCCGCTGGAATCAAGCTCCGTGGGGTCTTGCACTGGACCTGGCTGTATCGGTGCCAGCTTCACCCAACACTCCGCATCAGCTCAAAACCCTGTTAAGCAGGAGAGGTCTGAAAAGCAGCCTCCTTGTAGGAAGGTAAAACCCCTGCTGCATTTACAAAGGAGCCCTTGGAAAAGTCACTCTCAAGTGACAGCCAGCCGGTGTCACCACCCAGGCAGCATGGAAAGGCTCATGGCTTTTCCAAACCACAGCAGCCACTCAGCTGCACCCCTGGTATTGCAATAGGTGAGCGTATCTGTTTGCATAAATCAATATTCAATATGACGGTGGTTTTGTACATATACAGCCATATATAATCACATTTCCCGGCTTGTATTTGCCCAGAAGCACCCACATATCTCTAAACACTTGGACTTACTTGCTGAGAAGGTGGCTTCGGTGTGGACAGGAGGGGTGGAGGGGAGGAAAGGTGGGTACCCCACAAAGAAGGAGCGCAGGGAGCGCTCGGAGAGGAGCGGAGAGCGCTGTGCAGGGATGTTCTCACAGCTTCCCACACTATTGTGGATCTTGAGGTTCAAGGGCTTGTTCTTCTTCTTGACTCTGGAAGGAAGAAGGAGAAAAAAGGAGAGACAAGTGAAGGGCAAGAAATCGGAGGGGGATATGCTCACAAGTGGGGAGGAGGGCGCAATGTACCAAGGGACTGGTGGCACCCACAGGACGGCTGCTCATGTGGGGAGATGCACAGACCCATGTGCATGTGACAATTAGACCCACCCCAAGCTGGTGAAGGGTCTGGAGCACAAGTCTGATGAGGAGCAGCTGAGGGAACTGGGGCTGTTTAGCCTGGAGGCGCAGACACTCAGGTGGACCTTATCAATCTCTACAACCACCTGAAAGGAGAAGGTAGGTCTCTTCTCCCAGATAACAAGTGACAGGACAAGAGGAAACAGCCTCAAGTTGTGCTAGGGGAGGTTTAGATTGGATATTAGGGAAAAATTCTTCCCTGAAAGGGTGGTCAAGCATTGGCACAGGCTGACCAGGGAGGTGGTAGAATCACCATCCCTGGTTGTGTTTAAAAAATGCATAGATGTGGTGCTTAGGGACATGGTTTAGTGACGGACTTGGCAGTCCTGGGTTAACAGTTGAACCTGATGATCTTAAAGGTCTTTTCTGACCTAAATGATTCTGTGATTCTATGATTTCCCTACAAGAACTTCCAATCCTTTCCCATCACCAAAAAAGGCAAATTTCATTAAGGAACACGTTGCATTCGAGAGTTCTTCCTCTTGCAAAACCTGGCTGAAAAGGGTTGGTTGATCCAAAAGCCTCATCCTAAGCTGGCCTTATCACATCCCCAAAATCACCTACTGCCCACCAGCCCTCTGCAGGGCTGCATCACCCCTCAGTGCCCCGGCCCAAGAGATTTCCACCACAAACCCTCCTGCATGGATTTCACTGATAGCTAAAAGATGTGCTTGTGGTAATGTTCAAAACATCCTTGTGCCCCAGGTAACTGTCTTGTCCCCTGTGGGGCCAGGAGGGCTGGATGAGCTGCTGTGCCCATCACAGCTCATCTTTATAGCAGCTCAGAGGCTGCCAGCACAGGTAAGGCTTGCTCTTCAAGGCAGCCATCACACAGAGCTCATCTGCATGCCAAAACACCAGCCGTTACTACAAGCCCTGCTTCAAATGGGGGAAACTGAGGCACAGAGGGATTACCGAGCGGATTCAGACTGCTTGCTACAGCACCTAAAATCAACTTGGGCACTTGCAGTGCTGCTAAGCTCGAGAGATGCTGCTGAGCTCCAGAGATGCTGCTCTCTGTGCACCGTGGCAGAACTAGTCCTGGCTCTTTCCCACTGGGAGCGAGGCACCGGCACCCACATCACTGGCACTCTGCAGCACTCAGCGCCTGCTCCAATTTTAATGTCACTTAGTATCACCTACATCCCTTTTAGGGCCCAAGCAGGGTAACTGAGTACAAGCAAGGAGTGGACTGCAGTGTAGTGTGTCACCCAAGGCTAATGCTGTGAGTGGCCCCTGCAGAAACCCAGGGAACAGCTCACCAAGGCATAGGACCATGGTGCGGACAACCCTAAGCGCTGGGAGATGTTCATCCAAAACGAAATGCTGCAGAGCAGGGGGGAATGAGACACTCACTTCTCGCTTATCAGCCTATTTTTCCACCTGCCTTGCACCGTGACAAGGACCAGCTATCATTTTGGTGGCTTAGATGGGCCCAAAGCAGCATACAAATCTGAAGGATTTGCAATGCAGACCAACACCGACAGCTCACAGGAGCTGGGCTGCAGGTTTCTGGCACACTAAGCCTTTCTGGTTCAGCCGCTCCCACCCTGGCCATGGTGCAATAGGGCCAGGTAGAGAAGAGCATCATCTGCCTGGCCCCAAAGCAGTCTCTGGGAAAGGCAGCTCAGCCCTTTTGGAGATTTAGAGGATTTGGGGCAGAGATCCCCTTCCAAGCATGGAGCAGGCAGTGCCACAGCTCACAGTCATCAAGGAACCCCCTGCCCCCCCAGCAGCACAGCTCACAAACAGCTGGAGGTGGTTTTCTGCAGGTGACAGCATTGGTGCACAACTGAGTTACAGCCTTCAATTCAACCCGCTGCCTTCGACTCATGGTTCAATTGTTAGAATTAGACAAAAAAAACATGTGGGAGCCAAAAGAGAGGCAAGTGAATCGTAGTACCTCTGCAACAGCAGCAGCTGAACCTGTCCTGCCCCAGCCCAGGAGGGAAACCCAGAGCATCTGACCCCAAAACCGAACCAGAGCTGTGCAATGCCAGGCGATGCCGGGCAGCGCCGTGAGCCCTGCTGCAGCGGGAATCAGGAGAGTGTAAACCCAGGCGCTGCTCGCTCCCAAAACTTTCCTCTTTGTGTCCAACAGCTGCTTTCCTGCAAACACCTACACGCTTACTCATCCTGCTCTGCTGCCATCGCTCCAGTACCGCCGAGCAGAGCTGCACCTGAGCTCGGACACCCGCTCCAGCCCCAGGCGAGATGACCCAACCCCGGGGCCACGCATCTCCCACTGCCCCCAGCCCCAGCAATGCCCAGGGGCATCTGGCCCTGCCAGGCGATAGGAAATGACCGTGCTGTGCTCACCAGCCCGCTTTAGCAGACGAAAATTAAACTGCCCTCTAATAAGCTAATTGTTTCCCCGCACAGGAAAAGCTGCTGCTGCTGCCTTTGCGGTGGCTGCAATGACTTCTTCGGGTGCGCTGGGCTCGGGATGGAGCAGATGATTGCCTCCAGCCAGGTCTGACAGAACAAACCCTCCTGGCCCAGAGCCCACGGTGGTCCAATGACCAGCAGCCCCATGGCTGATGTTTGCCATGCCGTGCCCTGCCAGGGGGATCCAAGCTGCCCCTGACCCTAAACCCCCAGACCTTAAAGCAAATCAGCAAAGCACCAAGGAGAAGCTTGGTGGACCCCAGTGCCAGTCCAACCCCTCCATCACCGCCACTTGATCCCAACCCAGTGGCATAAGCATCTCTGCCGAAGCCCCCAGCACAGCTCCCCCGGTGCAGGCACAGCCCCAGCTCCCGGCTAGCTCAGCCCCAGCGCTTGGCCCAAAGCGCTTCCTGCAACACAGCGATTAGCCACTAATCTCATTTTTTTCCACCCATAAATCAGTTCCAGACCAAATATTTACTGCGAGCATCATTTCCTCGCCAAGCAGGGCTGGTGACAGCTCTCATTATTAGGAAGGATGAGTGATTTTGGACAGAGAGAGATTTTTCTCTCTCCCTGTTTCTTTGGGGGAAAAAATAAATTAATAAATACACACAAACACCGTGGTCTAACTGGGTGACCTGCGAGCGTTGGCTGCCTGTCTCACCATGGCCTTGACCCCTTTTCCCTGTCCCAAAATAGGGGGGAGCAGGGACCAAATCCTGCAGAGGAGCGGGATGCTGCAACAGGAGCATCCTCACCCGTGCCCTGCCACAGGGGTGCTGCAAGCACCCCAATATCGGGCACAGCGGTGTCCCAGCTGTTAGGGACCCCCCTGAGGTGTCCCTGGGGTGCTGGGGGGCCAAGAGCCAACCTGCACCTTTACCTCCCTGGGTGTGCACGAGCGCTCAGTGCCCCCTCAGACTCTGAGTCCTGCTTGCACAGGCTGAGGTGGCAACTTGCCCCTCCATGGGGAAGCAGAGCCAGGGCAGGATACGTGGAGCCCGCAGCATGCGTGGGGAGCCCGGGAGGAGCTGCAGGGCCAGGGCAAGCACATGGGTGGGTTGTAGAGGACACGGCAGTCCCTTTGCTGGCTTCCCCTTGGTTTTGCCCCTTACTGGCAGCGGGTTGTCCCAGCAACATGCACCGTCGGATGGTGCACCCACGGAGCAAATCTCTGCCCCATCCTCCAGCAAAGGCAATGGGGAGGAAGGTAGAAACAGCAAATAATCCAAAATCTGGAGGAGGACAAGTCCTGCAAGCAGCAGAGATCACAAACAATGAGCTGCCAAGACATCCCAAGAGGTGGCATGGTTCCTTCGCTGCTCCGTAACCTCCTCTTGGCTGCTCCAAAGCGGCCCCGAGGCCACAAGCACCAACGTGGGGACAAGGCACCCAGGCTGCTGGCAGGGTACAGATCAAACCCCTCCCTGCCATGCAAACCAAGCCCCATTTGGGGCTGTTTGTGCAAAAAGAGGGTCAAATACCACCCTTGCTACATGGCCTTGGGGCAGGGGTGCAGGATGGAGCCAGCCATGGGCACCACGTAAGGGACTTGCTGCTATGAGGGGGTCACAGCCCACCCCTCACCAGCCTCCTACATCCACCTGTTTGCATTGCAACATCCCAGAGCAAAACTGGGATGGTTCCCCTTGGCCTTACACCTGCAGCACTCCCGCAGACCAGCCACGGCCACAGAGCAATAACCATCCTGGTGGGAAGCATCTCCTCACCCATTGGGGTGTTCTCTGGGGGACACTGCAGAGGGCTCCGAGGGAGGCATTTTGGGGAATGTTATTTCATAGAACCGTTTAGGTTGGAAAAGATCCTTAAAGATCATTGAGTCCAACCATTCAGACGACCATGCTTCTGCACCACCCATGCTCATCTCAGCCCACAGAAGGAGCACCAGGACAGGGACAATAGACCGGAGAACCCTCCCCATAACCTACCGACAGAGGCAAAACTCAAAGGACTCTGGGGTCTTAGAGGGATGCACTTTGGCCAGTGACGGTGCCAGCCCAGCAACAGGACGTGGCCACCGGTCTTTAGGAGAGATGCACCCAGGGGTACACCAACCCAGCCGTGCTGCAAAAGCCTTTCCTCCTCTGTGAGCACTAAGCCACTCCTAAATCAAGCTTTTTCCTCTCCAGGGGTGAAAGATCCCTCACTTTTCAGGCAGTAAGCAGAGATTAGGGCATAAATCCCATGGGCAGAGGAGACTATACTTCCTAACCACCGCCTGCCTGAACTTCCAGTATCTGGGAGCAGTTTTGCCCCTCTCTGGCAAACATTTCCATTTTCCCCTCATTCACCCAAGCCAGCATCACACAGAGTGGGGAAAAAGCATGTGTTGGAAATGCATCGTGGTTCTCCCAGTCTAAATCCCCCAGCACAGCTCGGGGTTCCCGAACCCCACACCCCATCCCAGCAGGGCAGGAGGAGCCCCCTCCTCTGTGCCAGGCTCCACTGAGCATCACCCCCCTAGCATGCTCCCCAACCCAGCGAGGACAGCAGAAATGAAAAAGGGAATTTTTCAAAGAAACAAGGAAGAACATCATCTTAATTCAATTTTCCATAGGGATAAAGCTGCAACATAGCAGCAGACACCCCCCCTCCTAGAAGAGGGGGCCATGCTGGACCTGACCACTGCGAACCGCAGCCAAACAAGCCCCAGCTGGATTGGGAAGAATCAGCAAACTCCAGCACAAAATGCAAGCCAGGCTCACTTCAGTGCTCAAGAAGGGTTGGCCACACTAATCCCCCACTAAGCACCATTTCAGACCTCTCCAGAAGCTGGCAAGTTCTCAGATGTTTGGCTGGGGGGGGGGGGGGGGGGGGGTGTGTGTGTGAAAAGACAAATGCACCTGCTAAAACATCCCTGTGGTTATACAGAAATGCTGATGGAGAAGCAAACACGGCAGAAGGGAAGGCACAGCACAGCTCTGCACACCGCGGGGCGGCACAGGGGTTATTTAAATGGTGGCGATACCTCCCAGTCCCCAGCAAGGACCATTTTCCTCCAGCTGGACAGCAACAGAAATGAGCCTCCAGCCCACGTCAGGGGAGGCTGTCACAAGCAGATGAGGGGAGAGGGGAACTAGTTATGCACCAGTTATTTTTTATTGTGGCTTTAAAGAGTTTGTGGGGAGCAGAGGGCAACACATGGTCCATCTCTAGGCTTGAAAACCTCCAAAATCTAGGAGACACCCTGGGGTGACTATAGCAAGCCCCTGCCATCTGCAGGGATGGCAGGAAAAGTGTCACCACAGGGACAAGAGCTCCCTTCCCACCAGGTTCCAAGCAGATCCCCAAATTTGAAAAATTTGAACAGCCCAACTACTTTTTTTGCCACAGCAGAAGCCTCAGGTATACCCTCTCCGTGCTCATCCCAGCCCCGTCCCTGCTGCAGGAGGCTGCAAAGCCAGGCAGCTTCGGGGGCTCTGCAAGCACCAAACAGCCCTTGCTGCAGGGATGCCGGGCTCCCTGCCAGCAAGATGGGGCCAGACCCTGCCCCATGCAGCCCTCAGCTCCCCAGACCTTTTCTGAGATCACCGGCTCTCTGCCCTTGCTGTCTTGCGAGCCCCACGGCTGCTGCTGGACCTGCCGAGCATCCCCTGCCAGCCCGCTCCACTCCGTTACCTCTCACCATCCCCTAACCCTCTGCATGGCCCAAAAAAACATCATTTTTATCCTTGTCTTCCCCATGCATCTCTCAGCAGGGACACCAGGCACAGCATCCCTCACTCGAGCCCTGTGAACCAGAGTTTGCAGGAGCACCAGGGCTAATTTCTGCCGCGAGTTGACATGGATGCTCAGGAAAGTAGGCGCTGGGCGCAATTCCACACACAGACAGGTAAACACCAACTATTAGGGACATAATTTCATGCAAGAATTTGCTAAATATATGATGATGGGGTTTTTTTTAAAAAGAAAATGGGGGGGTAGGGGGGGAAGCACAGCTAGTTTGAAGTGCTTAATGCAAATCCCTTTAGGTGTCAATCCAGCCTGAATGGCTCATCCCCGCCTGCTATGTGGAATCAGTCAAACGCTTATCACTGGCTTTGGAGAAAAAATAGAGGGTTTCAACAGGCGGTGAAAAACACAAGCAGACACCCAGGACAAAGGGCCCGTCATTCCTTTCAGCCTCAGCAAGGCTCTACGTGCATCAAAGCCTGGTGGGAGGGCAGGGACTGACAGCGGCTTGTGGCGTAAGCCAGGATGGTATGGATACTATAGGGTCCCCAACACAAAAGTACCTGGCAAGGACACACGGAACTTCGCTGTGCAAAAGCATGAAGCAGCTGGGATGTCCCCGGGAGATTCACAGGCTGCAAGAGCAGGATACACTGGGAAAGCGAGCGCTTGCCAGGAGAAGTTGGAGTGAGGATGGGCACAGGGGGACCTACATGTTACGGGGAGCAGAGATGCAAAAAGTGGCCATAGGGCTGTCAGCCACGTGATGCTCCCAGCGTACAGCTCTGCCCAGGGCTACGGCTGACCCACAGCCATCCCAAAGAGCACCCCAAAGGGGACACACCAACCAGTCCCCTGCACCACAGCAGCATCCACTTCCCCATGCCCGCTTCTTAACTAAAAGATGGAAATCGGGTAAATAACGATCTGCTCTGCAGGCATTTGTTGTCACTTGCCAATATTATTGTAACAAAAAAAAATTAAAAGGGGTTGAAATTTAAAATTTAGCTGAAACAGGTGAGTTGACACTGCAGCTGACTGCACCAGACTATGTTTTATTCACCGCTTCGCTCCTCTCCACCACACTCAAATTTCAACGCAAGCATTTCTTTTAAAGGAAGGGAAATAGAGTGAAGGGGGGGGGGGGGGGGGGGGCGGGAAATCCTCTCATTGGTATTTTAGTTAGCTCTCTGCAAGGGATTAAAGACTGCTGCTGCCTAGCTTGAAGTGCACAGCCTCGATCAGGATCCAGCCCAGAAGATTTATGGCCTTTTGACTGGCTTAATTGCACAATATTCTGTATTAAATCAGAGGAAGGAGAAGATGAAGTGCTTCCCCCACGCCTCGGTAGCCTGCGAGGCTCTGCCCGTCCGCACCAGGCAGTCACCTCTGGCCCAAGCAAGCTGCATCCATGGGCAATGGCAAAAAAAGGTGGAAACCCCACAAATTTACTCGTACATTTTTTGAATGCATGAAGAGCTCCCAGTTCTGCTCCCTTCCCATCGGGTTCCCATGTCGGCACATGGCTGGCAAAATACAACTCTTCTTTCCAGGGATTCCAAAAAAATCCAGGTGACTTCCCTGGCCAAGCAGCACAAGCATCCCCAAACCAACAGGCTTGGGGAGTCTGGACCAGAACTACCATGGCTGGAGCCATCGCAGGCAGGACAGGAGGCACCAGGTCACCTTTCATGCATGAGAATAAACACACAGCATCCATGCCCGCTGCTGTTGCACATCCCTCCCCGTGCAGCAAGGACGGCACTGGCTGCTTTAGAGTTTCCAGGTTTCAGTGCAAACACACAGGTAAAGCCAGTGGATTATTTGAACCTGTCTGAACAGACGAAATTTCTTCATTATACACCCAGATCTGAACAAACTCTATGCAATACTAGCTTGATAGTTAAAAAAAAAAATAGAAGGAGAATATCCACCAGATGTTACATTTATCCTCCTCATTACTGTAAGAGGCAACAAACCCCTCCTCCTCCGGCCAGAGGAAAAGCAGGTTCTTCATATCAAAGCCTCGACAGTTAAATATTTATCCAAGTGCCTGTCCCCACCTCCCTGGATGGCTGAATTTTAAGGTTCCAGTCTTACTGATCTATTATTCTCTTTTCATAGCACAAAGCATAACTTTTTATTGCGGCTGCAAATTATAAAGCTGGGAAATTCTTTGAAGGGAGCTCGAGCCAAACAGGTTTTTTTCCTCTCCCGGGACTCATGCACCGACGAGACGGTGCTGCAGGAGGGCAGCAGGAACAACACTCAGAGCAGGCACAGGTTGCTGCATGGAAGGAGCTCAAGGAGCTAATTGCCAGGATCCTGAAGCAGGACCTGTTTCTCATTAAGCCCCTTCTGTTTTCTTCATTCCTACCGTTAAGTTTCCTGGAGGGACACATGGGGCAGTGGGGGATGAGCACCACCAGCTACGGCCAACCAGGGATGGTGAGACCGAGTCTCCTTTTTCTAGAGCCACTTCCACAGCAGTTCAACCCTGGGGTGCTCCTCATTTGCACCCAGATGAGTGGGTTTCCCCATCCCTAGACAACACAACCTCAACCAGGTGAGCCAGCTCTGGGCATTTTTTTCCCCCTCACCAAATCATTGAATGGCTTGGGTTGGAAGGGACCTTTAAAGACCATCTAGTCCAACCCCCCTACCGTGGGCAGGGACATCTTCAACTCAATCAGTTTGCTCGGAGCCCCAGCCAACCTGACCTTGAATGTTACCAGGGATGGGGCACCTACCACCTCTTTGGGCTACCGGTGCCAGTGTTTTACCACTCTCATCATAAAACATTTCTTCCTTATTTCTAGTCTGAATCTACCCTTTTTTAGTTTAAAACCATCACCCTTTGTCTTATCACAACAGGCTCTGCAAAAAAGCCTGTCCCCATATTTCTTGTAAGCCCCTTTAGGTACTAGAAGATGCTGTAAGGTCTCCTTGGAGCTTTCTCCAGGCTGAACAGCCCCAGCTCTCCCAGCCTGTCTTTATAGGAGAGGAAAGGGTGGGCTGAAGACCACCGAGCTCTCCATCAGTATAAGACCCCACTTCCCAGCCACCATCATCTCCATGCTTGCAAAATCCAGCTAAGAAAAGGGATGTGATCAACTCAGGCACTTGCCTACACCACCTGTATGAACACGAGAAGAGCAACACACGTACAGCCCAGGCACCCACACACACCCAGACCTCTTTTGGGAGGTAATTCTCAAAAAATTCCCACCACTGGAGGGAAAAGCACAGGCTGCCCATGGCTGGACAGCCCTGAGGTGGAGGTTTGTTACACCAACTACAGCTCTGCAAACCTTTCATCTCAGAAGAGACTTGGAGCAATTTTTCTCCATGGTTTGCTTGCAGACTGCCTCTGGAGCTGAGGTTGCTGATGCATGGTGGGTTTGGGCAGCTCTTTAATTGAAAAGGAGAAGTCAGAACAGTCTCATGGCTTTTTGGGGAAGCCTGGTCTCCCTGCCTACTTAGGTTTCATTTCATTATTGCCAAGGAAGCCACCGGAGTGCTTCACCAACCCACCACCTGCTTGGGTGCTGGGCTGGCCACAGCAGCAGGTCAGTGGGGGCCTGCAGGGTGGTGATGAAATACGCTCCCCAACCTCTTGGACCACAAAGAAGAGGACAGAGGAGCTGCTTCATGCCTTTCCTGTGCAGCTACAGATGGAAGAGAGGGCTGAGAAGAACTCAAGCATGTCTTCCTTGTTGTATCATGACCAACAGCGGCCAATCCATCTCCTGGTCACCACCCCAGGACGTTGCCCACAGCACCTGCCCTTGCCATGCCCTCCCCTCCCGCATGGACACCACGGAGGCAGCACATCAGGCAACGGTGCCGGCAGCAGGAGAGCTTTGCTGCCTCTCACCCACCCAGGATGCTAATCGTTATCTAAATTCATAATCACACTCTCTGCTTTCAAAGTGGCGAAAGGAGGCTCAACTTCTCATTAAAGGACACGGTGAAAAGTTTCTCCTCCAAGCATGTTAAAGCTCCTGCTCCTCTTGATGGAATACCACAGCAGTAATTAACATTAATGACATACCTAAGGAGAACTGCAGCCCAGAGCAGTGGGATAATTGCAGCAGAGAGCCAGTTTGTTACGGAGGCTACCCATCACTGTCAAGATGCGGTGTGCAGACCATACTTTGAGAGAGCTGGAGACAGTCCAGGACCTGTGCAAAACTCCACAGCCCTGACTCACCATCAAAGGCACCGAGATTAATCAGAAAGATTATTTGGAAACAGAGAGAGAGAGAGATGCTGCTTGTTTTGCTCTCCAAATTCCCTCACTTCAGTGCTCTCCCCTGTTGCAGAAGTACCAGGCGAATCTCTACATTTTCGGGCACCATTACAGGATGAATAACATAACCCTGAGATGCTGCATATGGATTATTTGCACATGTTGGTAGTGTCCCGCTGCATCCACCTGCTCTGCAAACATCAATCTCTTGCTCATCCCCAATGCCAAGAGCCCACCTGCCTTTCCAAGCCTGGGAAATGTCAGAGAGACACCAGGCACAAGAGCTAGCTTGATGTTGCTCTTTCGAATCCAGCCCACGCAGAATATCAAATAATTGATCTACCTGGTAGAAGCGTTGATTGGAATTGATACAAGGGGTAACATCATTATTATAAAGGTTGCAGAGCAGCCGAATAAATGACCTATCCCTCAGTAACATTTAAGATCAGCTCAGATGATCAGCTCGGAGGGACAGGCTCACCACAGGCTGCTCAGTGTGGTGAGGGCAGTGGAGAAGACCTCTGGTCCCCGGTTTCTGCCAGTCTATAACTCAGTCTTTCACCTCTCTGCCTTGATGCCCCAAGTAGGATCCTACACTAGACTTAGCCAAGTGACACAGGAGATCCTGTTCTCAAGGATTTCTCTTATGTGGGATGAAGAAAAACACCCACAACCCAAAAGCATCAAGTTAGAGTTGGTTCAGCATTGGAAATAACACAAGGGAAAAGGAAAAGAAGAAAATGGATGTGTGCTTTATCACCAGATCAGATGTGAACTTCACATCTGACTTCATCCATCCAGGATATCCTCATTCTGATTTTGAAAACCAGCACCAAAACACAACCTCAGCATCAACGAGGCTAAAGGCAAGGCAGTCAGCCACCGTAAGGCTTTGGAAAAACACTTTTCCACCAGAACACCTAACCCTATCTTCATCCACACCTTGAATGCAATTGCAATGATACACAGTAAGGAGGCTCCTTGAAAAATTACCCAAAATAAAGCTGCCCGGAGCTGGAGGAGCCACCTCCCAGCCCAAACCTGACCTAGGTACACCACAAAAACTGCACGTCCTCTCCAGCAGGCTGCTTCACGTTAGCCCTTGGGACAGGTCAGCATTTCCTCTGGGGCTCAGCTCTGCCAGGTCAGGTCACGCTGCTTTAATTCACTGTCTCACACCCTGATCCTCCCTCCCCAGCTGCTTGCCAGAGGCTATTCTTTGAAGGCCATAGAGTTCATGAAATTGGCCGGACAGCAGCGTGGCAAAAGGAACCACAGCTGGGAAGCAGATGAGGTTTTCAGCTCACATCCCCTTCACGTGAGCCTGAGGATGAAGACCACCCAGCGCAGATGTTATCTCCAGAGGGCTGTCATACACGCAGCCTTCCAAGGGTTAACGCACGCTCCTGAGCTCACTCTTAACTAGCTTGACTTTTGTTCCCCCAACTAATGGATTTTTAAGACCTTACATTCAGAGTTTGTTTTTTTCCTGACTTCTTGCTGATGAATAATCATTAACTATCCATGGAAGATTTAAATGGCCCGTGGAATTCATGAGGTATTAAATGGGCATTATATTATCAACCACTCTAAATGTTTTGTTTCCGTTTCAAGACCATTCATGAGATGTTTATGGATTGTGGATTTATGGAAGCCAGGGGATCTTTTTAGGAGTAATGTTCCGTACCCCAGAGTTACGGTCAGCAGCTGGAGGCTCCGTGCAGGAAAATCTGAGGCTATAAGCTCAAAAAATTTAACCCCTGCTTCCGAAGGTCTTGGCGTATGAAACAATGGATTAAACCCTAGAAATAAGCTCCAAAACACCAAATGCCGGCAAACTTATGAGCTGTCATCAAGAATCAAGTGCTTTGTGGTGGCCTTGATCCAGAGGGGACCCGGTTGCTGCTACTGCTCTTGCAAATATATGGTGGCAGTTGAATTTTGTGCCTGCACCAAGATGGAAAAATCTTCGGGGGCAGCCCTGCAGCACCCCAGCAGCTTCCCTCCATCAATACTGACCCACAGCTCACAGGGAGAGCACTTTTTGTTTTTGCCAAGGGCATCCCTGGCTCCCCAGAGCCCATTTCACCCCATCCTGAGATGGGGCACACCAGGGGAGGAGACAAATCAGCCTGGGGGACACCAGTCTCCCTCTTGGGAGGGTTTCAGATGAGTCCCACCAGAAAGCAGGCTGCAAAGATGCAGTATGGCAGTAAATCTAGACCCAAAATTGCCCCAGGAGATCCCACCTAGCACTCAGGGTGTCCAGCAGTGTCCCCAGGCTATCAGCTCCCCAGGTCTAGCACCCCTTTCCATGCTGGGACATGATACAGGGAGCAGAAAGCCAGGATCCGAAGCAAACCAAGAGCCCACTGGCAGAGCTAAAACCAGGAGCTGATCAGAGAAAGCCTGAAGTCGCATTTCAGGGATGAGCTCCACGTTTCTGGTTTGAAGTCAGGTAGAAACCTCACTCCTGCAGAGAGCACAAAGAACACAGACACTGCAGAAATTATGACACTAAGAAAAACAGCCCTACAATAGCATTGCACAGACACAGCCATAGGAACTAGCTGATAACAGTGCCAAAAAGCCACTTTTAATCTGTGCTGGGCAAAGCGTTAGCCACTGCATCCAGGCTAATAAACAGCTAAAACTTCAGCACACCTCTGCTGGAGAAAAGGGGAAAAAAGAAGAAGCTGCCTCTTTAATGAACTAATTACTATCCCGAAACACTAATGGGATTAGCAAGCAGGATTTAGTGGTTGCCTCCTGAAAAATCATTAAGTGCCATTAGAGAAAATTAACCTCCCCAGTTCTCCGAGCAGCTTTCGGAAGCCTGGGTCCTTCCACATCGACAGGATGAACCCCCAGTAGGATGCTAGCACAACAGAGCCCCATTGACACTGCCTCTCTCTTTCCTCTATTAACTCACTAATCACGAGTTAAAGTTGCTCAGCACCACCGGGGAGCACCAGAGACACTGGGCAAACTGGATACTGTCAGGCAGGGACCGAAGGCAGGCAAAGTGCAATGAAGGGACGTGACCATGTTCACGAAAACCCTGTTTACAGTTTCCTTCTCCACACCCTTCCCTGCTCTTTCCCCTTGCAGAAAAGTTGAAGGATCCCATCCCCAGCTGGCTCAGGGAACCAGTGGCCAAAGAGTTTGCTGGAGTAAAGTCCAGACACCCATGTCCAAAGCTCACCCCAGATCCGTGTCAGGGTGACCTGGAGCATGTGATGACCACAACGGGGATCAAATGGCTTGGGGGAGAAGCAAAGGCAGGTTTTACCCTCGGTGAGACCCACTCCATTAGCGGCACAGAGCTTGGATCAGATCCTGAAACACAGATGAAAGTGCGAGAGGGGACAGGCTGCTCGCTGTCTCTGCTCCTGCAAACGTGGTGATGTTTGCTGGGGACGGACCAAAGTAAATATGACTTTCCAGTGCCTAAGCACGAGGGGGAGGGGGGCCTTACAAGAGGCATTGTCCGGCTGAAATAGATTAATTTCCAAAAGCTAAAAGCCTTTAGAGACCAAAAGCTTTGGCAGAGAAGGATGACCGGCCTCATTTCATGCAAGGACCGCAGCCCTGTGGCTGCCGCAGCCTTGGGGACACAATGGGGGAACAAGTGACACTGCGATGCTGTGGGCACCCCAAACCCCCCCCGGTCTCCTCCTGCCCAAATAGGGGGAGACCAGGGTCTGGCAGCCAGGAGCACCCTGTGCAAGCAGCAGATTTTAACCCTTCACATACCCCAGCTGGAGCTGCCTGAGCATCACGGCTGCCTTCGGGGCCAGGCAGGAGGTACCCAGGGTACCCAGGCTTTCCTCTGCTCCCACCACATCCCTCAGGGGACTCTGCCCACACTTCTGGCATGGCCTTTTTTTCCCCTCCAAGAACCTCAAATTTGGGGATAAGCTGGGCAGTGTGTCGTGGGGGTCCTGTTTTGGGAGGCTAGCATGGACCAGACGTGCTCTATACCAGTGCATCCTCGGGGAGAGGAGATGATGCCCCAAGGTGGCCACCAGTCCTCTCTGCCACCCCACACCAAGGCAGAAGAAGGGCTTTCTGAGCATGGCCACCAAAAGGGACCGAAGGAGATGGAGAGGGATGTGCTGATGCCAGGAAGCCCTTTCCCTGCACACCAGCAGCCTCTGCCGGCACCGGAGCTGCAGAGCAAGAGCAACGGGAAGGAGCCGTCACACGGCCAGAAACTGAAAAGCTTTCTGCAAACACCATCAGGGACGGAAAAGATACTGGGGACGTCTCTCGAATATAAAGTGTTATATCTATAAAGCTTTATATATCCGTATATCCACGTTTCAGCTGAAAGATGATTCTTCCCATCTCGCTCTTGCGTGCACTCTCACCCACACACAGCTCTTACAGTTGGGTGGTGCATCCCTGTGCTGCAAAATCCCACCATCCAACCCACCCATGCCACACTCCAGCATACGGGGACATTGCCGAGCAATGGCCCTGGAGCCTCTCAGTGCTCCCTGTCACCCCACACCCCCAAAATGAGGTTGCAGGGGAGCAAAGTAGACACCGTCGCAGCAGCATCCCCACTGCCTGCAAGAGTTACAAAGGGCTTTTCTACCTCAAAGCTCAAAAAGAAAAAAAAGACACCGTGCCTTGATCTTTTGGGACCAAAACACTTTTCCAGAGGAGCTGGAATGGGGTTCATCACCCCACCATGCACCAGCACCCTGGAGCACCCACTTACTTGGGGGTGTGCATCTCGTCCACGCGATGCCCCAGCTGGAACTCGTGGGACTTGCTCCGGTGCAGCGCGGTGAAGCCGGGGATGAGATGGATCAGTTTTCGTGATGAGGGTGGAGGTGTCCCAGGGGGCTTCAGTTTATTCCTCCGCCGTACTGGTGGTGTGCCCGGTGGCGTCATCGTGGTCACGATGTTGGGGGTACGCGGAGGGGTGTGAGCAACGTGTCGCTGGCGTGGGGAGGGTGGCAGGGAGCGGTGGCCGGACTCCATGGGTGGGCACAGCCCCGGGTGACCCTCCACGGTCAGCCGGTCCACGTGGGTGTACATGGGTCCGTGGGGTGAGCCCGCGTGGCAGTGATGCTGCCCGCACTTGGGTTGGACCTTGGGGCTCTGCGAGAGGTGCGTCCTGCCCCACTGCCCCGGCTCCAGCTGGCACCCGGGGCTGTTCTCCTTCCCCGGCTCCGTCGTGGGCCACTGGATGGTCCAGTCCTGCTTGGAGAGGCTGCCGCCTGCGACAGAGCACACAGACATGGCCATGCGGCGTGGCAGAAGCCGCACAGTCCCCACTCCAGCACTGCATCCCCCCGCCTCCAAAACACTGGCAAGGAGCTTCGCCACATTACGCACGTGCAAAGCCACATGAGCATGTTACAAGGCTTAGACAGGGGCTTTGCCCACTTCTTTTCCCACCTGCTGAGCCCCCCACGTGTCCCCCTCACCGTCACCCAGCTTCCCACCACCGCCACCCCAAAATGTGACATGGGGCTGGGCCACCCCTTGCCTGGCCAAGGCTGGTGCCCCCACCTCACCACCACAAACCCATGGCACCCAGTCGTGCCATTTGCATAAAGGAGGGGGGACTGTAATTAAGCGGGGCTCCTCTCCACTTCTAATTATTCATCTCCACCGGCACAGAGATGAGGGAAGGGCTGTCGGCAGCAACTTCAGAGCACCAAAGCGATGGACCCAGTTCAAGGTCCCTTCGCCGACTCCTTTTGATCGCCTCCACTAAGAAAGCCAACATAAAACTATAATCTCTTTATTTTAAAAAGCCTCCTTCCCCATCCCCTTTTTGATTATTAATTGCCTCGCCTCTTCTCTTCCCAGCCTTTTCAAGAGGAATGTTTTATTTCAAACTCCAGAGGAAAATAGAGGAAGAAAGGGCTTTGGAAATAAAAGCTTTAGGATTGGATTGAAAAAAAGCTCCAGAGGGAAAAGGGGGATGAGGATTTTTCTTGAATCATTCTCCCAGAGCAGAAAATAAAAATAAAAAGTCCTATCCAGCTGCGTTTAGAGTTGCTTCTCCAGCTGCTACAAAAAGCCCTTCCATGCAGCAAGAGTCTCATAAAAAAAGTTAACGCCCTTCCTCATATTTTAATTAATTAAGGAAAAAATCCTGCTGTAGGAAAGCCTCGCCTCTGCTTGGATGGTGCTGCCAGGATGGAGGTGCATCTCCAAAGCCACCACGGGCACACACCCCAGCCCCCTCCTCACCAAAACAGCCCAGCACGAGTAGGAACACGGCAGGTGACAAGTTGGAGCATGTCACCCCCCTCCCCAAAACGCAGCTCTGCACGAGCTCCTGTCACCTCCAGCCAGGCCACCCTGCCCGTGGGCACCTGCACCCACACGCCAGCCACGCTGGGTGCTCGGCCCAGTGCCACACTGCTGAGCCACCCCCTTGGCCCCAAGGCCACCCTGGCTGCCGGTCCCCAAGGCCACCCTGGCTGGTGGCACCTGGCTGCACGCGCAGCCTGGGGCTGGGGAAGGGGCAGCCATGGGTGAGGGAGGACTCAATGCCATGAATTAAACCCACCTGCAAGCCACCCACCCCTCTGGTTAATTAACCTGCACTCAGCACATTGCAAATCAGCATGCATGTATGCAAATCAACGTGCTCCCCCATTGGTTGTGCTGCGTGCATATATTTACATAACTCAAAACTACCCGGATGCTGCAGGCCCAGCACCATCCCCGTGCTCCCACCCCCAGCAGTAATTAGCAGCAGTTAACGAAGAAGGAGAGCCAAGGCTGCTCCCCACAACCCAAAGCTCAGCCACGGCACTGTGGCCGCTGTGTCCCCCTGTCGCTGCTGTCCCTTCGACGCTCGACTGTGTCGTAACACAACTGATGCACTCGAGAGCAAAAATAACCCGTTATCAGGCTGGTGGGTGCGTCAGGGCTAAAAATATCCCGGACAAGCTGGGGAAACGTGTTTTCAACACACAGTTGCTTACAGGCATGCTGCAGGTAGCGGGCACTCCACTTGATGAGATAAGCTTAAACCAAGAACACACTTGAAAGGAAAAAACAACAAAAAATTCCCCGAGCTTTTCTTCCTGCAAAGCGTGCTAAACACTTTCGGATTTCGTTCCCTCCCGGGGCTCCCCCGGGTGCTGCTGTTCTGCCAGAGCCAATTCCCAGCTGGAAAAGCAAGGAAAGAGTTTGCACAGAAGCAAACCCCCCTTTGCTCAGTTTTCCCCAAGCTCTGCCTGCCTCGATGGCGCTGCAAGGCTGCCTGTTCACTTCGAAAAGCCTGTTTGTTTTGTTTGGATAGGGAATATTAATTGCACATTGAAACCAACATCAGCTACAGCTGCCCACCACCCCCCTGACCCCACAGGCCACCTCTCCCCTCCCAGCTGCCACTGAGCCCCGGTCATCAGCACAAAGGGAAAGATGTGGCCAAGGGGAGCATTTGGCTTTATTAATCCCCTCGGTGCTGCCACTGCCTCCCCACTTAGTCCAGCCTCCTTCACTCCACCGTACTTAATTAGGGAAGAAGCTTTTTCTGAACCACTCCATTAAAATCAACAAGAAAACAAACCCCTGGGAGGAGGTGGAGAGGAGGGCCCACCGTCGGGGTGCAGCTCGGAGACCAAGAGATGCAGAGAGATGGCAAAAATGTCACCAGAAAAGCTGTTTTCCCCCTGTTCCAAAAGACAAATAGCAAGTTTTGCTTTGATTTCCTAAAACAAAACACTGGGAATAATTTGCTGCCCCTTAGGGAGCTGGGGGCAGTGGTCCCACCTGAAGGAGGAGCTGTACTGTACGAAGCAGCCCTAGATCCTGACTGCTCCTTGGGGGATACAGTGATCGCTCTTTTTCCTTCCCCAAAGGCAGCATCCAGATGACCAAATGGGGACGTGCACAAAGCCAGAGCAAGACCCTGGCTTGCTTTACAGCCAGGGAAAGCCCTACCGCTGCAGCCGCTCTCCTAGCACCAGAACCCCAGCCACTGCATCCTCACCATGGGACAAAATAAACCCCGGCATCACCCAGCCCTTCAGCCCCACCACGCGCTGGCTCTGCAGGCCTGGGGACACCGGTCACCGGGAGGGACCGACTCTGCAAACTTTTACTCCACGGTCAGTGCAGCTTTCAAATTTGCCCCAAATGAGGATGCTCACTCCTTTTTTGTTTTACTGCTCATCACCCTGCCTGACCCCACACTGTCCCCAAGCCACCCACAGCCCTCCTAGCACCAGGACGACTCATAAATATTCAGCTCCGGATCATTTTTCCTCGTAGGACAGCTAATGACCTCCATGCATAACTCACTAGTCACACGCCATCAACTCCTCAATCCACAGCGGCCCTGCTCAGCTCTTACTTAATATTAAATTAATCCCACTTCAAGTTCAAAACTGACGCCTTGGCTGCTAATAAAATACTGCTGCCAAACGTAAGGTCTTGCAGCTGAGAAAAATCGAATACAGACTTGTTAACACAATAAAGCAGGGGTTTAATATAGGGTTGCCACTATATTTGATAAATATAACATGCTTTTTGTTTATAAGATGCTCCAGGGCTTTCCCTGCTGCTGTAGCTGCCCCCAGGATGCTCGGTTTGGGAAGGGGCTCCTTCCCTGCCATCAAACCCTGTCCTGGCAAAATTCATCACCATTTAAGCAACGAAACAGCCTCCTGTTTCCTCCCTGCTTCCTCCCCAGCCCCCACACCCAGGCAGAATTGGTCTGGGAAATTAGATGCCTCTAATTAACAACTCAATAAATAAAGATTGATGGAAAAGGTTAATACTGTACCTCATTCCTGCTTTATTAATACTAATCTTGGCTTCTAGAAATCGACCACTACCGCACTTGCAAAGAAATTACACGATGTTTTAAAGAGGCAGCAACTTGTTCATTAATTACGTTTTCCGACTAGGACTGTCTGTTGCTTTACAAGGAGATAAAATGCAGATAAAAAGCCACATCCATCACAGCGTGGTACCCTGGGGGCCCTTCTGGAGCGGCTGCACTAACCCAGGAGAACGGAGACCCCAGCACTGCATCCCGAGAGTGCACCGCTGCCATCCTGGGGTGCTTCCCAATCCCCCCCTCCCTCTCCAAGCCCAGCACCCAGCTGGCTCCTTGGGGCCATGCAAACCTCCTGGGCACCTGGCCAGGGGGGGCCAGCCAAGCATAACAGAGCTCCCAGGGGTCACAAGGATCAAGGCAACACATCTAGCAGGTAATTTCAAGAATTCTCAACAGAGGGTTGGTGGTGCATCAGATGAATCCCCAGAGGACAAGGGGACATGGAGGGGGTGTATGCTTGCCAGGCGCTACACGACCCAGGTCAGCTCTCAAAGCTGGCATAGACCTTCCTAGCGCAAGCTTGCGGTCTAGGCAAGTCTGGTGGCCAGTCACCAAGACATGGAGCCAGCCAGAAGCTCAGCATCCCAAGCATCCCCTGAAATGAGGGATGAGTGGCTGGACAGGCAGAAGCAGCATGGCATTACCTTAGCGCACCCCAGATGGGAGGGTTACGGCCCCATTGCCTCTCCATCCCAGCTGCCCGCAACAGCACAGGAGGGAGGGGGCCATTGCCAACATACCCGAAGTGCTGTTCTGCCAGTTCCCCATCTCCGCAGCCCACTAAAACACCCTGCCTGGACCACAGCATGTCTCAGACCCAGCCCTGAGCAGCTAGACGGGATGAACTGCTCCCACCACCCAACCTCAGCCTGGGCAGCTAACGAGCATCTCACCCTGACCCAGCCAGAGGTATCACTACACTCATCTCCCTACCCACAGAAGAGGGGCAGGGGCTGTGCTCCCCCTTTCCCAGGGGACAAAAAGCAGGAGGAGGGCTGAGATGGGGCCAACTGACCAAGCAAAGGCTGAGCCAAGCAGGGAAACACCACTGCAGAGGCAGGGGAAACGCAGCTGTGCTGAGAGGGATAGAAGGAGACCATCTACCAACCCAGGGGGAGCTTTCTGCACCCAAATCCTCTAGAAATTCAGGGAGATTTGGTCTCCTCCGCTGCCCAGAGAGCTCCTGCATCCCTCAGGGCTGGCACGGGCTTTATGGTGCCCCAAGTTCCCTGTCCCCTCCCTGTTCCCAAGGTTTGTGCCGTCCATCAGACAGCATGCCCAGGGGTTTCTCCAGCAGTGTGCACGCGTGGCGCCGGCACAGCAGGGATCCACACGAGCCAGCAATGCCAAGAACCATTACACTGCGGAGCCCGAGCCTCCAGCCCCAGCAGAGCAGGAATGGCCACTGCAGCATCTCTGCAATGCTGGAGGGACGAAACAGCAGCCCTCGCAGCACAGCACAGCCCGCAGCCCCCGCCCCACGAATGGCACAATGATGGATGGGGTTAAATGGAGCGCTGGGGAAGGCAAACACGCGCAGTGCCTGGATAGCAGCAAACTCCCTCCCACAGGGACCCAATGGACCACCAAGCCATATCCCATCAGGAGAGCTGGCAGCCCCATCACCTGCACCATTAAAAAGCAAATCGAGCAGCAAGCATCACGCAGCCCCCTGGTACCCCCCCGTCACTGCCAGCCAGAAACCACTGAAGGAGCAGAAGATGTTTTAGCATCTTCACTGCAGCTGCTGAGCCAAAGGGTCACGTGGATTTTCCAAAGCACAGGTCCCAGCAGGGTGCAGGGGAACTCCCTTGGCCGAGTGAGCAGAGGAGCAGGAGCAGGGATGCAGGGGCTGGGCTGAACCAGCACAGCAAGTAAAGCAGGATTTGTTTGCAAAGGTCTCAAAGTCAAAGGTGTTTAAACAAAGAGCAGGCTGAGAGCCTTCCCCAGGTTCCAAGGGAGGCACTGATGCCCTTCCTCAAACAGCGGAAAGACTTAAGAGAAAATGCCAAAGGGAAGAAGGGCAGGACCACAGCTGGGAGCTGGATTTAGGGAGTTAGGGCGCGTGGAGAAACTTGTGCTCCGTGGGAAATGTCACGCCAGGTTCAGCCATCCCCACCTCGCTGCTCCAGCACAGGGCTGGAAGTGGCTGCTGCACCAGCCCAGCAGCAGCACGTGGTGGCCGGGCCCTCTGCTGTTATCCCCCAGCATGAGCTGGCACTGCCACACTGTGCCATGCCACACACCATGCCATGCCACACGGGAAGCCTGGAGGAGCTGCAGTACCCACAACAGGTGGATGTGGCCAAGACCCTTCCAGGGCAGGAGCTGGGACCCCGTGTCTGCAACATGTCATGCCAAGCAATGATAATGAGAGGACACTGGTGGTCCCTAAAAGCTGCTCCTCATTGAAACTGTGTCACATCACCCTTGTCACCACCAGCCCTGTTGCCTCTTGTCCCCACGCACGGCTCTGAACCTGCAAAGCCCAGCTGAAAACCCAGCAGCTACACCCCAGCAGGGCTCATTCTCCATCCCTACAGCCCCCGGGATGCAGCTGCACTGGAGGAGCCCTTGAGAGAAGACAGGAGACAGGCAGAGAGGTCTCGGGTCCCTAAACCCCGGGATCTGGCAGGACTGGGGCCTTCCTACAGAAGGGTCATGTCTCCCAGTGGGGACCACAGCTAAACCAGCTCCGCATAATCACCCCGGGCTAGGACCAGGAAGGGGGCCCTTGGGAAGGGGACAGCAGAGGGGGGTTTAGACTGTGAAATGGAGTTTTGCCATTCCCCTCCAGCTGCTCCAAAAGGGAATGTCTCCCTCTCCTTGCTGCACGTACATGTCCCTGTGCTGGCCGTGCTCCCCAAGCTGGCACCAAAGTACTGACTCAGCCATGCCATCATCCATGGGGAAGAGCTGTGCCGGTGGGATACAGCCCCCATCACATACGGAAAGGTGAGGCTGGGCCTCTCCTGGGGGGCCACACGTGTAGAGAAGAGCCCCCCAGCCCACCCCCAAGCCAGACCCCTTCTGATGGGAGCCCTCGGCCCCAGGACAGCATCATCCAGCCAGGCTCAGCTGGCCTGGGACAAGATGCCGAGAGAGCCAGATCCTGCACAGCCTCCCACTGCGCCACTGCTCGCAGGCTGAAGCCGGAGCGGCTCCGGCTCCGTACAGCTGCCTCTGCAGCACAGAGCTCTGCTGCCACCGCCCGGGCACCCGCCAGCTCAGCACCCGCACCCCAGCACCCAGCACCACCAGCATCATCCCCCGCGGGAAGGGGAAGCAGGACTTGCACATGCCCTGGGAAGGGGGTTTGACCCCGGGGGGCTTCATTCCGCAGCCTGCTGGTAAGCAACGCTGAGTTGTAGGAGCTTGCTGAGTCTCGGGGGCTTTTCCTGACTCTGCTGGTTGTGTTCCTGTTGTAGTCGGAGTCCAGCTCAGTCAGCCTCACACGGGGCACCAATTGTTGCAGCACAAACTAGCAGACTGCAACAAGTCTTTATACCGTTGGTCAGATTCTACTGTCTGTGCTTTAGCTCCTTCCCCCAGAGGCCAAACCACACTGCTCCTCCTTCGTCTGACCCCCTCCCACAACCCTCAGGGCTATTTAACCACTTGGCTGGAACAAGCTACACCTGCACATCATCCATGTCAATCAACCCACCGCCTCTGAGGCAAGGCCACAGCTGCATGTTATCAGTGCTAATCAACCCACTGCCTTCATTCCTCTACATGTTCCCGCAAGTAAGAGGGGTCAGGGGACCCCATAAGAAATGCTGTGCCCTCCTCTGGCAAAGCCTCCCTGCAGAGAACTAACAACTCATCACTTCCTAGGTGAGCCCCCCACGTGCTCCCCAGTCACAGGGATGCATGAGAGCAAAGATGTCCCCTGCAGGCAGCGGGTACCGGCCATCCCCCAAGGGATGCAGGAATTCTGCAAACCATGGAGAAGACTCTGCAGACACCTCTGCTGTGTTAAAGCTACGCTGCCAGTGTCACCGCAACAGGATGGTCCACTTACTCCGACCAGCTTGAGGGGACACAGCCAGCGGGTACAAGGGTGCCTGACTCACCGGACTTGTGGACGTTGCGGAGGCAGGAGAGGGAGGCATTCAGGCGGGCACACTCCTCCCTGTTGGCCCCGAATTTCTCCACAGTCGCACAGACCTGGTCATCAGTCATGTCCAGCAGCTCCTCCAGACTCAGCTGCCCAGGGGCGATTTCCTGACAGGGGAACAGGCAGGAGTGAGGAAGGAAGAATAAACCATGCTGGAGCATCCTCCAAACCAGCACCTCGGGGCATGCAGAAAAGAAGCTGTTTCCTTTTGCTGCCCCATTTGGGTCACAGAGCCAAAAACATTCATTTTCCCATCCCAATCCACATGAAAACCAGGAGGGCACAGCTTGAGCTTCAACTTTATCTCAAGTTTTTGCCCAGTCTCGGGTATATCTAGACCCAGCTCAACACCAGGGGATCCGGGGGCACCATGACAACCTGCCCCTGCCTGGGGCACACACAGGGACTGGCAGCTCCGTTACAGACTATCCTCTTCCCTGGTGGGGGGGCTGTCACAGGATCATCTCCGGGTGCCACCCTCTCACTGCACCCCTCGCCTGACAGAAGGATGCTGTGACCTGCCATGACACCACCACACTGTGACAGGGACATGGCAGACCCCCACTGTTGGGGGGCAGCACCCACAAGTTCCCCCTGGCACTCACGTCCTTCAGTGGGAACAGCAATAGGGTGTCCTCACTGGTGGGTGGAGGAGACCTGTGGGGTGGCCCTGGCCAGCACATCCCACCACAGGCTTGCAGCATCTTTCCATGCAATGAAACAACCTGGTCCCTCTGCCCTGGTCTCCCACCCGGCTCCCCATTGCCAGCTGCTCCCCCTCCAGCCTGCCCAAACACATGGCTTCAACCAGTCTCCATCTGTGCCCTTGCCTAGTTTTGCTCAAGGATTCCACAAACCCCTGAGAAAAACACTACTGGAGAGGTTTGGCACCCAAAGCCACAGCAGGGCCCTTCCTGCTCCGGTGCGGTTGATGCCCAGCCCTTACCTCCATCACCTCTTTGCGCATGTTGACGATGCGAAACCAGTGCAGGAGCTGGGGGAAGCCCTCCAGCTTGGCATTGCGCTCCTGCAAGGCCACCTTCCTCTTGCAGGACAGCTGCCGGCTGAAGTATTTGACCAGCTTGCTCTGGAAGAAAAGGTGAAAGCCCCATGGGATCCCCTGCCATGACCACCACCTGCAGGAGGGGGACGTGGAGCGGAGTGACCACAGGCAGCTCAGGCTCTGCCCTCCCTCTGCCTCATCCCCACGGCAGCCCCCCCTGCCCGCAAAACACCCCCTGCTATCTGCTGCCAAGCTTCTGCCCCCAGGGACCCCTCTGGCACCAACCTGGGTGTCCAAGGGGGGCACCTCGCTTCCGAAAAAGCCCTTTCTCAATCCCTTTATCCCCAGCCCAATGTGCTTCATTGCTGGGGTCTTGCTCAGGGGATGGCCAGCCCTCGCCACCCGAGGGACCCCGTGGCAGCTGGGCGAGGAGAGAGGACAGGGGACACAGAGGCATCACTCCTCCCACACACTAACACAAATAACACCCCATCCCAGCACTGCCTAGCACCAAAAGGACATGTTCCCCTCTCTTATACCCAACCTTGAGCAAAGGAGCCCGCCAAGCATCCCCCATCAGGAGCAGCCACAGCATCGCGCAGTGCCAAGGCTGGGATGTGGGAGCTTGCTCCTTATTCTCGCCACCCCCCAAGCCCACATCTGCCCCAACCCTCCTTCCTCCCACTGCTCCTCATCACCAGGACTGGATCAACCCCTCTTTGCTCAGCCACCGCCCCATCCCTCCCCCAAGCCCTCCCACCACAAGGCCAAAGACGCCACGTTAGCAACCACAGCCTGTCAGCTCCCAAAATAAAGATGCTGAGCGACTGGCCTCCTTTCTCAGAAATATAGAGCAGAGCCCAGCTTGCTGGAAACCTGCTGGGATTTCCTGCTCCTGCTTTTCCAGCTGGGTGATTCCCTGCTGCCGGCAGCGCTAGATGGTGCTGTGCCCCTGCCTGCTGCCGGCTCCCGCGCACCCCAAAAATAGATGAGCAAAATATGCGATGGTTTGGAATAGGGAGACGAGGGAAGAAACCCCATCGCAGCATCACAGGGTTTGGGAGAGCTTCCCCATCTCTCCCAGTCCCTTCCCTCGGTGGTACCCAGCAGTGATGGCCATGGGACTTGGTATGACAAGACGCATGTAAGCAGAACAGGGAAAAATCAGCCCCCCATGCCCACCCATCGTGGTTGGGGTGAGCTGGGTGCACCCAGAGAGGTGCAAACCAGGCAAAACCAGCCTTCTTCCTTGCTGCGGGGGAAAACCAGGCAGTGCAGGCACAGGTCTGATGGTCCCCAAGTCCTCATAAACAGCGGGTCCCCACCGTGATGTCCCACCAGCATCACTACCAGCATCACCTGGGTAGGTGACAGCTCTGCCAGAAGCCAGACACCCCGACCAGGCAGCTTCTCCCAAACCCCAACCTGGCTAATAGCCACAGAGATTAATTACTGAAAATTAATACCCAAAAAGGGAGCCAGGGACAGCAAAGCGAAGGACCACAGGGAGCCCTGCAGGGCTGGCTAGGTTCAGCAGGCCAGGTCTGCTTTTCAAGAAAAAACACTTTCCTAACAAAGGACCATCCAACAGTTTCAGGGTCAGCCCGATCACACATCCCAAACACACCCCAAGCCCTTGGAGGGGAAACAGCAGCAGGCACCTTGAATGCACACAGAGGCAGTTCCTACCCCCAAAAAAATACCCTTCCACACACACAACCGCAGCAAAGCACCTGCAAAAACCCTCCTAAAAAACTCACCTCCATCACACTCATCTCCATCAGCTCCTCCAGCACCCCCAGGCTGAGACCCCAGGGGGAATTAAGGTGATGCCTGAGCCACAACAGCCTCTGCAGCACTAGAATCAGGGTCCTGGGATGAGGGCAGAGTTGGGGACTGGGCAGCCTCCACCACCACCACGCAGAGATGAGCTGGGAAATGGGGAAAGGGCAGGGAAGTGGAGCTACTGCCATTTTCAGTCTCCAGGTCGGGGAAGTTCAGCCCACCCTGAGAGACCAGAGGAGCCATCATTAGCACAAACGAGGACCCAGATGGGAACCCTGTGCCCCAGCTGTGGGCTGGTGCTCTGGCCCATGGGTCTGCTCCAGCTGGGGGAAAACAAGCCCAGCAAACCTTTGCAAAGTCCAAAAGCACTTCTTGTTTTGCTAAGAGCTTCACCAGCGGGGCTGGAAAGGGAAGCAGTCAAGACAGCCCCGTGCTGCCGGGAAAGCCCCGTTCTGCGGCTGCAGAGATGCTCTCGCTCACCCTGAGCTGCTGCTCAGCCCCTCTTGCACGGGATGGAGATTTTGCAAACATCCTAAATGCCATTCTGCTGCAAGGGCCAGGTCCTGCTTTGCCTTTCTGCTGTGGTGCAACACCCTCAGCTCTTCCATGCCTCAGTTTACTCATCTGGAAAAAGACAGAGGGACACCCTGGGGTGCTGTGGGTGTGTAAGCAGAGGGGTCAGAGTCCTGGCAGCACGGAGGGTGCTCGCTGTTTGGGGGATAGGCTGCTGGTCCAACCAGGGATGCTGCCAGGGGGCCAATACACCTTCCTGTGGAGCTGGGGCTCAGTTTTTGCATCCTTTCAAGTGCCTCTCCCCGCTTCAGCGCTGCAAGCGGGTAAGGGAGGGTGCAATGCTCTGCCAAAAGGGGGTAAAGCCACTAGCAGCCCCTTCCCCTTAGCCACAGCAAGGGACCAACAGCTCCTGGGTCGCCCCATCTCCCCCCCGGGGCAGGGACCATCTGCTAAAAAACAAGACCCCAGCAGGACCCTGCTGCCCTGCAGGGATGGGTGCAGGCAGAGGAGGGATGTCCCCGCTCCACATTGCTTCTCTGAGATCTTGGCTGACCCCAGCAGGGCGAGGGGCTGGGGTGACCCAGGGCTGGCCTCCGTCTGCCCCCCTGCAAACCCTGCTCCCTTCCCTCCCCTCTGCACCCCAACGGGGATTTCCAGCCTCGTCCTGCCACCCTGAGCAGGATTTCCCCCTCGCCCCGAAACACGGCAGGGCGGCAAGCAGCGGGCACCAGGCGTGGGGAGCAAAGCAGCTGGTCTCCAAGGAGCAGGAGGACAGCTGCACCCCCCCAGCATGAAGGATAGCTGCACCCCCCAGCGTGGCACCCTGCGCTCGCCCTGACGTCAGCCGGGATGGAGACAGCACCGAGCCCTGCTTGGAGACCAGGGAGAGGCAGTGGAAAATCCACCTGCCAGAGCACAAGGTGAGAGTTAATTAACCTCTCACAGGCAGCCCGTGCACCGCCAGCACCCGGTAAGCTGTAGAGAGGGAACCCGCTCCTGCCGGGATGCCCATCCCGGGATCAGCACGTGCCCGTGTTGGATGGCTCTTTGCCACAAACCGGAGAGGTTGCTCTGCACCTCCAAATATTCCCGGCTCAGCAGCAAGCCACGGCGGCTGCTTTCCCACGGCACGTAGCCACAACTGAGGCAACTCCTTCCCGACTCCTACCAAGGGGCTCGTTATTCCAGAGACACCTGGAGCACCCCCAGGCTGGGGAATACCTCACCACGGTTGTATTTTCTCTCTCAGGGCTCTTTCAAAGCCCTGCTGGGCTCGCGTGCCATCTCTGGCTCTGCACATCATTTATTTCAAGCACTGCTAAAAGGTCCCTGGGGCTCTCTCTGGGAGTACAGGGGCCGAAATGGCTCAACCCAGCATCCTGGAGATGCCTGGCTCTCCAGGAAGATACAGCGCAGGAATAAGTGTGCTGTGCTCACCCATGGTATTAGACACCAGAGAATCCACGCACTCAGGCAGTGAAAATCCCAGTGCTGAGGCAGCATCTCCGTTGGCCACAGCCTGTGCAAGTCTGGAAACAGCCACAGCTCTTCCCCAGGTGCCTCTTTCCATCTTCACCCACACGTTCACATGATAGCCAAAAGCATCGCAAGAGGGTTCCCCCTTCCTGACAGGAGCACAGCAGCCCAGGGAGGGAGAACCACCGATCCCAGGGTTATCCCTGGAGTCACTCAGCAGTTTCTGGGAGCCCTGACCCATGCTTTGAAATGGGGTGGGGGCTTAACCCCACTGGGGTAACGCAGAGAGCAAGGCATCGCAGGACAGCCGCAAAAATCACCCAGCAACTTTTCCTTCTCGCTTTTACTCCGTGCTGCCCCCAGCCCTCTGGCAAAGGCACAGGTAGCAGCACCCCTCTTCTGTACCTGTATCCCAAAGCCCAGATTTAGAGCTGCAAAGCCCAACCACCGCGCTCAGAGGGGGATTAAAGCCCCATCTCCCATGGAAGACCAGGCAGGGATAACAGGGGTGGCTGCTCAGCTCCCACCCTCCTGCTCCGATAGCGCTCAGCCCCAGGTCCACTACCACTCCACAGGAAGCAAACCGACCCCAACTCCTACCCCAGGCAGTGTCAGCCAGCATTTTGGTCCCAGCCACTGCCCTGGTTACTGCTGGAGCCTGTCCCAAGGTGCAAGCAAGATCTAACAGCCTCCCAGCCCCAAGGACTGCAGCCAGGCTGCAGCCGGTGGTACCCATTCCAAAGGAAGGATGCTGCATCGCAGGATGCTGTTACCAGCTCCCTGTACAACTACAGCACATGAAGGATGGGGACCTGCATGTGCCTTAAGGTGGCTTAAAAAAAAAATTAAGAGGAAAACTTCTACTAATCCAGCAAAATCAGGGTTTAGTATGAGGATTAACCAAAAAAACATAAATTCACCCACTTTCTTCCAGGCTTGCACTGATGTGAGGGTTGTGCAAAGTTCCCTGGGGTACTCGGGGTGACATGGCCTCCCAGCCCGCCTGTCCCTAGCCACCAGCCCCTTTGCCATGCTGGTGGCTGGCCCGGCTCTGCTGCTGCCAGATGGGAAGGGAAGAAGTACCAAGCAGGGCCCCTGTGACTGCGTCACGTCCTTGGGACACAGCAGTGGCGGCAGGGACTCAGGGCCAAGCTCAGCTCCTGCTTACGCTGGCGGCAACACAGGACAACACCGCCAGCAGCTGGTCGTGACCTACACCGATGTGCCGGCATCAGGAATCTGGCCCCAACTTCATCCATTGTCACTCCCCTCCTGGGAATCGCCCTGTTTCTGTGCTGAAAAGCAACAGGTGAGCATTGGCAGGGATGGCCATGGCTGAGACACACAGCAGGCACCCCGGCTTGGGGGCGTTTTAGGGAAAGTGATGCCGGAGCATGAACCATAGTAGCTGGAGAGATGCTTCCCTGTAAGTCCGAAGGGTTTATGGGGTGGCATCTCCCTGAGCACCTCTGAACCCTCCAGCCAGCCTGGCTGAGCTGCCCCAGCAACACCAGGACGCTGCTTTGCCCACGTGCCATCATGGATGCTGAGAAGGTGCATCCCGCCAGGATGGTTTCACCACGCTCCCCGGCTCCCCTCGCTCCCCTCCGTGGCAGGGACGCAGCAACTTGTCAGCTGTGCTGACCCTCACAAGGCCATCAACGCACATGAAATAAACTTCTATAGTCCTGCATCTCCAGGCATTGACTCTTCCAGGAGGTCTTTGAGCCTGCCTTCCCCCTCCGCCCCCAAAGTCTCCCAAACACACCAAAACCACTGCTGCTTCATCCCCACCTCCCTGTCCCTATTCCAAGGTTGCTCCAGAGCCACGCGTAGACCAACAGCTCCAGCCTAAGCCTGCAGACCCTCATGCAGAGAGGTGGGATGGGACAGAGGATCAAGGAGTGGCGACAGCAGAATCGGTGCAGGACCACAGCACAAGTTAGTGCCTGGGACACAGCGTGGGGAGCTGCACCCAAGCCCCAGGGTTCCCCCAGAGCAGCACACTCCCTCAGTGCTTAGGACCTTCAGGAGCAAAAGCAGCGGGACTGGGTGTTTCAGTCACAGCCCAGGGCCAAATGCCACCCTGCAGAGGGGCTACAGGACAAGCTTTGCCATCACGTTTGGGTTCTCAGTGAGAGCAGCCAGGTTAGTAAGCACCAGCCAAAAGGCCTGAGTGGGACCAGGCTCCAAAATCCCACCCACCCGGCACCAGCCACCTCCACGCTGCCACGGCCCCGCCAGTGTGTCCCCGGGGGTCACAGCACTGTCACGGCCACACTTCCCACCCTGCTGCCAGCTGAGGGGTCCCCCCACCCACCCACCCACCCCCCAGCATCCCAGCCTGTCTAGACCTTCCCTACACATCCTGGCCTGCCAAGCTCCTATTGAATCCCAAATCCATCCCAGCACGCTGCAGGGGGAACCTCTTCCTGCAGGGCTACAACAAACAGGGCTCCACTCGGCAGCTTTTACTTATATGTATTTTCCCATCTATGAAACGTAAATAAATCCAGCCAGTGCTTCCCTTGGGACAGCCCTGCCACCTTCGGCCGTGGTAGCACTGAGGCCATGGCTCGGCAAAGATTCCCCTTCCCACCGGGTCTCTCCCCGCTGCCAGGGAAGGCTGGAGGGTTCGGGCAGGCTCTGCATCGCTGCAGTGGAGGAACCGGGGGCGAGGATGCTGGCCTGCCTCCTGATGAGGGGCTGGAGCCCGGCCGAGAGGATGCAGCCTGCTTGGGAGGCAGGAATATGGGGGGAAGGATGGAGCCAGGCTGGGGGGCTGCTGCCTGGTGGGAGGGATGCAGGTGGGCTGGAGGGAATGCTGCCTGGTGGGGAGGTAGGAGCTGGATGGAAGGGATGCAACCAGGCCAGGGGGACAGGGCCCGGCAGAGGGGATTGCAGGTGGGCTGAGGGGATGCAGACCACTGGAATAGATGTGGCTGGGCTGTGGGGATGGAGTCTGGCAGAGGGAATGCAGGTGGGCTGAGGGGATGCAGCCCACTGGAAGGGATGTGGCTGGGCCGTGGGGATGGAGTCTGGCAGAGGGGATGCAGGTGGGCTGGGGGGATGGAGCCTGGCAGAGGGGATGCAGGTGGGCTGGGGGGATGGAGCCTGGCAGAGGGGATGCAGGTGGGCCAAGGGGATGGAGCCCACTGGAAGGGATGCGGCTGGGCCGGGGGGATGCAGCCTGATGGGCAGGTAGGAGCCCACTGGGGGTGCAGCCCAGCCGAGGGGATGCAGGTGGGGCCGGGGGGCTGCAGCCCGGCAGAAGGGCCAGGGAGCCCAGTCGAAGCAGGAGCCTGGATGAAGGGCTGCGGCCGGGCCGGGGGGCTACAGCCCGGCGGAGGGGCTGCAGGCGGGCCGGGGACCGCAGCCTGCCGGGGCGGGGGGAGCGCGGGGGGGCTGCGGGGGTCCGGGGGCACGGCGGGAGGGTTCGGCGGGGCCGGACCCACGGCGGGGCCACCTGCAGAGCGCGCAGCCTCACTCGGGCGCTCCGCAGCGCCGCGGGGGAGCCCGGCACGGCCCGTGGGGGGGGGGGGGGGGGGATGCTGGGGGCGGGGGGGGGGGGTCGGTGGGCCCCTACCTCCAGGGTGCGGATCTCCTTCTGCGTGAGGTCGTTGGAGGCGGCGCACTTGGTGCGGAGCCCCTCCAGGTTGGAGATGCTGATGTCGATCATGTTCTGGACCAGCTCGCACTGCTGCAGCGCCTTCTGCAGACTCAGCTGCTGCTCCTCGCTCCTCGTCATGTTGTCCTCATCCATCGCTCGCCGCGCCCCCCCCCCCCTCCACCCTCCGCCGCCGCGGCCGCCCCCCCCCCCTCCCCCCGCGCCGCTCAGCCCCGCTCCGCCGCGGCCCGCAGCATCGCGGCCCCGCGGTGCCCACCGAGCCGTCAGCGCGGCGCCGCGGCCGCCTCCCCCCCCCGGGCGCGGCGGGGCGGGGGCGGGGGCGGCGCGCTCCGGCACCGCGGGGCCGCGCTCGCTGCGCGCCGCTCCGCGCGGTACCCCCCCCCAACACACACACACACAAACACATACACACAGCCCTCCGCCCCCGCGTACCAGGGGGAAGGGGGGGATGATGCTGCGGGGGAGGGGCGGCAGGTGCAATGGGGGGGGGGGGGGGGGGGCTGCTGTATGGAGGTGGGGCTGGGGAAGTGGGGGCGCAGGTGCGATGAGGGACCCTGGTGCAATGGGGGCCCTGCCACAAGAGGGGATCCTGGGGCAAGAGGGGAGGGCCTGGGGCAATGGGGGGGCAGGTTCAATGGGGGGGCTGGGGAAATGGGGGGTCCTAGGTGCAAAGGGGAGAGGGGGCTGGAGCAATGGGGGTTCCTGAGGCAATGGCAAGGGGGCTGTCTGGGGGGCCGCAGCAATGGGGAGAGGTGGGGCTGATGCAAAAAGGGCCCAGCTGCAGTGGGCTCCCTGGGGCAATGGGGTGGATCTGCAGTAGGGGCCCCTACTGCATGGGGGGGCTGCTGCAGTGGGGGTCCTTGGTGCAAGTGGGGTGCAGCTGCCATGGGGGCTCCTGCTGCGATGGGGAGCCCTGCTGCAGAGCAACCAGGCCAGGCTGCATTGTGTGTGACTGCAGGGCAGGACAGCCGGGGGGTACAGGGCATGCACACCCCCAAAGGCCTAAGGAAGCCCTATTAGGGTGCAATTGTGGACAGAATGGGGCAGGAGGGGCTGGCTCCCCCACAGCTGCCCTCCCACCCCACGACCACCCCTGGCACAGAGGGGATGCCGGTACTGCTCAGAGTCAGCAAAAATCCTGCCTCAGCCTACAGACCCTAAGTGTCATGCAGAAGGGGTAAGCAGGGGGGCAGCCAGGATGGACATCTGCAGCAGGATGCGGGGAAAGCCAAGGAGACACCCTGCAGTCCCTGCCCCGGCAATGGGATTTGGTCTGGAAGGGAGCAAAACCAAATAAAAATCAACCTGCTGTGCGCCTCAGCATGCCTCCTCCTCCTCCTCCCCAGCTCCCCTCTCCTAGTGCCGCTCCAGAGGTTTAAAACACCCAGGATGCAGTTTGGGGAACAGCAGCAGGGTGCAGGGGAGGAGGAGGGCACGCAGACACCCCCTTGCCCAGAGGCCATGGTGATGGTCCCACGCTCACACCCAGGTTGCTAGGTAGAAGCCAAAAATGCTCCCCCAGCCCCACTCACATCCCTGGATCTCCATTTCCCAGCAGCCAGAGCCCCTACAGAAGCACTAACCCTGCACACAGGGGATGAACCCCACTCCTCTGTAGCACACTCAGGGATTTTGGGGTTCAGCCCAGCCCCAGGGAGTGGCAGAGGAAAGGGGGTGCAGGCAGCATGCACTGACCCCCCAGTGCTGAAGCCCTTCCCTTGGAGAGGAGCGTTCCCCTCTGTGCTTGAGAAGCTTTACAGGAGCTTGGTATATGTATATAAAACATTTTATATGCATATTATATGTGTGTGGTTTTTTATATATTACTTTTATATATTATTTTTATAATAATATGTATAAAAGATACCCACAGCCAGTCAAGAATGGCCAAGCCTGTCCAACAAGCTCGGCAATTATTCAGGAGAGACAGAGCCACAAGGATGCTGCAAGGAACGCCACCTGCCCCACTCCCCCAGCGCAGAGCTTCCTCTCACCACGACCCCCTTGGCCTTGGATATTTGACTTTATTCCCAGTTGACATACCCATCCCAGCCCGTATCAACTCCATGAAAAACACAAGCCAAATCCCCAACAGCTTTAACCATCAAATTAAACCAGCCATGCTTGCAGTGGCCATCTCCCTCCAAGTTGGGATATGGCTAAAAAAGTTTGGAATTTGCTGATTTTTACCCTTTTATAATCAGAAATTTTGATTTCCAGGCATGTGCCCATGTTGGGGTGACCACACATCCCTTTTTCTCCCTCTCACTAACAACCCGTTTGCTTACCTGCAAAAACTCTCCCTGAGGGTCCGAAGAAGCAGGTTAGAGGGATTTTATAGCAATTATTGGAATTTTAGCTTGTCAGTCAGTTTTGTGCCGTCCTGCTGGAAAGTGACCACAGCTGCAGCCACCCTGGCTCTGCCCAGTGTCCCCAGCCCTGCCTGTAAGGGAGGCTCAGAGGGACCCCCTTCAGGTGCTCAGGGTGGGAAACGCCAGCAGCGCCCTGGGTGAGAGCGAGGCAGTGGGCGAGGGCAGGATCCGGCCAGCAGCCGCTGCCACTGCCCAGGGGAGCCTCAAAGGGGCTGTGGAGGGGTGATAAAGGGGAGGAAAACACAGCAAAAGCGTTCAAAAAGCCAATTCTGCAATAATAATAACAATAATAATAACAATGATACAATGCTGATGATATGAGATATGATAGGATATGATATGATGATATAAATAATAAGGGGATGCCAGACTATACTTGAACTGAAAAGAAGAATGGAAGGGAATAGGATGAAGATAGGATAGGATAGGACAGGATAGAATAGAATAGGATAGGAAAGGATAGGATAGAATAGAATAGAATGGAATGGAACGGAATGGAATTAGAACAGAATAGAATAGAATAGAATAGAATAGAAATAGAATAGAATAGAAATAAAAAGTGGATGCCAGGCTACCATACCCAAACTGAACAGAGTAAAAATTATAATATAATATAATTTTAAGAGGGATGCCAGACTGAACTGCATAGAGCTGTTACCTTCTGCTCAGTGAGTTTGCATCAGGCTGGGACTCCCTCAGGCACTTTCCAAACCACAGCAGGAGCCAGCAGTGAAAACCCACCTGGGTGACAGAGCGGGCAGCTGAGAGGAAAAAACCTGGTGCAATTTCATAATGCAGAGGATCCCATTCTAGCTGGGCTGCATTCTCAATTTTGTTCTTAATTTCACATGCAAATATATATATATATATTTCTATGTTTCAGCTGGGTGTTTTAGCTGAGGTGGATGGGAGGAAGCAGCACTGCAGCAGCTGGGTTGCACTGGTGGGCACTGGCGCAGCCCCTAGGGGCTGCAGAGGTCCCGGGGCAGAATCATCCTCCTGCTCTGCTGGCTTTTCCTCTGGGAAGAAAAAGGCAGAGCCCTCTGGAAAGGCCAGCATTCACTTTGCTGCAGCAGGCGCTTGAGGAAGGCAGCCATCACCAGATATTTAACTATTGCCCGTGTTGGAAATGCAATGCAATTTCTGTTATTAACTGGAGCACAGGAGAAAAAAAAAAACCACCATGCTGGAAATTTTCTCTCCTGATGGCTTCTGTGGTTAATCAAGTCCTTCAATAACCAAACTGGAGATAAGAGGGCAAGGCACTCTCTGTACTCAGCACATTTGCAACAACAGATTATTTTTTTTTTCCCTAAAACATCCAAGCTACCAGCCCAGCCATTTCTGAGTTCACTGCTCCCAGAACCAGTTACAAGGGAGGGGAGGATAGGATGGTACCTGGAGAAGAGAAAAAAAAAACACTGAGATGCCCAGCTCAAAACGGGGATGCTGGGGAACAAGTGGGTCCCCCTTGGCATCCTTTGCCCACGCTGCTGCTCCCCCTCTCCATTACTCCAACAGCTTCCAGTGCAAAAAAAATTCCGGCAATCTCAGTATCTGCCCTTCAAAATAAATAAAGTAAAATAAAGTGAGCAAAAATAAAATAAAATAAAATGCAAGCGGGGAGACTCCACTGGAAAAAACCCACCCAACCCAAAACCACCAGCAGCAGAAGACCTGCAGAGATTCTGGGCATACGCTGAACCTCAGTCCCCAAAAATCCCTATGGCAGTCAGTGGCACAGCTCACGTGCTCGGAGCTGGGCTGGCTCACAGTGTGAAAGGAAGATGTACATCACGGATGGCGGGAAAAGGCCTGAGATCAGTAAGAAAACCTGTGTTTTTCTATTCCACAGCTTTGGGCAGCTTGAATTATTCATTTCCTTCATCACCAGTGCCTGGATTTCGTACAGGGGCTCATTGTGTACCTCATTACTCAGCAACATTAACAACTTCATTTCTTAAACACAAGTTGTTTCTGGCACAATCAGTTCATATAAAATGTATATAGCAATGACTTTATTCACCTGTCTTGGTTTTCTTACATGTCTGTGAGCTTGGAGCTACCAAGAGTCTCTTTAAATCAGGTTAATTTTCACGTGGTGCCTAGCGAGGATGATCTGCTGGGCACAGCATCCAGCTGGGGAGGCAGAGGGCAACCCCTCGGCACTGCCACCAAGCAAACCCAACCAAACCTACCCTTGTGAAACCAACCCTTCGCTGGCTTGCAAGTCTCCACAGCATCATACAAAGCTTTTCCCACCAAATCCCCAACAAAGCCACCCCACGAGGCTTTTATGTGCTGTTAGCCATTGGCCATGAGTGCTAAGTCATTGCCCTGGCTTGTTGCTGACTCCTTACTTTCAGGGGTGTCTCCGTTCCTCTTGATGGATGCCACTCCACAAGAAAGGGCCTTGCTGATATTTGCATTTTTCTTTCTTTATTATTAATATGCCAAACAGCATCTCCACCTCTGCGCTAGATGGGTCCATCTCTTGGACCTTCCTTCTCAAGGAGCTCCTGTTTTCCTTCCTTCTGAAAGAGCATCTCTGCCACCATCTCCACCACCATCTACCTGGAATTCCCTCATCGTCTTCCAAAGGGATGTGCCTGATGCCTCAGGGTTGTTAATGAACCTATCGACAGTGCTGTAAATTTCTAGCACTGTTTATCAAGCTGGATGTGACCTGCCAGTCCTCTGCCCAAGAGGTGTAATGGGTAAATAAGCCAAGACAGGCAGCTCAGATGCTGGTTAATAATTCAGCCGGCCCTGATGATGCAGAATCACTGCAGGGGGATGCACCCATCAATTTTAACAATATTAAACAATGGCTAAATAAAATAATTTAAAAAAATGTCAATCTGGTCAAGAAAGAGCTGAAATCGTCCGTGAGAAATACCACCATAGATATGAGTGTGCACACTGGTCGCAAGCCTGGTTTTGCCTGGTCTGGAGCTCACCATTTGTTAATGATGGGGCATGGTGGGGAGAAAATGCCTGGAAAAATCCATTTTGAAGGACGGATTTTGAAGGAGAGGATCCTGCCGCAGGTGGAGGCAGATGTGAGGAGAGAACAGCAGCTCCGGACCCACCAGGTATGGGAGAAGCCCAAGGCCATCAGGGCTCCAGGTGACACCTCCCAGCCAGTTCCCAGGTGCTCGGGAAGGACCACACAGCTCCTCACCCTGCTCTCGGAAGGGCCATCTGTCACGACCGCCACGCACCCAGGGGAACAGCTGAGGCTTGCTGAGCTCAGCTTCCAGCTCCTGCTTTGTCTTACGGTGCTGGGGGGAGGGGGGAAATAGGGGTAGTGGGGGAAGGAAAAACAAATAGGAAAGCAGCTGCCCTCTGGCAGCTTTTGGGGTTTCTACAGGATTTCACCTGGAGCTCTTGCTGGTTTCCCTTTCCTTACCAGAAATAGGGTTTCTCCGTGATTTTTTTTCACCCCCCCGATATACTCCCCATCACCTCTACTTCCCAATGGATCACCTCCCATCACCTCTCCATCTGTGCTTTCCAAGGCAGAGCCCCTCACTGATGGCTGCTTTCCTTTCCCACCCATGGCATGTAAACCAGAGCGGCATGTGAGCATCTGTGCCAGCCAGCCTAGGTTATTCATCCCTCTGAGCCCCTTCTCTAAGGAGGCTCCAGCCATTTCCCAAAGCTTAGCCTGAAGCAGCCATGGACCCCTCTTCCTTTGGAGGTGATGCCGGTGAGAAGAGGCTACATCCAGCACATCCAGGAATAGCCCGGAGCCACTCAGCCCCCAGCAGAGACCCCCCCATGACTCAGACAAGTGCTTTGGCAGCATGAGGGACAGAAGACGGAGCTGATTTTTCAAGTTAGTCAACCAGAAAAAGAGACCTGCAATTCTTGGGGGTGCTCTCCTGCCCCAGAATGCAGCAGGGACAGGGAGAAGGTGTTCTCGCAGGCACCTCTCGAGTTTGCTGCTCCCGTGGCACTGGGAGGACACAGCAGGTCTTGTCCGCACTCCGCCGGCTTCCAGACAGCCCTTGGAGCTGCTGCCCTTGGCCCAAGCCTGCAGCTACCAGCGGTGCCCTGGCCCAGAGGGCTTTCTCAGAGCAGGGTCACCACGCTCTTCCCAAAAGCATGCCCATCACTTCGCTTTAGCAATTCCCGGTGCCGTGCCCTCTCCAAGAGCCCAGGCACCACTTTGCTCTGGTGAACGCCAGCACCACACTCTCCCTAAAACCATGCCCACAACCTTGCTCCAGCAATTCCCCAGGGCCGTGCCTTCCCTGAGAGCCCAGGCGCCACTTGGCTTTGGGGAGTGCCAGCACCATGCTCCCCCCCAAAAGCATGCTCCGGCAATTCCCGGTGCCGTGGCTCCCCCCAAAAGCATGCTCCGGCAATTCCCGGTGCCGTGGCTCCCCCCAAAAGCATGCTCCGGCAATGCCCGGTGCCGTGGCTCCCCCCAAAAGCATGCTCCGGCAATGCCCGGTGCCGTGGCTCCCCCCAAAAGCATGCTCCGGCAATGCCCGGTGCCGTGGCTCCCCCCAAAAGCATGCTCCGGCAATTCCCGGTGCCGTGACTCCCCCCAAAAGCATGCTCCGGCAATTCCAGCGGCCCCGGCACCCCCATCCCCGGTGTTCCCCTCTGGTACCCCCCGTCCCGGTACTCCTGGCCCTGGTACCCCCGGCCCCACTACCCCCATCCCCGGTGCCCCCCGGCCCCGGCGCTCCCGGCCCTGGTACCCCCAGCCCCACACCAGCCGCTAAGCCGGGACGGGGCGGAGCTCCCGAACAGACGCCCCGCCCAATCCCGCCCGCCCCGCCCAATCCCGTCCAACTACGCCCCGCCCCTCCCACCCGCTTCCCCCAATCCCGTTCCGCTCCGCCTGCCCCGCCCCGCCCCTCCCGCCCGCCACTGAGCTCTCGCGAGACACCGGAGCATGGCGCGGGCGGGCGGCGGGAATCTGCCATGGTGCGGCCGGGACCGGAGCGGGACAGGGGGGGCGGGAGCGGCGGGGAAGGGCGGGGGGATCGGTGGGCACCCCCCGGGCTGACCGCCCCCCGCCCGCTGCGCTCTCTCCGGTGCAGGGTGGAGAAGTACCGGCCGCAGGCGCTGTCGGAGCTGGTGTCCCACCAAGATATCCTCAACACCGGTAGGTAACGACCCCCCGTAACCGCCCCCCGCAACAGCACCGGGGGGTGCCAGGCAGCCCCCAGCCCCGTTATTCTTCTCCAGTGCAGCGGTTCATCAGCGAGGATCGGCTGCCGCATCTTCTCCTCTATGGGCCGCCCGGTACCGGAAAGACCTCGACCATCCTCGCCTGCGCCAAGCAGCTCTACCGGGAGCGGGAGTTCGGCTCCATGGTGCTGGAGGTAACCGGGGGGTGGGGTGGGTGATGGGGGGGGTCACCCCCACCCCCGGGTGCATCCTCAGGCAGGGGCGCGGATCCACGCCATCTCTCTCCAGCTCAACGCCTCCGACGACCGGGGTATCGACATCGTCCGAGGGCCCATCCTGAGCTTCGCCAGCACCAGGACCATCTTCAAGTAAGTGGTGGGTCTGCACTTCCCAAAGCCCCCGGCCCCTTTGTCACCCCCCTGCCAGCACGGCCTACCCTGGCGCGTGGCTTGGGATGTGGGTTTGGGGGGGCTCCTGGGGTGGGCAGTGTATGGAGAGGATGAGAAGGACCCAGGGTACACAGTGAGCAGGGAGGATGGGGGGGGCTAAGGATGAGTGATAAGGATGCCAGAGCAGAGGGGAAAGGAGGGCTTCTTGGGGGCGTTCATGGGGGTCAGGCTGGGAATAAGCACCCCCTGCTCACCCTCCTCCAGCACCAAGCCAGCAGCTGAGACCAAAGCCCCCTCCCCTTTTTTCTCTTTTTAAGGAAAGGCTTCAAGCTTGTCATCCTGGATGAAGCCGATGCCATGACCCAGGATGCTCAGAACGCCCTGCGGCGAGGTAAGGGCTGCTGGGGACCCCACGCTGCTGGCACCCCTTCAGCCTTGCCCAGCCCGGCGCAGGGTGGGAGCCTGTACAAGGCAGCAGAGGAGGACCAGCCTCTCCTCTGTCCTTTTCGCAGTGATTGAGAAGTTCACAGAAAACACCCGCTTTTGCCTCATTTGCAACTACCTCTCCAAGATCATCCCTGCCCTGCAGTCCCGCTGCACGCGCTTTCGCTTCGGCCCCCTCACCCCGGAGCTGATGGTGCCCCGGCTGCAACACGTCGTACAGGAGGAGGGGTGAGCTGGGGATGGCACAGAGTGCAGGGGGCCCTGCAGCATCCTCCACACCCCCTTTTTCCCCATTCCTCTATACAGGGAGGAGCTGCAGGCTTGGTTTTCTGCAGTTGTATTTCCCTCCAGCAATGCTGGCTTCCTCTGCAGCCCCAAGGTCTTGTTTTCCAGGGTGGATGTGACTGAGGATGGGATGAAGGCTCTGGTGACCCTCTCAAGCGGTGACATGCGCAGAGCCCTCAATATCTTGCAGGTACAGACAATGGGCACAGCCGCTCCTCGTGTAAGCCGGCAGTACTCGGCTCCATGCAGGCAGCTGCCCTGGAGGAAGGGCTGAGCTCTTCATCCTTCCTGCACCCTCCTCTTCCTCAGAGTACCACCATGGCCTTTGGGAAGGTGACGGAGGAGAACGTCTACACCTGCACAGGACACCCCCTCAAGTCTGATATTGCCAACATCCTTGACTGGATGCTAAACCAGGACTTTTCCACCGCCTATCGCAGTATCCTTTTCCCTCTGCTGGCCCTGGGGTTTAATCCCTGCTGCTGTAAATCCTCTTCACCAGGGCTCCTTGTCCTGTGCCCTCCAGCTCCGGCTGGGGTGGGTGCTGCTTACTGGGGAGGGTCCTCAGGGTTGTTGTGGGGATGAGGAGTGGGATCTCACAGGGAAAGACTTGGCAGAAGGCCCTTCACTCACTCTCATCTCAGAAATCATGGAGCTGAAGATGCTGAAGGGCTTGGCCCTGCAGGACATCCTCACTGAGATCCACCTGTTTGTGCACAGAGGTGGGGGCTTGAGGGGCGGTTCCTGTGACCCCAGGAGGGCCAACCACTGCCCCCCCTCCCACAGCCCACACTGACATATGCCATCTCCTTCTCTCCGCAGTCGATTTCCCACCCTCGATCCGCATCCAGCTGCTGATCAAAATGGCAGACATAGAGTAAGTGTCCACTCACCCCTGCTCCTTGCCCTAAAGCACCCCAGCTGGGGGGCTGCCAGCGTGCCAACCCCATGGGAGCCACCACTGCTGTGCTGTGCCAGGTCCTGGCAGCTGGTGGGCACCACTGACAGACACCCACAGGCCCTGAGCATCTGTCCTGGCCAGGGCTCTTGCTTTGTTGGGATGCAGACACTGGTGGAAATACTCAAACCTGCCCTTGCCCCCTGCTCCAGGTACCGGCTAGCTGCTGGGACCAATGAAAAGATTCAGCTGAGCTCCCTCGTCGCAGCTTTCCAAGTCACCAGGGACCTGATCGTCGCCGAAGCCTGAGTCCACGAAGATCCCAGGAAGTAGGCTGGATCCCTGCTTGCATTACCAGATCTTGCAGAAGCTGGAAGGGATCGTCATCCCTGTGCATGGAGCTGCTCCCTGCAGCTTTCCATTTCCTTTCTGCAAGCCCTGAGCCTGCAGCTGGGGCACGAGAGTCAGGCAGCGTTATTTCTAAGCTTCATCGGGAAATACAGATGCCTCTAAAGCCCAGCAGGTTGCACTTGTCTTTTCTTTTCCCTCCTGTCCAGCAAGGACTGAAGGGAGGTGGTCGCAGCACCCACACAGGCTGAAGTCGGCTGCTGTCACCTGCCTGCAAAACCCCACTCCCTCACAGGGCAGAGCTGCCCCAGCTTGTGCCACCCCGTTGCTTGCACAGCTGAGCAGGGACAAACACAGTTTCTTGCATTGACACTCCCACATGACAAGGGGGAACACAGCTGTGGGTCACACCTGTACAGGCTAGGGAAACACCACCTTTCTGCATTCTGCTGCTTGCAAGGGAAAACATCTCAGGGAACAGTTTAGAGGAGACATTCCCCTACTTCTCCATCTGCTGGGGTCACAGCCTCGGGCTCACGCACAGACCGAGCCTTCTAGCATGCAGGGGACTCAAAACACGTGCTGTCATTCCAGGCACCCGCTAAACTGGAGGGAGACAAGCGCATGAGACCTTCATGCACAGCATCTCTGGACATTAGGCTGCTCAAGTGCCAAGCTCCAGAGGGGAGAAAAAGCAACAGAGGAATGGAAGCTGGGGGCTGCCGGAAGCCCCAGGTCCCACCTTCACGGTGGACTGATCCTCCCCAGCACCCACTGCTGAACACTTAATGGTCTGCTGCACTTCAGAGCTGGGTAAGCACTCGCTGCCACCCCAACAGCTGCAGGCAGCTGGAGCCCCTAGCGCGCTGGAGCCTGCCCTGCCCAGTATCCCCAGGTCACCTCTACAAGCCAAGAGGAAAGGCATGAGGAATAATTTTTTTATTCTGTCATCGCTGTTGTCTAGTCTGCAGAGACCTGCTCGGGTTTATCCAGCTCACGCCCAAACCAGGAGAGCAGCAGAGCCTGCACTCCTCCGGGAACTCAGCCACAGTACAAGCCGGTCCCAGCGAGGGTCAGTTTTGTCACGGATGGTTGTAGCCCGGTATTCATATGAACAACAAAAGCTCTGCTCAGACTGCAGCTGCTAACCTTCAACCCACAACATTGCACTTGGAAGCAAAAGCACCTGACCCAAAACTTGCAGATAGCAGGGGAACAGGGGGACCTGTGTCCCCTGCGGGGCCACCGCAGCTGTGCCCCTTGCCCTCTGCATGCATTTTTGCTGGGTTCTAGTATTACTATACTCAAAAATCCCTCCACATTCACAGACAGAGCCCCAAAACAAGGGGAGTAGCAATCTTTCTGCCCCACGGCTCACAAATCAGCGAGACGTCGTTGCAGCAGTGCCTCCTCTAATCCAGCCAAGCCCTGCCACCGGGCAGAGGGCTCTCACCTCCATCCTCCACTTTCCACGCTGCCTTAAAAGGTCCGGTAAGTGAGGAATTCCTTCAGCTTCCTGGGAATGGGGAGTGCAAGGACCTGGTATGTTGTCAGGAAGGTGCGCAGAGCTTTGCGACACAAGTGCTTTAGTGACGAGAGCACCCTTGGAGCAGTCCAGAATTGGACGTGGCCATCTCTGGTCCTGCAATGGGACCCAAACAAGCCGTAAGCACAGGGCAGAGCGACACAGAAACTCTAACCCCCAAATATCCCAAGCTTGCAGCAACCACGCTCTCCCCAGCCCAGGAAACCAGCCTGTACCCCCAAGGAAGCCCAGAATTTGCTGAGCAGACCCAGAGCTGCAGAGGGAGGGAGCAGCCACGTGTCTCTCCACTCTCTTCTCAATACGCACCCTGTGGCAATAAAACCACCGTGTGGAAAGTACATGCAGCACAGGCCGTTGGTCATGGGAGCAAATGCAACCGGAGACCGAAGCTCCAATGCCCAGATCCTCAGGAGCCTAAGGAGAAAGGGAGGGGACACGATGCCAGGCCCACATCCACGCAGTGCCTGCAGCTAAAATAAAGCCTCTGGGTTCACCTGAATGCATGCAAACTCTGGAGTAGGATTTTCTTCCCATGGGCTTAGAGCATCCCAGGAGTGTCACAACACGGCAGCAAAGCAGGAGGCACTGTCCCCTGTAGAGCTGAGCTGGATGCAGACAGAGCTAGTGACTGTGCTGAGGGGCACAGCGAGGGCAGCACAGCACACAGGAGGACACGGGCCCCGGCTCATCACTCAGAGGGGTGACAGGACCCTGACCTTGCTACCCCTTGCCACAGCCAAGCTGCGGTATCCCAGGCAGCTGGCCCTTTCCCCTTAAGCCAAGCACTGCGGGGGCGGGGGGGGGGGCTGGCACGCGAGGTCTGTTCCCCACTGGCATGTCCCGAGCTCCTGGTTTGTTTTGGTGGTGTCCTTCTGGGACCTTCTTCTTCCCACTGGGGGTCCCCAAGGGGGTTCACTCACCTGTCATCTGCCACCGTGGCCAGGTAGAGGCCCTCAGGGGAGAAGCAGACTGAGCGCAGGGAGCTGGTATGGACTTCACTGCTGTAGTCCAGTGCCGAGTGCAGAGGGGCATGGCTGTGAGTAGGGAGAACAAGCCCAGCATCAGCCCCAGGTTGCCATAAGCCCCATCCCCAGTGCTCTGGGCTGGCAGAGGGGCCAAACCTGGAAAGCCAGAGCCCCCTTTCAGCCACTGGAGACAGGGGAGAGGTGGTGGCCGTGCCCAGCTAGGAGGGAAGGCCATGTTCAGCCCTAACAAACCCCCGCAGCATTGTTCTGCCACCTTTCCACAATTCCCCACTGGCCCCCCAGCTCCATACCGCAGTGTCCTAAGCTGCTCCCCAGTGTAGGGGTCCCACATGATGACGCAGGCATCATAGGAGGCGGTGACAAGGAGTGCCGAGTCCGGCGAGAAGTCGCATGACACCACACTGCTCTGGTGCCCCTCCAGCCTCCGGATGAGGGTGTAGGATCGCATGCTCCACAACAGTGCCTGCGGGACATGGGCAGGGGCTGAGGCTGGGAGCATCCCCAGGGTGGGTACAGAGAAGCATCATCTTGGGGTTTAAGCCACATGGGCTCTGGTCTCAGCTCCTCCATGCAGAGCCTGGATGGCTGAGGAACGAGGGTGGCTCTGGCCTGGCCCCTTCTCACAGGGGGGGCTTCTTGCACTGAGGGACACAGAGAACCGAGAGGAGCGCTGGAGTCAGTGGGATACAGGATGGCTCCCATCCTGCAGGACTCACCGACTTCTCTCCGGCAGCAGAGCAGAGCATGCTGCAGTCTGGGGAGATGGAACAGCAGTAGACCCACTGCACATGGCCTGACAGCACCTGGACCTGCCGCCCTGGGGACAACAGACACATGAGTCACAAGAGGGGAGCACAAGATGCAGCGCTAGGCCCTGTCTCTGCTCTCCCCTCCCTTTCCCAAGAGGGAATGCATGCGGGGCTGGGGGGTTCCTGGGGGCAGATCCCAAGCTCTGTCTACTTGCAACCCCCTCCTGAACCTCCCAGACCCCACTTGGAATAAGACAGCTCTACCCTGTGTTGCAGGACTCTCCCCTTCTCCCCTACCGAGGTTGGTTTCTTCCCCCTTCCCCACAGCAGAGCCCAGCCTCAGCCAGGGGTGACCTAGCACCAGGAACATCCCTGCATGCTCCTACCATCTCTGCTCAGGTCCCAGACACGCAAGGTCTTGTCCCGTGAGGCTGACACAAGGATAAGGCTTCCATTGGGAGCGAAGCTCAGGTCTCTGACAACATCCTGGTGCCCCAAGAGGCTGAACAGGAGGTGTCCTGCGGAGAGGAGCTATGCTCAGCACCGTCCCTCCACAGGGAATGAAGCAGTGCCCCTCACATGCAGGCAGCCCCGCTTGGGACTGGGCAGGGGCTCCCGCTCACCCTGGGGAAGGACGGTGACGGGATCTCCTTCCAAGTGGAAGCAATGGGAGAGACACCACCCTGAAGCCATGCCTGCTCCTGCGGTCAGCGAGGGCCACTCACCTGTCTGCACCTCCCAGACCTTGATCTGCCCATCGTTGAGCCCGGTGGCCAGGATCTGGCAGGGAAGACCCACGGCACAGGTGGGATCCGTCTCCTCCGCCTCTGCCGCCGGCCAGGCGCTGAAGGCCAGGCCCCACACGATCTGCCCGCACTCCAGCGTCTTCTCCTTGGCCACCCCTCGGCTCCTCGCCTCCGCTTTGCCGCCGCGGCTCTTACGCTCCGAGGTTTTGCAGCTGCTGGGGGAACGAAGGGACACAGGTCTATCCCTGGGGCGGCCTGGTCCCCCGGGATCCCCCACCCCGGCTCCGTGTGCCCCCTGCCCACCCAGCCCCCCCCTCCCCCCAACTCACAGCTCGGCCTCCTCCAGGGGCCAGGGGATCAGCTTGACCACGCAGTGTCCCTGCGACCAGGCGAACCAGGCGCCGTCGGGGGAGAAGGCCACGCTCCAGGTCTCGCAGCTGGATTTCCAGTCGTAGCGCTGCGGCCGGCCCGGCTTCAGCTCCGCCAGCAGGACCGGCTCCTCTGGGCGGCGGGACGGCCACGTTACCCCCCGGCCAGGGCCTCGCCCCCCTCCTCCCGCCCTCCCCGTGCGCACCGGGGCTCCCGCACCGGGACACCCGCTGCCCCGGCCGCCGCTCGCCGCCCCGCCTCACCTCCGCTCGGCTTCATGGCGGCTCCGCCGCCCGCCCGGCCCGGCCCCGCCGCCTCCGCCCGGCCACGGCAAGGCCCCGCCGGGCCGGGCGCGGCCTCCGCGGGCCCAGGCCCGGGCCTAGGCCCAGGGTGGCGGCAGCTGCGGCGGCGCGGCGAGGGGAGCGCGGCTGCCGCCTCCGCCTCCTCCTCCTCTGGCGGCACCGCCCCGCCGGGCCCGCGGGGGCCGGGGTGCCGCGGGGGGAGGGCGCCCGCGGAGGGACCCCCCACCGCCGCCGTGCTGGGCCGGGCCCCGGGGCTGGCCGTGCGCCCCGGCTCCGCGGGATGGGGCCGGGGGCGGGGAGCGGAGCGCGGGCCCCGGGCAGGGGAAGCGGCGCCGCCTCGCCTTCCCCGCCGGCCCCCGGGGACACCCCCCGGGGCGCTGCCGCTGCCCCCGCCCCGCTGGGACACGGGCCGAGCCCAGGCCGCCCCACGGGGCTGGGGGGCTGCGGGGGCGCCCGGAGCGGCCGGTGCCCGCAGCCCCTCCCTTTGCGGCACAGCACCGGCGCCCGGGGACCCCGCAGGCACCCAGTGACGCCCCCGGCAGTGCCCCCCCGGGGGGCCATCACCCACACAGTGACCCCCCCAGGACCCAGCACCCACACAGGGACCTCCTAAGACCCACCACCCACACAGGGCCCCTCCGGGGACCCCGCGCCCACACAGTGACACCCCCGGCAGTGCCCCCCGGGGGGCCACCACCCGCGCAGTGACCCCCCAGGACCCAGCACCCACACGGTGACACCCCCGGCAGTGCCCCCCCGGGGGACCACTACCCACACAGTGACCCCCCAGAAGCCAGCACCCACACAGTGACCACCTAGGACCCAGCACTCACACAGTGACCCCCTCCAGCAGCAACACCCCAAGGACCCCACACCCACAAAGTGACCCCTCCAGGGACCCAGCACCCACATGGTGACAACCCCCAGCAGCAACACCCCAAGGACCCAGCACCCATACAGTGACCCCCCCCAGGGACCCAGCACCCACACAGTGACACCCCCCCAGCACTGACCCCCCGGGGGCACAGCACCCACAGCACTGACCCCTGAGGACACAACCCACATGGTGACATCCACCTCAGCAGGGTCATGCCCCCAGAGACCCAGCACCCACAGTGACCCCCCCAGCAGCAGCACCCCAAGGACTCTGCACCCACTCGGTGACGCCCACCCTGGCAATCCCTCCCGTGAGTCACTGCAGGAGACATCTGGCCAGCCCACCCCCGCACCCCCCCAATTCACCAACCCTCCAGCCCCCCCAGTGCCTCCTGCTGTGCCTGGCAGTGGGAGGGCTGCACACCAGCAGTGCAGCGGGGACCGGGGGGACCGCATCCCCCTCTGCCCCCCCTGGCTCAGGGTCCCAGTGCAGAGAAGCCGGGGTGTGGGGGGAACTGGGGGGGCACTGCAGGCACCCTGGGATCTGCTGGAGTCTCCCTGGTCCAGTTCACCCAGAGGCACCCCAGGTGGGGGCAAGGTCCCGTGGGGGTCTTGGGCACCACTGTGCCAGCAGCCCCCCAGGCAGGCTGCTTCCTTCACCTCTGCCCACCCCAAGGCCAAAGCTCACCCCAGGCTCCCCATGGCACCCACCGCCGCTTTGGGGTACAGGCAGAGCCCCCCAGCCTGGGGACAGTTTCTTGTGCCACTCAGCATGATAGGACAGAAGCTGCCCCCCGAACCCCACCCCCCCCACCTCCCCCGGAGCCAACAGCCTGCAATGGTCCTGTGCCTCAGTTTCCCCATCGCTAGTGGGGGGGGGGGCTTTGCCCACGCTGGCAGTTGCTGGTACACGGGGGGACCCCCACAGTCAGTTCCTGGTGAGTGGCAACCTGTGGCTGCCGGCAGGGTGCCGGTGGGCCGGTGGGCACAAGGCCAGCCCACCCGAGCTCGCCCACCGCCGCATCCCTGCGCGCTTCGGCTCGCTTGCTCTCGCCCGCTGCTCCGGCGCAGGTGGGGAGCGAAGCAGCGAGAAAAACAGCCGAGAAGAGGAAAAAGGAAGAAGCGACGACGAGAAGCAGTGGAGGAGGAGGAGGAGGCCGGTGCTGGCAGCCCCACCGGTGGCGGGGGGAGCTCAGGGCACCCCGGGGGCACCTGTTGTGGCCCCCCATGGACTCCTAAGTGCCCGTCCGAAGTTCGCCGGCATGGCCAAAACCACCTTACTGCACTGCCGGGTGGTGGAGGGGAAGGACCTGCCCGCCAAGGACGTGTGAGTGGCTCGGGGGGGGTCTCGGTCCCCCAGTTTCCCCCAGCCCCTGACCCTGGGAGATGTGGCGGGGGCGTGCTGGGAGCTCTGGGTGCTCTGCTCTCGGTACAGTTTTGGGGGTCCCTGGTTGCACCCACGCTAGCAGGGACCCATGGCTCCAAGGGGGGGTCTGTGGGTGGCAGGGGACTGCCAGCCCCCTCAGCTTTCCCCTTCCCCTTCCCCACCAGAGGTGTATGAGCCCCCCAACCACTTGAGCATCCCTTTGCTGCCCCCCAGCAGGGTGGGCACAGGGTATCCCCCCAGGGCTAGGCGTAGGACTGGGGGGACACTGCCCCCTGCACCCCCACAAACCTGTTGGGCATCCGTGCTCTTTGGGGGAGGGGGGGGGCTGAGAAGACGAGGGGGCAGGAGACCCTCTGCCTGCTCCTGCCCCACGGCTACGCCTCGGCGGAGCTGGCAACCAAGGGCTCCTCCGGATGTGCCAGCCTGGCACCGCTGGCCGCTCCCAGGGCAGGGCAGCCGGGAGCGGCTGTGGGCAGCGGGGCCTCCTTGCCTCAGTTTCCTCACCCAGTAAGGGGTCATGACCCTGTGCTGGGTGCCCTACTCGGGGGGTCTGGGCACAGCAGGGTGATCCAGACCCACCAGCACAAGGATGAGGTGCCCAGCACCATTCCCAGCCCCGCAAACCCAGCTTGGGGCCATCCCGGCTCAGGGTGACCCACTCGTGGCCGGGCTCTGGAGGGGTTGGGTGCTGTCAGACCCACAGCATGGTGCCAAGGTTTGCCTGCCCGTCCCTGCCAGACCAGCCGGGCCATGGGCTTTGCTCTGCTGGCTGGCGCTGAGATAGCCCTGGGGACTAACAAAGCCATTCCTTAGCCAGCATGCCACATCGCCTGCTGTGCCCACCAGCCGCAGCCGACGCCTTCCTGTCCCCCAGCCCATGGCTGGCACGGAGGCTGGAGTCACCTCCCTTGCTCCACTTGGGATCTGGCTTCTTACTGAAGCACCTCATACCATCCCCTGCCTCCAGCAGCTGGGGATTTGGGGTTCCAGCATCGCCCCGGCCATGCTGCCGCCCTGGGGCTGGCACCCCTCGGTACGGGTCCAGCTGCTATAAACGAGTGGGGAAGGGGCTTTGCAGGCAGCAGGTGGATCCCGCCCTTGTCCCCTCCATCCCATCCTCCCGCACAGAAGGGGTTAAGCCCAGGATGGGCCCTGGGCCAGCTGGGTGTCACCCTGACATTATGAGCTGCCACAGAAACTCTGCCTCAGCTGTGCTGCTGGAGAGACAGAGGTACCCATGGGTGGGGGGCATGGGAACAAAGGGCAACGGCTCATGGTGGCCCACAACAGGTCCCCCAGCTCAAGGAGCACGGGGAAAAGGCATTGTCCCCTATCCAGGTATCAGCTGTGGGGATGGGCTGAGACTCATCTCACCCCCTGAGTCGGTGCTTCACTAGTGGGGTTTGAAGTGATGCTGGGACTGGGCCCCCTGAGCCCCCCCAGCAGCAGCCCCCAGGGATGGGTGGGATGCCTAGGTTGGGCACTGACCCCTTGAACCCACATCCCCTGCCCAGGTCCGGCTCCAGTGACCCCTACTGCGTGGTCAAGGTGGACAACGAGGTGGTAGCCAGGTATGGGGGACACCATGCCACCCCAGGGAGGGGATGCATAGGGACAGGTGCTGTCCCCATGGGTGCAGCCACCTCTCCCATCACTGGCAGGACGGCCACGGTGTGGAAGAACCTGAACCCTTTTTGGGGCGAGGAATACACCCTGCACCTGCCCCGTGGCTTCCACAGCCTCACTGTCTACGTGCTGGATGAAGACACCATTGGGTAGGGGGGACAAATGGGGGTGTGGGTGGGCACCAGCGAGCCCCTGGAGGGGTGGCACTGGTGGCCTCAATGCATGCTGCACCTCTGCCCTCGCAGGCAGGATGATGTTATCGGCAAGGTCTCGCTCAGCCGCCAGCAGATCTCAGCTGAGCCGCGGGGTGAGTGGGGGGCAGAGAGTGGGGCTGGGTGGAAGGCAGTGGGGTCGGTTCTGGCATCACGGGGCACCCACCTTATTCCCCTTGGCAGGCATTGACAGCTGGCTCAGCCTGGTGCCCGTGGACCCTGACGAGGAGGTGCAGGGTGAGATCCACCTGGAGCTGCAGGTCCCTGAGCAGGGCCACCCACGGGTGCTGCGCTGCCACCTCATTGAGGCCAGGTAGGGGGACTGGTGGGGCACAATGGGGGTGCAACAACACTGGGGTCTTATTTTTGCTTGATGGGGTCTGGGCAGTGGTAGGAGGGGAGGGGATGGGCACAAGGGTGGCACAGGGCTCGTCCTCCCCTCTTGGCACCAGGAAGGGCCTTTGCTGTGTCCTGTTTGGGGACATCAATGTTGCCAACCCGCGTGTGATGATGCCATGGGGTCTCAGTGGGGGATGCACTGCCTTGGACACTGCCCAGGGGGACAAGGGGCAGAGCTGGGTGGCCCAGAGGGCCATGGGCTACCTGGTGTCAGTCTCCATCAGACCAGCCCACTCTGGCACCAGGTTTCTCCCCTTTGGCTTCAAAACTGGGGGAAACTGAGGCACCCCCCAGGCTGCCCCGCTGCTTCACCCTGATGTGTGTGCATGTGTGTCTGCATGTGTGTGCACATGTGCCCACACACGCACCAGACGGCAGGCTGCTGGCAGTGGAGCAGGCAGCAGAGGCAGCATCCCGCTGCCATGGCAACTGAATCAGATACCAAGGAAACAGGATGGCCATGGGGACAGCCAGGAGGGACAGCAGAGCCCCCTCCCGCTGTGCCATTTGGCTCCCAGGGACCACAGGAGGAAGGGGTTTGGGGCAGGAGTGCTGAGGAATGGGGACCCACTCTCAGCAGCAGCCCCCTGGCATCTGCTGGCTGCCCCAAGGGTGGCCAGTGTGCCCAGGTGAGCTGGGGGAGAAGGGGGGCTTGGGGGTGCAGGGACCATGCTGGCGGAGATGGGCCCCCTGCCCACTGCACCCTTGCTGACCCCCACCTCCCCACAGGGACCTGGCCCCCCGGGACCTCTCGGGCACCTCGGACCCCTTTGCCCGCGTGTCGTGCTGTGGGCGTACATTGGAGACAGCCGTGAGTCAGGGTGCTGGGCGCTGAGACCCAGAGGTGTGCTGGGTGCTGGGACCCAGAGGCTTGGGCACCTCATCCCCCATGGTCACTGGTCCCTGTTCCCAGCAGGTGATTAAGAAAACCCGTTTCCCACACTGGGACGAGGTACTGGAGTTCGAGCTGGCAGAGGGTGAGCCAGGGGAAGCTGTGCTGAGCGTGGAGGTGTGGGACTGGGACATCGTGGGCAAGAATGACTTCTTGGGACAGGTGAGGACCTCGGGGCACACTGGTGTGGGGCAGGGTCCTGGAGGCACCTCTGCACCCCTATTACCTCCCCGTGCTTGGGGTCCAGGTGACTATGGGTCAGGACCCACAGGGGTGGGGGCAGGGGCATGCGCACCCACTGAGCCTGGGGCAGTGCCACATCCAGACCCGCTGCGTGTCCTGGGCTCTCCCCCAAGGAGGGTGCTGGTGCATGCCTCCCCTGTGCTCAGACCCTGCCTCCTGCCCCCCAGGTCGAGTTCCCCTTGGACACCATCTGCACAGGCCCCACCAAAGGCTGGTTCCAGCTCCTGCCCTTCCCCAGCACCACTAAGGACCACAGGTGAGTGCATGAGCAGCTCCCCAGGGTGGTTCCTCCATTCCGGCTGGGAAGGAGCCAGGGTGCTGGACCCGGCTGAGCCCCCCCATGTCATTGCAGGCAGCAGCTGGGCACCCTACGGCTGGCGGTGCGGCTGGTGGAGGACAGGGTCCTGCCCCCCCACTACTACCAGCCCCTCATCCAACTCCTCACTGAGCCCATCCTCTGCCCTGGCCAGGTGGGTGCTGCGGGATGGGGCGACACGCAGGGCTGGCTGAGGATCACCCAGGTGTGGGGGCCTCACCACGCCCACCCTGCCTTCCCTGCAGCACCCTGCCAGCACAGCCCTGACCATCCTGGAGGAGGTGACCTCAGGGGAGAGCCGCCAGGATGTGGCTACCAAGCTGGTGAAGATCTTCTTGGGGCAGGGGCTGGCTGTGCCCCTCCTGGACTATCTCACCACCCGTGAGCTGGCCAGGACTAGTAAGTGCCAGGGCCAGGGGCACCACCTGCATCCCCCAGCCAGGAAACTGGGCTGCCAGGGTCCCTCCAGGCCCCCATGGGGAGAAAAGTGGGGCCACCAAGGGGGAGGCAGGACAGGTGCCACATGTCCCCAGGGCTGGATGCACCAGGGACAGCTGGGGCATCACCCCGTGCCCACCTCTCCATGGACTCTGTGCTCTTCCAGCGGACCCCAACACCCTCTTCCGCTCCAACTCACTGGCCTCCAAGTCCATGGAGCAGTTCATGAAGGTGAGCAGGGGAGGGGACACCGGCTAGGTCCCTGCTGCATCCCCCTGTGATGGCACCAGGGCACAGAGCTGGGTTGTGTCCCAGCAGGGCATCTATGAACAGTCTAGGGACGCAAATGGTGACTTCCATCCCTTGCAGGTGGTGGGGCTGCCCTACCTGCACGAGGTCCTGAAGCCTGTGGTGAACCGTATCTTTGAGGAGAAGAAGTATGTGGAGCTGGACCCTGGCAAGATGGAGCTGAGCCGCAGCAGGTGAGTGCGGGTGGGGTGGCTTGGGGGGACATGGCACCTGGCACATCCAAGCCATCTCCATCCCCATGTCCCCTGCAGGAGGGGGTCACCTATTGCTGTTGAACCTGTGGGTCATCTTGATGGCTTTTGGCCAACAAGGGTGGCCCATTCCTGGGTATTGGGTGGCCCCTGACCTGGTGGTATCCCTGCAGGAGGATCTCGCTCAAGGGGTCCCTTTCGGAGGTGCAGGTGCGAGAGAGCAGCCTGGAGCTGCTGAAGGGCTACCTGGGGGACATCGTTGATGCCATTGTGGGCTCGGTGGAGAAATGTCCCCTCCTCATGAGGGTGGCCTTCAAGCAGCTCCGCAGGCGCGTGGAGGAGCGGTTCCCCTTGGCACAGCATGAGGTGGGGCATGCGGCAGGGCCAGCACTGGGGGTCTGCACGCTGCTGGGACCACCACCCTGAGCTGTCCTTGTCCCCGGCCAGGAGGTGCAGTACTTCTCCATCAGTGGGTTTCTCTTCCTCCGCTTCTTTGCTCCTGCTGTCCTCACCCCAAAGCTCTTCAGCCTCCGGGAGCAGCACGCAGACCCTCGCACCGGCCGCACGCTCCTACTGCTTGCCAAGGTGCAGGGAACCTGGAGAGGGACAGGGAGCCCAGGGAGGGATGGGGACCTGGGGAAGAATGGGGGCACCATGGAGGCACAGGGACCTTGAGAAGGGATGGGGACCCTAGGGGGGAATGAGGAACTCAAGGAGGGATGGGGAGCTCAGGGAGGGATGGGGACCCAGGAGAAGGATGGAGACTCCAGAGACGAGACAAGAACCCAGGAGATGGATGGGGACCACAAGGAATGATGGGGACCCCAAAAAGGGTAGAGCCACTCCTGTCCCCATGCCACATGCCACAGGCTGGCTCCTTCCCATGCTGCTTGAGGCCAGCCCTGCCCATCACCAGGCCATGCCACCACCTGCCGGGCACAGCACAGGAGCCAACCTGGGGCAGCAGTTATGCCCCATCACGCACCAGCTGCTCCACTTTTCCACTTTCCTCCCCAATTCCCAAGCCCACGGGGTTCAGGGGAGCAGCCGGAGGGGTTCAGGGGAGCAGCCTTCCACGCCAGGGGGGCACAGCACTGTGAGCTCTTCCCTGCACGGGTCAGGCGCTGCAGAGCATTGGCAACCTGGGGCTGCAGCTGGGGCAGGGCAAGGAGCCATGGATGGCCCCGCTGCACGCCATCCTGCTGCCCGGTGTCACCCGTGTCAAAGCCTTCCTGGACAGCCTGGTCACAGTGGAGAGCACCGAGGGTGAGTGGGGACACGGGGGCCACTACTGGTGCTGGGTCCAGCTATGCCAGCACCTGATACCAGGGGATGGCATCATCGCTGCTGTCCCCCACATCCTGGGAGCATCCCCAGGGAGGGGGATGCACTCACTGCCATGTGGATGCTGCCAGGATGGCTGGGGATGGGCATCCTCCGGCTGGGGGAGGTGGTGGCACTTGGGGTGATGCCGCTGCTTCCCTGTCTGGCTGTGCCACGGCCACAGTGGGTGAGGGGCCAGTGCCACCGGCACTTTTCCGTCCCTCGGCCACCATCAAAGAGGGGTACCTGCACACCCGCACGGCGGGGGGGGCCACCCTGCTGCCCCGCTTCGCCTTCAAGAAGAGGTACTTCTGGCTCAGCACCGAGGCCCTGACCTACTCTAAGTCCCCCAAGTGGCAGGTGGGTGCCTGCGACCCCCACCCTGTCTGGGGTGCCCCAGGGGGACAACATGTGGGTGCAGTAAGACATGGTGTTTTGGGGTCCCCAGGTGCGTTGCTCCATCCCTGTGCCACAGATGCGGGCGGTGGAGCTGGTGGATGAGAGCACCTTCCAGCACCCTCACGTCATGCAGATCGTGGCGCAGGATGCTGCTGGGCAGCTCCACACCACCTATATCCAGTGCAAGGTGGGTGCCCCCCCACCCTGGGAGCCCCCTCCCTGGCAGCCATGGGGACAATGGAAATGGTCCTGGTCCCAAATCCATCTATGCTCAGGCACGAGCTGTACTGGGAACACTGGGGTACCCAGCCCTGACTGTACTGATGTCCAGGGGTTATCTGGGCCCTGGCTATACTGGGGAAATGGGGGTAGCCTAACCTGACTGTACTGGGGTCATGGAGGTACCAGCTCTGGTATATTGGGATCAGTGGGGTATCCAGCCATATCTGTACTGAAGTCTCTGAGGTACCAGCTCTGTTAGCACTGGGGTCACTGGGGCACCCTGGCTCCCACGGTGCCACCTCCCCACCAGATCCTACCTGTGCAGCTTTGCCATCAAAATGTCACTCCCCGTCACCTGGTCCTGGTGCCCACCACCATCCCCGATGCCCACCCCTACCCAGGACACCGTTAGCATCACCTATGCCCACCTCCACCCTCCTCCTCCCACTGGCAGTGCCCGGCGCAGGGCGCCCATGGGTGCCAGCGGGGTGCCACCCTCCCTCCCTGTCCCCGCAGAGCGCCCAGGAGCTGTGGCAGTGGCTCTGGGCAGTGCGGCAGGCCAGCAGCACCAACGAGGCCATGCTGCCCACCTGCCACCCGGGCACATTCCGTGCTGGCCGCTGGACCTGCTGCCTGCAGCCTACCTGCACCGGTAAGGCCGGTGGGCAGCCCGGGGAAGGGGGACCCCTGGAAAGGGGGTGTGGGGGTCCCCTGGTACCCCCACTGTGGCTGTCTTTGGCAGCGCCGGGGTGCAGCCGGACCCACAGCACCGTGGTGCTGAGCGAGTGGAGTGACCCCCTGGACCCCATGGCAGCAGCGCAGACCCTCTACAGGCACCTCCGGCAGGCGGGGGCCCAGCTGCGGTGAGGCGAGGGGGGCTGGCCCATGGCACGGGGGTCCCAGGCCCCTGGGTGCTGGCGAGCAGGGTGGGAGCGTGCTGAGGGTCACTCTCCTGCAGGGTGGCAGGGGCTGAGGGTCCCGAGGGCAGCGCAGTGTCCGAGCCCCCCTGCTCAGGGCAGACAGGTATGGGCAGCCCTGCTGAGGGGGGTGATGGAGACCCTGCACCCCAGGGTACTGTCGGGGGTGGTCCCTGGGTGGGCGGCTGGCGCACATGGGCACACGCAAGCACACACTGGTGCACGCTTGCACATGCATGCAGATGCGTGCACACACCTGCATGCAGTTGCACACACTCGCTCATGAATGCACACACATATACACCCGCATGTGCACACGGACATGTACGTGCTTGCACACGCTTGCACATGCATGTACACGCTTGTACATCCCCACACACATCACCTACCCACAGACAGTGCTCTCTGCTGGCTCCCTCCACCAGGGGACAGCAAATACACATGGTCACGGACACGAGGCCACAGGGACACCCAGTCACAGGGACACCCGGACACATGGCCACAGGGACACACAGCCATAAGGGACACCTGGACACAGGGCCACAGGGACACACAGCCATAAGGGACACCTGGACACAGGGCCACACAGCCATAAGGGACACAGGGCCACAGGGACACCTGGACACAGGGCCACACAGCCATAAGGGACACAGGGCCACAGGGCCACCTGGACACAGGGACACACAGCCATAGGGACACATGGACACAGGGACACCTGGACACAGGGACACAGGTCCGGCTGATGCCCACACTCCTGAACGTGGCCCACACGTGGATATGCACCCACGGGTGCACACTGGTGCACAGACAGGTGCATGCGTGGGTACACCCGCACCCCCCCACATACAGTGGCATGCACACAGGCACATGCAGCACCCCTGAAGTACACCCCAGCATCCGCCACACACACCCCTGTACACCCACACCCCCCATGAACACCCCCCAGCCCCACACACCCACCACCCCCATGCACCCCCCCACACACACACACGCATACACACAGTGTTGCCTGCCCGTGTCCATGGGGCACTGGGGGGGCACATGGGTGGGGGGCAGTGGGATGGGCCAGGATGGGGGGACGGGTGGGAGGCCTGGGGGAACAGGGTGGGACATAGTGGGGTGGTCGGGGAGTGCCTGTCAGGGGTGGGTGCTGGGGGGGTTGCTGGGGGGTGGGTGGCTGGCAAGCAGGTACCGCAGGTGGGTGCTGGGGATGGATGCCAGGGGGGTGCTGGGGATGGATGCTGTGGGGGAATGCAGGGGGGCTGCTGGGCACAGTGCTAACCCTGCTGGGGGTCGCAGGTGGGCCCATCACAGGGCAGCTGCAGGCGGTGCTGCGGGACCTGGACATCGCCCACGACATCTTTGCTCGTCGCAATGGAGCCCCAGGGCCACCCCCGAGCCCCCCCCGGGCTCCAACACCCCCCCTAGCACCCACCACTTGAACGGCAGCAACTGGGAGACTGAAACCACCCTCACCAACACCCCACTGCAGTATTGATCCTGCAGCAATGCCACCCGGCACCCCAGGAGGGAGGTGCAGGGACCCAAGTGGGGGCACAAAGGGGACACTGGCCCGGCGCAGGGTGTATTTGGTAACACAGAGATGTACACATGGCACCAGCTGGACGTGGCTCTGTGGGGCAGCGGCGGGTGGCACGGGTGGCACGGGCGGCTGACGCGCAAAGAGGCCACGGGTGGAAAAAGACAAGCACCAGCCCACGATGCTAACGCCACAAGAGCGGGGCGAACCAGGACAGGGGGGGACACAGGGACACATGGCACCGGGTGGCCCAGGATGGGGGATGAGCCCACCCAGCAGGGCTGCGGCATCAGCAGCGAAGCGGTGCAGGCGGCAGTGGCACAGGTGGGACATGGGGGTGAGGGGATGGTGGGGAGCCCCTCACCCTTGCCTCAGTCCTTCAGGGTGGCTTCAGAGACACCCTGGGCCAGCAGTTCGGCCAGGACGTTGTCCAGGTAGTTGGGGTCGGGGTAGCCGTGGCCTGTCAGGTTGGACCCAAACTCGGTCTTATGGTGGATCTCGTTCCATACCACCGTGTCCGACTCCCCCGTGGTGTTGGAGGTGCCGATGGTGAAGATGAGCCGCCGGTCCCACGCTACGATCAGCAGCTTCAGCACCTGCATGGGCAGGCATGGCCATCGCTCACCCACCTCGCACCCTTAGCCCTCCTCCCGCCCGGCACGGCCCCCAGCACCCCAGGGTGCAGGATTCAGCCCCAGCATGTTGCCTGCACGGTGCCCTCACTGTGGCACACCCCAGCCCTCCGTGGTGCCACCCTCATCCTCTCTGTTCCTTGCCATCCCATCCTTTCCCATTCTATCCCATCCCGTCTCTTCCCACCCCATCCTTTCTCTTCCCACCCCATCCTTTCTCTTCCCACCCCATCCCAGTCTATCCCTTCCCATTCTATCCCATCCCATCCTGTCTCTTCCTACCACATCCCACCCCGGTGCCATCCGGGATTCTCACCTTCCTGCCCTTCTCGTTGTCCGGCAGGTAGCAGTGCCGCGGGAAGCCACGTGCTGTGAACTTCTTGCCAGGATTGGGGTGCTCTGGGCCCTGGGGGGGGGATGACAATGGTGTGAGCAGGTGGCATAGGGTGGGGGCACCCAGCCCAGCAGGGGTCCCAGGGGTGGCGAGTGTATGTTCCTCACCTGAATGCCGGTGGGGATGTCATAGACAATCCGGATGGTTTTGGAGTCAGTGTAACCCGGGAGGGAGTGGGGGATGAGGTGAAACTCCATCTTCCCAGGGGGCTGTGTGCCCGTCTTCTCCCCGTAAATGGCCTTGCAGGTGGGACACTGCAGGCTGCCATCCTGCGCGGGCACCCGGGTGAGCATCAGGGATGGCACCTACACCACAGCACCCACCCACAGGGATGGGTGACCGTGGGGAGGGTGTCCCCGCCAATGTTCCTCCCAGGGGGATCACGGCTCACCTTGTTGCCGTTGTTGTACATGGCCAGGAGGCAGAGGAGGTGGTACATGTGCCCACACTTGCCCAGCTTGCCCACCAGCTCCGGCTTGATGCCCCTGTGGCTGAGGACGCCCTCATAGCCAGAGGAGGTGACCAGCCGCTCCATGCAGATAGTGCAGTCCTGCCAGGCACAGGTCGACAGGCATCAGTGTCCAGGTGGGATGGGGACATCACCCGCAGCTCCCTGCCCATCACAGGGTCTGCCCATCCCCTGCCCATGCCTCTCCCCATGCCCAAGCTCCGCAAACCTCCAGTGGCCCCGGGGCGAGTGCATGCCCAAGCTGCAGTGCCCAGGGATGCCCACTCACCTCGTCCGGGGGGTTCTTCACCTTCTGGATGTAGCGGCGCACCACGTCCTCGGGGGTCTTGCCTGCCATGGGCAGAGGGGAGGATGCCATCAGAGCCTGCCCGCTGTGCCCTGAACCCCTTGCCATCCCTGCCACCAGGATGGGGACAGCATGAGGAGGGGGTGCTAGCATGTGGCATGGAGGACCCATGGGCATCACCCCAAAACCCTTGGGCAAACCACTTGAGGGTCCCACCCCTGTGGGCAGCAGCAGCACCCATGCCTCAGTTTCTCCTCCGCAGGGGCTGGCATGGCCAGGGACACACAGGGACGCTGGTGGCTCCTTACTCTTTTTGAGATGCTTCTTTTTAGTTTTCCTGCAGATGCCATTGACACCGGGCACAGGTTTGATGTCACTCTTGCTGACGGGCGGTGGGTGCAGGATGGGCTTAGGAGCACGGGTCAGGCAGACGGGCAGCCCGGCAGCACACATGAGGATGCCTGTCATCCCTGCACGGGGGGAGAGGTGCTGTCTGTCCGTACATCCGATGTCCGCCCGTCCTTCCCCCCGCCATAGCCATGCCTCAGCCCTGTGCCCTGCCCCTTCTGCTCCCCAGCCTCACGATGTCACCCTGCAGTGACAGCCGGCCAATGGCTGGACCACCCTTACCTGCGAGGGCGGGATGGACAGGACCAGTGCCATTCAGGTTCTTGACCGGGAGGGCTGGCACCCTGCATGGAGAGGGGAGGGGAAGGGGGTCAGCCAGGTTGTCAGGGCTGTCACTGTCCCCTCCACACATGGCATGTCTCCAGGGCACCGTCCTCCCCATGGGACATAGGACAGGGTGTCCCCTTGCCAGCCCTGGGGGGTTGCTGTCCTATCTCATGGGGCTGTCACCTAGTGTCCAGTTGTCCACCCCTGGGGACCCAATGGCACTGGGCACATCACGTCCTTCTTGTCCCAGGGTGGGTGCCTCCTCAAGATGTCCCGATGGTGATGCCCCATGTCCCACATCCCCGGTAGGGACCTGCACCTCACCTGCTCACCCATCACCCTGGCCATCACTCCCATGCCCCGAGGGGACCCCCACCCTTCAAGGGCTGCCAGCCCCAAGACCCCTGAGGCGATGACGGTGCCTGCCTGCCTGCTCACCCCCGCTGACCCAGGGCACATCCTGTGTGCGCACCCATGTGTGCATCCGTGGCTGGGCGTGCACCTGTGTGTGCACAGCACCAAGTGGGCACCCATGTGTGCAAGGCTGGGGGTGCAGCTGGGGGGTGCAGCCAGGCGTGGGTGGGAGCTGGGGGGCTGTGTGCTGGTGTGTGTGTGTATGGATGTGGCTGTGCCCACGGGTGCGGTGGATGGATGGAGGGATGGACAGAGGGAGGGAGGAAGGAAGGGAGGGATGGACAGAGGGAGGGAGGTAGAGAGGGGCAGAGAGATGGATAAATGGATGGACAGACAGATGTGTGGCTGGGGAAGTGTATGATGGATGGATGGGTGGAAGGAAGAAAGGAAGGAAGGAAGGGAAGAAGGAAGGAATGGGGCACGCACTGGGATGAAGAACAAGCAAGAAAGCCCATCAGAGGAGCACTGCATAGCACCCGAGTGCTCTCCTGCCCCAGGGGTCTGCCCCAGCTCAGCAGCCTGGACAGAAGCCGCCCCCCCCCAGCAGTGTCATCCCCCTCCCTGATCCCGAAAGCCCTCCACGCACACAACCCTCATGGTGATGAGTTCGGCAGTGCTCAGCACCACACGAGCTGGGGCCTCCCATTCCTGAAGCTGCCTGTACCTACAGCCAAGGCCGGAGCAGTGGTGGAGGGCCCAACCCCCAGCCAGAGTCTTCCTGGCTCCCTCCTACCTGTCCATGGGGATGCGTGGATGGGACCTACGTGCTGGGATGGGTGCAGTGATGGGGATGGGGACTGGGACTGCTTGGCCCCGTGCCTGGCACGGAAGCGAAAGCATCACGTCAACAGGGGAAGGAAACGTGACAGGACCTGCCGGGGGCTCAGTGAACTTGCCTTCCCCCCGACCCCCCACCTCCCAGCCCCAGCTGGGGCCACTCTGCCTGCCCCCACATCCCCACCCCAGGGCCGGATCCTGCCCCCATGGCAGGGAGCTGGGAGGGATGGGACAGGCTCTCCCCTCATCCCCCGGGACAGCTTGCAGCGGACTGTGGTGCTTGCTCCCTTCTGGGGGGGCTCTGACCAGACACTTTGGAGGGGGAATCCGGGCTGGTTCCCACCCAAGTGAGTGGCACTGGGGCATTCCCACACCGGCAGGCTGCCAGCCGTGCCATCACAGCCTGCTTGGCAGGTGGGATGGGGGGCCATGGCTGCTCCTGCCTGCCCTGCCTGCCCCTCAGCTGGTGACAGCCTGGTGTCGAGAGCCCCAAGGGGTCACCAGGATGACCCACCAAGGGGTACAGCCATGGGCAGGGGGGTGCTGGGGCAGGGACACCCACTGGGACACCCCACTAGGGGTCTGCTCACCCACCCACATCTCCCTGGCAAGTTATTCCCATCCATGTAAGGGACAGTGGGGCTGAGCTCCCCGTGACTGTGTCCTCCCCAGAGACCTGCCTGGCGGCACTGGGCCACCAGCCAAGGCCATACACCCCACAGTGGCCAGCAGGGACTGATGTCCCCTAGGACCAGGCACTCCATCTCCTCCAGCTGGCATGGCACAGCATGTCATGGCACGGCACGCCATGGCACGGCACAGTATGGCACGGCACAGCACAGCATGGCATGCACACTGCACGGATCACCACAGCCCCTCTGCAGAGGCAGGGATCCAGGGGACCATCTAGGACAAGCCAGCTGCTGGGGCTGTCCCTCCTGCCACCATGTCCCCAGGGTGGGGAGCCTAGGGCTGCAGGTGACACAGTGCCAGAAAGGCTGGGGCTGCTTGTGCAAGGTAACATCAGGGGACAAGGCACCTCCACCTCCCCTTTTCCCCCTGCTCCGCCTGCCCATCCCTGCACCTGCCTCACCAGGCATCCATGCAGCTCGGTGACACCACAGCCACCCCCTTCCCCAGGCCACTCGCCCCCAGCCAGCTTACCCTGGGGGGACAGTGGCACGGGCACTGAGTCCAGCCCCCCGCTGCGTGCCAGGCCGGTTGAGGTTGTTGAGCCCGGGCAGCGGCGTCCCACTGGGCACACTCTGGCTGGGGGCAAACGCCCCACTGGGTACCCGCAGCCCCTCGCCCTTGGCCGTGCCACCTGCCACCGCTGCCGTCCCTGTCCCTGCTGGCCACAGAGCTGCCCCAGCAAAGGTGCTGCTCTGACGGACGGCACCCGGGTAGAGCTTGCGGCGCTGGGAAGCCAGGATGGCGTTGGAGGCGGCGCGGGTGCTGTTGACCAGCAGGCACTGTGGGCAGGAGCAGGGTGTCCCCGTGCTGGCGCCCACTGGCCACGACTGCGACTTGGGGATGGAGCCCATGGTGAGGGGATACGCCAGGTCCATACGACGCCGGAGCCGGCGCTTGCGTTGGGTTTGCCGGTTCATTTGGGACATGCTGCTGAAGTAGATGAGGTAGCAGAAGCCCAGGGAGGAGAGGTCCAGCCAGGGGTGCTGCTTCTCATAGGCGTTCTGGATGGTGATGCAGATGTCCATGTCGTAGGGCGTCCAGGAGCTGTTGTCGTTCTCCCACTCCCACACGATGCCCTTCCCTGGGGCTGAGGACGGGTCGTAGAAGTTCCTCCGTACAGGGCGCATGGTCCCTGGGGAGACAGGGGGGGGGTGAGCACCCACAGGGCTCCAGCACCCAGGGGTGCCAGCAGAGGGACGCATGACTGCACGCGTGTGTCCGGTTCCCAGCCCGGCACCCTGCAGGGATGGGGGTGCAGAGGCACCTTGGTGTACAAGTAGCCAGACCTGCCCTCCACAAAGCACCCCAGGGTGCAGGAGGGGTGATGGCCACCGCACTCCAACAGGCAGAACTTGCCTCCCCTCCGCCAAGCCACGGCAGCCGCGGCGTGCGATGGATCGATCAGCGTGTCTGCAGGGCTGCGCCTTCCCCGGAGACTCGTGAGGCTCAACAACCCTCCATCAGCAGAGCCAGCTTGGCTGTCGGCTGGGCTGCCAGTGGTCAGGATCACAGCCCTGGCCACCGTGGGAAGGGCGATGCTGCTCAGCCCCCAGCACCTTTTTCCATCCCTCTGGTCCAGGCCCATCCCCACCCTCCCTGGCCAGGGTCCCCTCACCATTCCTGGGGTGCAGGGAGCATTTCCCAGTCAGGAGGGGTTTCCTGACAGCTGCTGTTGCTCTGGCCAGCACTGGCAGTCACGGGAGCGAGGCGTTGTCCCCCATGCACGGCCAAATCCTGTCCCTTCACTGCTTGTTTGTGACCGAGTTGCATGCTACAGCTGCCTCTGAAGCACCATGGTGTGGGGGAAGCATCGTAGCCCCTTCCTTGAGCCGCAGCCCCAGCAGTCCCCCAGCAGCACAGTGCATTGGTGCTTTTCTATCCCCTTGCCAGCACCGTTTGCCCAGCCCGATTAACGACGCTAATTAATGGTCATTAATCATCAGCTGCATCAGGCAGCAGAGCCTGGCCCCAGCTGCCAGCTCGTGCTGAGGCAGCTCTGCCGAGGGCCCCACGGGAGGGAGGCAGGGAGGCTTCTCACCCTGCTCCAGCAGCCTATGCAGAACCGCTCATTCCTGCTGCCCGCTCCTGCCCCCATCCCAAATCCCACTGCCAGCTCCCATCCACATCCCACTGCCCACTCACATACACCTCCCGCTCACGTCTATGCCCTGCATCCCACTTGTGTTAACATCTGTGCTTGCTTCCTTGTGTCCACATCCCCCATCCTGCTGCCCACTCATGCCCACATCCTGCATCCCGCTCACATCCATGTCCTGCACCCACCGGTCCTTGCATCTGCATCCCACATCCCACTGGTCCTTGCATCTGCATCCCGCATCCCACTGCCCGCTCACATCCACATCCCGCTGCCCGCTCACATCCACTTCCCGCATCCCGCTGCCGCAGAGCAGAGCAGAGGAGGATGAGAGGAGGACACCCAGCCCATGCATGTGGGCACACACAGCTCTGGGTCCCCAAGGGCCACCAGCTGCCCCCAGTCCTACAGCCCCTGACGCCGCCACCAGCTGTGCCAGAGCCACAGGGCTGAGCCAGCATCCCCAGGGCCACCGGGAGGGGACACACGTCCCCGCTGCTTGGAACAGGGTCACCTTGTTTCACACTGTCGTCATTTTGGCTTGGGCTTCTCCCTCCCTAGGCACAGCGCAGACCAAGCACCCCCTCACCCCCCACCTCCTGCCCCACGAATGCCCTCAACCTGAAGGACCCTCCTGTCCCCAAGCACCACAGGACTCCAAAGATATGTGACAGCCTCCAAACCCAGCTGTCCCCAGGCCTCATCCAAGGGCAGAGATGATGCATGGAGGTGGATACAGGGATGGGGCACATGGAGACGACCATGTCGAGGATGATCTATAGGATGGAGCCAAAGCAATGGCCACATCTCCTGTGACATCCCTGGGGATGGTGAGGTCCCTCTCTCAGCACCCCTGCCCCCAAACTGCTGGCACAGGGACCATGGTGCCCAGGGACATCCCAGGAAGAGCCATTTTGCTCCTGGCAAAGACATGTCACCCCCAAACCCACCACAGGCAGGTATTCCCCAGGAGCACCCGGACCATGGCCATGAAATGCAATGCCAGGTGCTGTCATTGAACGGATCCTGGCCAAAGCTGCCAGGAGCTGTCATGGGGACAACCAGGCTGTTCTGTGGCACCCGCAGCCCTGAGTCAGCATGGCCACTGGCACAACCCTACTGGGTCTCGCTGACTCAGGGCTGCAGGTGCCAAGTTGCCCCTTGCCAAGTCTGTGACCAGCTGGAGACCAATTTGGAGCCAGGCATGATGGCAGAGGCAGGGTGGCAGGTCCCTGGCTTGGTCCCTATCTCAGTCCCCAGCCCATCACAGGAGCCACATCTGCACACAGGGTCATTCACTATTGCTGGTGACTGGGATCGATGGCAGGGGAGGCACGGTCACAGGGATCTTTCTCTGAGGTGGCCCCTGTGTGTCCCCAGGCAAGTCTAGGGGAGGCTGGCGGTGTCACTCAGTGTGTGGCAGGTCCCCTGCCTGCTCTGTCTGGCCTGGGACTGGACCCTGCCCTTGGCAGCCCATGCTTCCTGACAGGCAGGGATGCAGGGACAGCCAGGAGAGCACCTGAACTGGTGAGTCCCTCGTGGCACAGCCAGCATGCACCAGTTTAATGGGTCACACTGCAACGGGGACATATTTAATGGGGTCTGGGCTCAGTGCCGGCACGGGACCAGCTTTGATTTCCCCCGAGAACATGTGGCCTGGATGTGTGCCGCAGCACAGTGCCATTGGCAGGCAGGTACTAACAGCCACACCTGCATGGCTGCATCCAGCCCAGTACCCACCACAGCTCCCAGTGCCCAAACTGGGGCCTCCCCAGTTCCTTGGGGACCTCAGATGGAGCAGCTTTGTGGGGCAGACAGGTGATCAGCGTGATGCACCCCCCACCACAGCACCCCACTGCGGGTGAGAGGGGATGGAGGGACTCTGGGACGCGTCCCTCCAAGGCAGGGGTCCATGGTAGAGGGGAAAGTGGGGATGGGTCCATGGGGGGAGCAGAGCCCAGCACGGTGAGGGAAGGGCAGAAGGAACAGGAGGGCCAGATGGATGGAGAGGAGGGTGTGTGCACTGGGGTGGAGGGACAGATGGATGGACAGATGGGTGGATGGATGGATGGATGGATGGATGGATGGATGGATGGTTGGATGGATGGATGGATGATGCAGGAATGAAGTGACAGGCCAGTAAGTAGAGATACACTGGGAGGGAGGGAGGGAGGAACGGTGAATGGGTAGAGGGATGGAAGGATGGATGGGTGGATGGATCGGTAGATGTTACCGGCTCAGCACCAGCGCCTTACCTGTGTCCTGCCGGAACTGGTGCATAGACTGGAGGTCAATGATGTAGGGTGCCAGCTGGACATCGACCTGGCCCAGCACCACACTGCCACGGGCATCCTCCTTCAGCACGTTCTCGATGTGGTGGCAGACAGCGGCCGAGTAGGGCCGCCAGCGTCCATGCTCGTTCAGCCACTCCCACACCACCACGCGGGCCAGGTTTTGGGGGGGGAAGCCCAGGCCACTGGAGGCCAGCATGGCCCCTGAGCCCTGCCGTGCCATACTGGGGGGATGGTGGCTTAGCCCCGCACCATGTCCTGGCACAGGGATGTGGGGCTCACCCAGAGCCTTTCCAAATCCTTCTCCCGGCTCCTGCCAGCTGTGGGCTCCCGAGCTCAGCAGAGGAAACACTGCGGGGCTCTGCAGAGGTGGGTGCTGCCAGCCAGGTCCCCAGGCTTTCTGGTCCCGCTCTCCTGGGGCCACCACGCTGGGCTGGGGCCATCCATCACCCAGCACGTCTTCCTTGGCCCTTCCTCCTCCTCCCCACAGTGCTGGCAAGGCTCAGGCTCCAAAAAACCACTGGGATCCCCCTGGTCTGCATCAGCTTATGGGTAGCTGGTGGCTGTGGATGATGCTGGGGACACACAGCCACGGTGCTGTCCCCAGGACACCCCCTCCTCCTCTTCCTCTTTGTGTCCTGCTGCTCAGCCTACGTCCTCGATGGCTCCACGGATGTCCCCACCACCCAGCACATCACCAGTGGCAAATGAGGGGGGTGTCACCTGCAAAACAGGGCCACAGCACTGGTCACCCTGGGTACTGCTAGGTAGGTGGCAGCTGGGGGACTGTCCCCCATCACCCCTGTGGAGCTGGCGGGCGGCGAGGCTGCTGTGCCCGCAGCCCTGGTAGCGTGGGCTGCTTGCCAGCCCCAGCCGGCTGCTGGCCTTCAACGTGACAGCAGGGACAAGGGGGACGGGGGGGACAGGTGACCCTGCTCACAGCCCTGGGGGGCTGGCAGGGGCCCTGCAAGACTGGGGAGCCCCATCTCTCCCTGCCCAGGCAGCCTGGGTGCTGGGGAGCCCCGCAGCCCCCCGGAGCCCGCTCCAGCCGCCACTGATTTATGATCTGCACTGCAGGCATCAGGCTGGGGGTGATCCTGGGCCATCTGCCCTGGCCCCCTGCTCCCCAGCCTGCGCCCTTGCCCACCCACAGCAGCCCCCAGCCCCACGGGGGTGGGTGGGGGGCCAGGGGGAGGTTTTGCTGCACAGCTGCTGTAGACAGACAGAGGCACGGATACGGCCCGGCACACACAGACACACTGACACAGAGACGCACGCACGGGCACACACACAGCTGGTGACACAGACAGACAGTGGGACCCAGACGGACAGACAGACACAGGGACCCCCAACAGCGCAACCCCCCCGGGGATGCCCAGGCACGCACTGCCACAGGCGTGCACACGCGCACCCTCACACCTCCACACGCGTGTGCACCCTCGCGCCCAGCCAGCACCCGCCGTGACCCCGCGCTCCACCGCACTGGAGGGACCCTCACCCCAACCCCAGCCCCCCTGCGCCCCCCACGGGACCGGGCTATGGGGACAAGCCACGGTGCCAGCCCCCCCCCCCCCCCCAGGCCCGGCTGCTCGTGGAGTAGGGGGAGGGGGGCGGGGGGCTGGTGGTGGTAAGTCCAGGCCTGGCCCCCGGTGCCCGGTTCCCCCCGTGCCCAACAGCCCCCAGCCCCCGGTGTGCGATACCCCCCGTGCACGGCAGCCCCCAGCCCCCCAGGTGCACGGCAGCCCCCGGTGGACGGTTCCCCCCGTCCCCGGCGCATAGTAACCCCCAGCCCCCCGGTGCACGGTGCCTGCCCCCCCCCGGTGCACGGTCCCGCCGCCGCCCCCCCGGAGCCGGTACCCCCCGCCCCGCCATGGCCGCCACCGCCCGGCATCGCCCGCGCCCCGCGCCGCTACCTCCGGCAGCTGCAGCCGCAGCGGGACCCGCAGCCGCACCGGGAGCAGCGGCGACGGCGGCGGCGGGCGCGGGGCCGGGCGGCGGCAGCGCTCCGCCAGCGCCAGGCAGCCACGGGCACCGGCGGCGGCGCGCACGGCAGCGCGGGCACCCGCACCGGGCACCCGCACCGGGACCGGGCATCCGCACCGGGGACACGCGTGGTGGACCGGGCATCTTCACCGGGGACACGCACCGGGGACCGGGGACGCGCACTGGGGACATGTAGGGGACCGGGCATCCGTATCAGGGACCTGTAGCAGGAGGGGGCACCCACACCGGGGCCGGGCATCTTCACCGGGGACATGCGTGGGGGACTGGGCATCTGCACTGGGGCCGGGCACCAACACCGGGGCCGGGCACCCACACGGGGGACACACACAGGGGCCTGGGCACCCACGCTGGGAACACACACTGGGGACACATAGGGGACTGGACATCCATACTGGGGCTGGGCACCCACACCAGGGCTGGGCACCCACACCAGGGACACACACCAGAGCCAGGCACCCACACCGGGGACACACACCCACACTGGGGACACACACCGGAGCTGGGCACCCACACTGGTGCTGGGCACCCACACTGGGGACACACACCAGGGCTGGGCACCCACACTAGGGACGCACACAGGGGCCTGGGCACCCACACTGGGGACACACACAGGCGATAGGCACCCACACCAGGGACCCACACCTGTTGTGGGTTCCTGGCCTGGAACCACGTGCACCAGCCACACATACACCCGCATCTGCAGTGGGCACAAGGACAGGACCCCCACCCACACTGGGGACCCACACCCTCAGCAGGGACCCCCACCAATGCTGGGCACCCATCACCCACACCAGGCAGTGGCACCCACAGGTGGCCCAGCCCTGGGGCACAGGCACACAGGGGTGTCAGAGCGGAGAGCATGCATGCGCTCACACGCACACGGGGTAAGATGTCCCCATGGGGGGCTGTGCCCCCAGGTTGACCACCCTGTCTAAGGGGGACCTTGTCCCCCTTAGGGCATGTGGCTCTCACAGCCCCATGGGGACAATGAGTCACAGGGGGTGGCAGGAGGCCCTGAGCCATGGGGACACCCCAGTTTCTGCCACACTTGGCTCCCATTGCCACCCCCCTCGGCTTGGGGACTAGCAGCTCTGCCTGCCTAGGGACAGATCTGGGGACAGGAGGGATCGCGGAGTGATAGATCTGTGGGCAGATCTGGGGACAGAGGGGTTGTCACTCTGCTTGTACCATGGAGGGACAGATCTGGGAACAGCAGGGCTGTCACTTGGGTTCTGCCCGTGGAGTGATAGATCTGTGGGCAGATCTGGGGGTGGAGGGGTTGTTACTCTGGCTCTGCCATGGAGGAACAGATCTGGGGACAGAAGGGCTGTCACCCTGACTGTGCCATGGAGGGACAGATCTGGGGACAGAGGGGCTGTCACTCTGGCTGTGCCCATAGGGGGACAGGTTTGGGGTGGAGGGTTTTTTACTCCAGCCATACCCACGGGGTGGTCAGATTTGGGGAGAGAGGGGTTGTCACTGTGGCAATGCCCATGGAGGGACAGACTGGGGACAGAGGGGTTGTCACTCTGGCTGTGCCCATGGGGGGACAGATCTGGGGACAGGTTTGGGGTGGAGGGTTTTTTACTCCAGCTGTATCCATGGGGAGGGCAGATTTGGGGAGAGAGGAGTTGCCACTGTGGTGATGCCCGTGGAGGGACAGACTGGGGACAGATCTGGGGACAGAGGGGTTGTCCCTCGCGGGCTCTGGCCGCCCCAGGGGGACACTCGAGAGCCGCAGGGCTGGCCCTGGGGGGGGGGGTGTGGGGCGGGGGCGGCGGCGAGCGACGGCCACCGTGGCCTCGCAGTGCCACCTGGTGGCCTCGGCCCGGCGGCGTGGCTGCCCGGGGTGGCACCGCGGGGTGCCCCGGCACGGTCCCCAGCCCGAGCCCCGAACCCCCAACCCCGGGGCTGGGCAAGGGCTGCGCGGGGTCGAGCGTGGGGACACCCACCCGTCGCCGTCCCAAAGGCGAGGGTACTCGGGTCCCCACCAGCCCACACGGGCAGGAGCCACCCACGGCCCCATCCACGCGATGAGCTGCACCCAGGTCTCATGCCAGGAGCTGGCTCCAAGGCAAATGGGGCTGGGCGCTGGCACCCTATGCCTCAGCTTAGGCAGGGGTGGGGGTCCCGGGGGGCTGCTCTTTGAGCCCCATCAGCAGCCTTGGGACCACCAGCAGCCCCTCCCCATCCCTGCATGCCACAGCCCCCCCTGGGAACCAGGCTGGGAGGGCATGCGCTGTTTGGGGGTCAAATGGGGTCACAGAGGCAGTGGTGGGGACACAGGGCAGGGCCCCACTGGCATTAATAGGCTGTAATTGCCCTGAGCAGCCCCACCTGCCCACCCCCCCACCCACCACCCCCCGCCCTGGCCCAGGAGCCTCGTTTAAGCTCAGCTGTGAGCTATGGGCCCTGCCTGGGTCATGGCATGGGGACCTGGAGGTGGTATGGGGACATGGACCCAGGGCAGGAACATGGTATGGGGACCTGGATCCAGGACATGGAGCTGGGGCAAGGAGATGGTGCTGGGACATGGCACAGGGACCTAGAACCAGGCTGGAACACACCTGAAGACCCCTGGAGGGATTCAAGCCATCAAGCAGGGGGTGGGCATGGGCAAGGGGACCCCAAGGCTGGGTGGGTGTCACTCAGGGGAGCTGTGGGGACAAGGTCCTGTGCAGCCTGAACCCCCACGTGCTCAGGGGACAGCCTGGGGCAGCCATCAGGGAGCTGCAGAAGGGGGCTGCCCCTCTTTGTGGGACAAGGGGGACCCTAACCCCTAGGTGCCGAGGGGAGCCAGCCAAAGCCAAGCAGGCTCTGTCCCACCGGTGCTGAGTCCTGGCAGCATACCAGCCCTGTCCCCATGGTGTGTGGGGACACACACACACGTCACCCAGTGCGATACTTGTCTGCCCCCACCCAAGGGCCCCCGCTGGACCCCAGCCACCCGACTGTGCCTTGTTTAGTCTGAGGAGGAGCACAGGTGACCTTCGGCTCCTCCAAGCACCCACGAGGGTAAACAGCCCATCCCAGGCCCTGCAGCAAGGACACGCTGGGGGCCAGGCTGCCAGCGGCACTTCTGGGGGAGCGGGGAGGGGTTTGGGGACACCCTGATGCTCTAACCACCGGGGGGGGGCTGCCAGCCAGGGGGCCAGCAAGGGTCCCAGTGGGGAGCTGGGGCAATGAGTCACCCCCAGTGCGGGTCCGTGCTTTGGGGGTCCATCCCCCCTGCCTGTGCTGTGCCAGCTCCCCACTTACCCCCCCAGTCCACGGGAAAGTGGCACCCATGGGTGGGGGGGGTCTCATGGGCGTGCTTCCCATTCCGTTCCACTCCATTCCCACTCCGCTGCAGAGTCCTCCTGCCTTGCCTGTGCCCACCTCCCCCAAGCCCAGCTCCAGGCCTTCCCGGGCTCCCCCCATGCTGGGGCGGGGGGGGCAGGGGGGTGCAGAATGCAGCTCCTCCTTGCACCCCCACCCCCTAGATGGGGGGCTCAGATGCCTGGGTTCCCCGCTGTCTGCACGGGAAGGGACACAGTGGGTTAGCAGATGAGGACACCAGCCGGACACCTGGGTGCCCTGGGGGGGTGCTGACAGCCTTGATCAGGGGCCTGAGACCCCCACCCCCACCCCCAGAGAAGAGGGGTGGGGGGTCCCAGGGTGCTGCCAATGTGGTGACATGTCCCCAGACACACACACACATGCTGCCTGTAGGGCTGCCCCCCCACCCACTGACACCCGCAGCAGGGACCACCCACGTATGCCCATGCACAGACGTGGCCGCCTTGCACGCCCCGACACAGGGACCACACACGCACGCACACATGGAAGAGGCAGCCGGAAGAACAGCTGGAGACAGACAGACAGGCGGATGTACATGCACCCGCCCGCGTACATACACATACGCACACGCAGGCACGAACACACCTGCGTGTGCACAGACACGCTCCGGCCTGCAGCACACCGCATGCGGATAGGCACGCAGGCGTGAGGACACACAGAGGTGCACACATGTGTGGGTACCCATGCACACACCTCTGTGCACCCATGCACACGTTCATGCACTGAAGCACATGTATGTGTGTACCCAAGCACACAGACATGCACACACGTGCATACAGAGATGCGCACATACATGTGTACCCAAGCACATGTGTATATCCATACACATGCAGATGTGCACACGCATGTGTACCCATGCATGCACAGAAGCACACGTGGGAACCCATGCATGCACAAGCATGTGTGTACTCATGCACACACAGATGCGTACACAGATGCACACACAGATGTCTACCCACGCACACACAGACATACATACACCCATGCACACATAGATGTGTACACACACGTGTACCCATGCACACACACAGACACACGTGTACCCGTGCAAACACAGATGCACACACGTGTACCCATGCACACACATACACGTGCAAACACATGTGTGCACACACATACGTGTGTACCCATGCCCATGCAGGGACGCACACACGCGTGTGTAGCCCCGCAGGGGACGCGGGGGGGCTCACACCCAGGGCACCCTGGCTTACACGGGAACCCAGGTGCCCATCGTGCCCCCTCCCTGCGCCGAGCCCCTCCACCCGGGCCCGCTGCCCCCGGGCTGTGCCTGGGCCGGGCCCCTCCAGGTCCTGCCCCCCCCCCGGTCACTGTGTGCGTGTGTCCCCACATCGTGGCCCCCACCCGGGGTCAGAGCGTGCGCGTGTCCCCAGATCGCGCCCCCCGTCCGTCCGTGCCGTCAGCGGGACCCCCGGGCGGCGGGGCGGAAGGCGGGGGGACGGGGGGTCCCTCCTCCTCCTCCTCCCCCTCCTCCTCCCCCCCCCCCTTCCTCCTCGTCCCGCTCCGCCCCGCCGCCCCCTCGGTGCCGGTGCCGGTGCCGGTGCCCGGGCAGCGCCGCCCCACGCCGAGCCCAGCGCAGCGGCATGGCGGGCCGTGGCCGGGGGCCCTGCCGCCGCTGCCCGCCGCTGCCCGTCCCCCTGGGGCTCTGCCTGTGCCTCTGCTGCCTGCTGCCGCCCGCCGCCGGCTCCTGGAGCCCGGCCGCGCTGCAGCCCGCCGCCCGCAGGTACCGCCGCCGGGGCCACCGGGGGCACGGGGGACACAGGGGGCAGCGGGCACGGGGGGATGAAGCACCGGGGAGATGGAGCGCAGGCACCGCAGGGGGGCGGGCCGGGCACGGGGGGCACCGTGCATGGCACCGGGGAGAGGGGGATGCGGGTGCCGCGGGGGGTCCGGTACCGCGGGGCTGCGGGTACCGGGGGGCACCGGCTGCTGGGGATGGCAGGGAAGAGGCTGCTTGGTCCGTGCTGCTGGGACTGCTGGGCCTGGGGCTTACTGGGGCGTACTGGGGCCAGCAGGACTTACTGGGGCTGGGGGTTACTGGGGCCAGCAGGTCTTACTGGGACTGGTATCACCGCTGGGGTTATCACAGCTACCAGGGCTAGCACGGTGCTGGGGCTACTGGGGCTGCCTGGGCACACTGGCATTGCTGGGGCTACTGGGGCTGTCTGGGCACACTGGGGTTGCTGGGGTTACTGGGGCAGCCCGGGCACACTGGGGTTACTGGGGTTGCTGGGGCAACCCGGGCACACTGGGGTTACTGGGACTACTGGGGCTGCCCAGGCACACTGGGGTTACTGGGGCTGCCCGGGCACACTGAGACTGTTGGGGCTGGCGCAGGGTGAGTGGCCCCGGCCCAGGGTCCTGCCTGGCCCCGGGAGGTGGCAGGGCTGGGGCAGCCTGCTGTCTGGTTCTGGGGGGCTGTGGTCCCTGTCCCCCCAGTCCCATCCCAGCGGAGCGGCAGGCAGGGTGGCGGGAGGGATGTTTACAGGAAATCTTTGGCTCTGGCCGTGTCTCCAGCACCGGATTGCCGGGACCTCCCGGTTCCGCTCGGGTCGGTGAGGCGACGGGCAGAAGCTGCCTCATTTCCCCTTCCCCTCCCGGCCAAGCCCAGGAAGCCCCCAGTGCCTTGGCACCACCCTGCCATGTCCCCCCCAGATCCCCCCAGCCCATGGCCCAGCACCCATCACCCTGCTGTTAGCACAGGAGGGCCTGTGAGCCCCCAGCCCAGCCCTCTCCTTGGGCTAACACATCGCTGGGGTCCCACGTGCCTAAGCCGGCATGGGGGGCACAAAGCCAACAGGCTGGTTTGGGGAAGGGGGGTGGGATTGGGAGCCAGCCCCAGCCTGGGCTTTGCCCCAGGTGTGTGCATGCTCCGGCAGCAGAGCTCGGCCCGCTCGGTGCACGAGTGGTGGCCCAGCAGCGGGTGGGCCAGGTCAGGCCAGGCCATGCGAGCGCTCGCACGCCGATGCCCGCCAGCTCCTGCCCTGCTCCCCAGGAGGGCATTCCCCCACGTCCTCCCGCTGCCAGGCGGGAGGCAAAACGGGCCGGGACCCATCCCCATCCCCGCGGGCATCCAGCGCAGCTGGGGCTGGCACCGCTGCTGCATCCTCAGCCGGAGCCGCCGGCGCGCCTGCATCCTGACCCAGCCCCTGTGCCATCCCTGTGCGCATCACCCAGGAGCTGGATGCCCGCCCAGGGGGGAACGATGCTTGGGCTTGTCACCTTGGGTAAGGGGGGCTGGGGGTGCCGCTGCCCCCCAGAACCCTGCTTGGCATCATGAGGCAGCAGCAGAAGCCTGGAGACAGCCCCAACGGGCTCGGCGCTTTCATGGCGCTGGCACAGAGCCTGCCTGGGACGCTGCCCGGCCGGAAAGCCCTGTGCCACCCTGCTGTGCCCCCCCCCCCCGGCACCTCCCAGACAATTGTCCCCCCGCGGCGCCCACTTGTCCCCGCCGCCACCACCTCCCTGCTTGCAGGGGCTGTGCAGTGCTGCGGCGGTCCCAAAAAGCTTGGATTTTGACCCAAATTGCACAGCCTCGGAATTTGGAGCCACCAGATACAGCGAGTCCTGGCTGCCGCTGGGATGGGGGCACTCGGTGTTGTGGCACTGGTGTGTCCCCCCCCACCTCTGCAGGGGAAAACTGAGGCTGGGGGGATGCCCGGGGCAGGCAGGGTGGGCAGAGCCTGGCATGAGGAGCCGGCATGGGGCAGGCAGGCGCCCAAAGAAAGGAGCCTTTGTGCAGAGTGGGCTGGGGGTGCGGGGGGGGGGCTCTGGGCCCCACTCCAGGCCAGCCGATGCCAGTGCCATGCAGGGCTGGGAATGCAGCAGGAATGCAGGGCCCCAGCTCCCGCCTCCTGCCAGGGCAGCCCCTGCCCGGGGGGGGTTCCCCATGGGCACCCCAAAAGCTGGAGGTGGGCGTCTCATGGGGTTATTTGGGAGGCAGGGTGCCCTGGGGTGGGAGGGGTGGGGGCACCCCAGGTGGAACAGCCACCTCCAGCAGCCCCACGGTGTCCCCGTGGCAGAGCTGATGGCACCAGTGGTTTCCCTTCCAGCAACTGGTGCTCCTACACGGTGACACGGACAGTGTCGTGCCACGTCCAGAATGGCACCTTCCTCCAACGGGTCTTCCAGGGCTGCCGCTGGCCCCTGGCCTGCAGCGGGGGCAGGTGAGCAGTGCCACCAAGGTCCCCTGGGCATCCCACCCCAACACCCTGGGGTGCTCCACTGCCCCAGGATGGGTCTGAAAACACTGCCCCACTCTGTGCCAGCAGCTACCGCACCATCGTCCGGCCCATCTACAGGGTGGCCTACAAGACGCTGACGGCGCTGGAGTGGAGGTGCTGCCCTGGACACACCGGGGCCAACTGCGAGGAAGGTGGGAGCCAGCATGGCCATGGGAAGGGGCCTCATCCTGCCCTGGCGGGGGCTTCTGGTCCTCTCCATGGCTGGGGTGGGAATGGGGTGACCCAAGGGCTGTGCCTGGGCTGTGGGCCCTGGCCATCGGCATTGCTGCTGAGAGTGGGCAGGGTGGGGTGAGCAGAGAGGGACCCATGTGTGGGTGGGTGGGATGGCTGGGGGCACAGTCCTCTAGGGGGGTGCGTGGAGGGAGGGAGGGAGGGAGCGATGTTCTTCTCTGTGGGTGGGTGAATGAATGGATGGATGGATGGATGGATGGATGGATGGATGGATGGATGGATGGATGGTCGAGTGGGTGGATGGATGAATGAATGGCTGTTCCTGTGGGTAGGTGGGTGGATGGATGGATGTTCCTGTGGGTGAGTGGATGGATGGATAGATGGATGTTCCTGTGGGTGGGTGGATGGATGGATGGATGGATGGATGGATGGATGGATGTTCCCATGGGTGGGTGGGTAGGTGGATGGATGGATGTCCCTATGGGTAGACAGCTGGCTGGCTGTGTCCATGGATGCATGAATGGATAAGCGGACGGATGGCTGGATGTCCCTGTGTGTGGATAGATAGGTAGGTGGATGAGTGGGTAGGTAGATAGACCGAGAGCAATTGCTGTGCATGGGTGGGTGGGCAGATGGGTGGGTGGCCCTACGTTTGGCTGGATGGGTAGATGCAGGGGTGAGTGGGCAGATGGATGCTTGGCTGGCTCTGCTCAGGGGTGGGTAACCGGAAAGGTCAATAGATGGATGGCAAGAGGACAGACATTCCTGTCTGGGTGGGTGCGTGGCTGTGGCTGTGAGGGGGTGGCTGCCCGCCCACCCGCTGTCCCTGTGTGCAGCAGGGTGGCGGGTGGGCAGCTGCCTGCGCACGGGTGAATGAATGGGTGCAAGGCTGTGCCATGCATGGTGGGACAGGCACTGCTGCCTCAGCCGCTGGCCCCCAGCCTGCCTCCTTGCTGGGGGGGGGCTCTTTGTCCCCTTGTCCCCATTGTCACTCCCATCCTCCTTCCTCCCGCTCTCCCTGGACCTCAGCTGCGGGTCCCCAGCCTGGCCCTGGCTCTGTGGGGCACAAAGAGATCAGGGGCTGTAGGGACAGTAGCTGGCACCCAGGGGTGGGGGCACCCTGGGGACAGCTGGGGGCCACCAAAGGCCTGCAGGACAGTAGCTGGCACGGGGGGGCTCCGGAGCCAGCTGTGTGGCAGCAGCACAGGGGGAGGCGGGGGGCTCTTCCTCCCCCTCCTCCCCCTCCTCCTCCTCCATGCGTGCTTGGCCGGTTGCCCCACATCTGGGCCCGCTTAGGGCGGTGCTGGCTGTCCCTTGCAGCATGGCGGTGGCTGTGCCGAGGTGGGGTGGCAATGTGGGGGGGCACGATACCGCCAGCTCTGCTCCAGACACCCCTTTCCTGCCGTGCCGGGTGGCCCCAAGCTGCTGTCCCTAGGGTCCCTCGGTGGGGATGGAGGGCTGGGACATCATGATGGGTTGTGGGTGTGGGAGGTGTCCCCAGGAACATGCCCCTGCCCCCTGAGCTGGGGCTGGGGGAAGTCTTGCTTGCCATGGGGGTGTTTGGGAGGATGGGGGCAGCTGGGGGCCCTGGCTTGGGTTTAGGAGGTGGGTTGGGGGGATCTGGCTCAGGACCATGGGTGGGCTTGGGGGGTCTGGCTTAGGACCATGGGTGGGTTTGAGGGGAGGTCTTACTCAGGGTTATGAGGGTGGGACTGGGGGGATCTGGCTGGTCACATGTAGGTTCAAGGGGGATCCAGTGTGGAACCACGGGCAGGTTTGGGGGGGGTCTGCCCCAGGGGGGGCATGGATGGGCTTGGGGCTCCAAGGCTCACAGGGCAGAAGCAGTGGGAGCCCCTGCAACTCCCCCCCCCCCCCCCATTTTGGGTGAGAGGCAGCAGGCCTGCCCGGCCCCGTGGCCCTTGGAGGGTCTCCCACTGCAGGTGATGCACCGCGGAGGGGGTGTCCCTTTCCTGACCCCCCATTCCCTTGGCAGAGGCTCACTCCTTCCTCACCCTGCGGGACGCTGGGCGCCCCGGCACTGCCGCACGCCGGCCCTCCCTGCGCCCCACAGCTTTCTCAGGTGGGTCCCTCCCCAAGCCAGCCCCGCTGACATGGGCAAAGAGGGATGGGTGCCCCCACCCCACTGCCTGTGCCCCCCCGCTTTCCCCCTGCAGGGTGCCTGAACTGCAGCCGTGTTGAGGAGCTGACAGCCCGGCTTGCCACCCTCGAGGCTCAGGTACCGTGTCACTAATCTGGGCGGGGGGGGTGTCACCTTATGGTCCCCCCCGCTGTGGCACCCAACCCTGCCATCTCTTTGCCAGGTGGCCCGGCTGTCAGTGGCCGAACCCCACACCTCCCCAGCACCCAAAGGCAGCACCCCGGGTGGGGGGCCAGAGGCTGGGCAGCTCTGGGGGTCTCCAGCTGCCCGCGGGAGCCCTGGGGATGATGGTAAGGCAGGCAGCGCAGGCAGCTGCCACACACTTTCCCCCCCACCTGCATTCTGGGCGCTGGCAGTGGCAATGCCATGTCCTGCGGCACCCGCGGTGATGGCAGTGCCACCTGGCAGCACTGGCAGTGCCATTGCCAGGAAAAGCACTCAGGTGTTACCAGTATCTGGGGGGGGGACGGGGACGGGGGACACCTGAGGGACTCCCCTCTTGGAGCTACTCACCTTGGGGGAACAGGCTGCAGTTCCATCCCAGCAGACAGTGGGGACAGCGGTGACATTGAGCCACGTGTGGGGACCAGGCCAGCTCCAGGGGGGTCTGAAGGGCTTTGCGCCCCTCCCCGCTGCCCCGAGTGCTTTGGCATGGGGCAGGGCAGGGGCATGGCGTGCGTGCCCTTAGGGTGCCCCCCAGATGGATGCTCTCCCCATCCACACTGAGGTGGCAGCAGGGAGCTGTGCTGTGTGGTGGGGGTGGGGACTGGGTGTGGGGGGCACCCACTGGGGGGCTGTCCCCGAGGTGCTCCCCTGAGGGTGCTGCTCAGCTACAGGGACACACGGCTGGCGGGGACCCTCCGGCCCCAAGGGAGACGCGGGAGGACGGGGACCGTCAGGCATTCCTGGGGTGACGGGTCCAGCGGGGCCACCAGGTAAGGGGGGGCAGGGAGCCCCGGTGGGAGGGGGGTCCCAGCCTGGGGGTCCCAGCCCTGTGCCTGGCTCCAGCTGGCAGATCCTGGGGGCTCCATACAGTGGTTTTGGGGCTCAGAAGGGCTCCAGTGCGGCACAGCCTGAGGCATTGGGCACCCCCCAATCTTTGTCCTCCTCTTCCTCCCTGCAGGTCCCCCTGGCCCCCCAGGACCACCTGGCCGGGATGGAGCCAGGGGGCTCCCTGGAGAGAAGGGGTCACCTGGACCCCCTGGACCCCCAGGGCCCCCTGCCCCTGTGGGGCCAGCAATAGCCCGCATGGCCGAGCCAAGTAAGAAGGGGCTGGGGTGAGGGGGGCCAGGGTGGGGATGGGTGTCCTCCTTGGGCTGACCCCGGGGATGGGTCTGGGGGGGCAGCCTGGCTGTGGGGAGTGGACTGTGGGGTCCAGGGTGGGAGCATCACCCGGGCTGGAGGTGGCGTGGCAGCATCCTGCCCAGCCGGGTGGTGCTGAGAGCCCCAGGGGTGGTCTGGCCCCTGCCCACCACCCATGTTCTCCCCCAGGGGACCCGATCCTCTCCAACACCTTCACGGAAGCTGCCAGGGGCATCGTGGGTCCTGCCGGACCCCCTGGACCCGTGGGGCCAATGGGTGAGCCACCCCCCCTTCCCTGCCCCTCACCCTGGCACTGTGGGGGTGCCCCGGTGTGGGGGCACCTTGCCAGAGCTGAGCTGTGCCCCCTCTGCTTGCAGGTCCCCCCGGTCCCCCGGGTCCCATTGGGCCCCCCGGCCCCCCAGGACCTGACGTAAGTGCCAGAGGCTCCGGGGTGGGGGGGGGTATAGGGCAGGCTGAGCCCTGGACCTCCCCCTGCGGCTGATGGCACCCACCTTGTCCTTGCACAGGGTAGAGCCGGGGCACCCGGAGCTGCCGGCCCCCCCGGGGAGAAGGGAGACAGGGTGAGTGCTCACCAGCCCAGCACTGAGACACGAGTTGGGGAGGTCTCAGCTGGTGGGGGGGGCTGCCAGCATCTGCCATGGTGGGGGCATCTGGCCATGCTGATGGGCACTCTCCCCTCTGCAGGGTCCCCAGGGCCACCCGGGCAGCCGTGGGCAGGACGGGGCACAGGTACGTTGCTGGGTCGGGCCCCCCCGGGCTGCAGCCCCCTATGCCCCCCCCCCTGCCAGGCCCTCTCCTTTCTGTGTTTCAGGGCGAGCCGGGCCCCAGGGGTGAACCGGGAGAGAAGGGCACTTGGGTGAGTGGTGGGTGGCACTGGGGGGGACACATCTACTGACAGGGGTTGGCCACCCATGGGTGCTGTGGGGGGCGGTGATGGGCATGGAGGAGACCCCTGGCCACCTGCCCTGCCCTCCTTATACCCCATCCTGGGACCCCAGTGATGGCATGGCGGTGACCAGTGCCCCACATCTTGTCCCTGGGATGCCAATGACAGAGTGGGGGTCCCCAGTGCTGCCCATGCCCCCCCCAGCACAGGGTGGCACAGAGCTGTGCTGGGCGCACAGGGTGGGCTCAGACCCTCCCCGGGGTAGGGCTGGGGGCCAGCGGCCCCCCCTTGGGGGTATCCCCAACTCCTTCCCCCGGCGTTGTGGTGAACCAGGGGGTGCCGGGAGGTGAGGGGTACCCACGTCCCCTCCGTGCCCCCTTGGGGGAGGTGGCCCGGGGCCATGCAGGGGTCTGCCCCCCCCTCACCCCCATCCCTCTCTTCTCCCCAGGGGGAGGGTTTGCACCAGCTCCGCGAGGCGCTGAAGATTTTAGCAGAGAGGGTTTTAATCTTGGAAACAATGATTGGGCTCTATGGTGAGTAGGGGGGGGCCAGCCCGGGCCACGGGAGGGGATGGGGACCACTGGGGTGGCCCCCACTCCATGGGGTGGCCCCCATCCCCACCAGCAGGTCACCAGGCCCCCATGACGTCATAGTGGCTCTTGGCTTGTTGCTGTCCTAGAGCTGCAGGAAGGGGGCTCTTGGCACCCCCTCCCTTCCACTGCAGGGGGGGCAGGCACCAGCCCCACCTTAGCTGTGGTGTGATGTCACCAGCTGTGCCTGAATGACATCATCACCCACGCTGCGACATCATGGCCAGCACTGGGGACTGCTCATAGGGCAAGGGCCACCAGGGCACCCCCTGCCTGCACCCACAGCTGGGCACCCCAGGACCCCCCCTCAGACACTGCCCAGGGTGCCCACCTTGGGCAGGGGCACCCGTGACAGTCTCCATCTTGGGGACAAGGCAGTGGCGCCCCTGGGTGGGATGGGGACATCTCCCCCCACATGTCTGGGGGCTCAGCATGTTGGGGGGGTTGGCAGAGGGATCACCCTGCTGGCACTTGCCCGGGCAGGGGACAGCTGCGTCCCCATTGGGGCACTGCTGGGGACATCGAGGCAGTTATGGCTGTCGCAGGGTCAGCACAAGGAACCCCCAGCCCCCCTCTCCCCAGGACCCACAGGGATGGGGGAGCCCCTCGCATCCCCCTGGGGCCATGGGAGCCCCCGGCACCCCTCTGAGACAAGAAGAACACCTTCCTGGGAGACCTGGCACCCCCCCCCGGCATTGCACCGGCACCCCCCCACCGGGGCTGCACCCATGCTACGCTGCCCATGCCGTGCCACCCATGCCATGCTATGCCACCCATGCCATGTGCCACTCGTGCTGTGCCCACCGCGGGGCAAACATGCGCTCTGCTCTGCTCTCTCACTCTCCCCCAGGCCAGTAGCTTCCAAACCCTCCTGCGGCAGCAGGCCCGGCTGGAGGTCCTGGCTAGAAGGGTCACCTTGCTGGAAGCCATCATCTGGCCAGGTAACCGTGCCACCTTCCCTCCTCCCCTCCCCGCATGAGCTGGGCATGCCGCGGCCACCCCCGGGAGCAGGCATGGAGCACAGGGGGCTGGAGCCCCTGGGAACAGGTCCCTGAAGTTCCCCCCAGGCCAGGGGAGACCATGGAGCCCCTCTTGGATTGAGACAACCACATGAGACCCTCTTGGGCCAAGGGAAACCCTGGGGCTCCCCAAGGATCGAGGGAGACAATGGAGCCCTTCTCAACCCAAGGGAGACCCATGGGGACCCTCTTGGACCAAGGGAATCCCCAGAGTCCCCCAGGGCCAAGGGAGACCATGGAGACCTTCTTGGATTGAGAGAGATAACCATGAAGACCCTCTTGGACCAAGGGAAGCCCTGGAGCCCCTCTTGAACCAAGGGAGACTATGGAGCCCCTCTTGGATTGAGGGAGATGATCGTGGAGAACCTCTTGGCCCAAAGGAGACCATGGAGCCCCTCCTGAGCCAAGGGAGACCACGGAGCCCCACTTGAACCAAGGGAGACAGACCATGGAGACCCTCTTGGATTGAGGGAGATGACCATGGAGAACCTCTTGGCCCAAGGGAGATCATGGAACTCCCCAAGGATCAAGGGAGACCATGGAGCCCTTCTCAACCCAAGGGAGACCCATGGAGACGCTCTTGGCCCAAGGCAGCTCCTGGAGCTTCCCCAAGGATGGTGGGAGCCCCCGGACCCCTGACTTGGCCCATGGAGACCCTGGTGCCCAGCCCCTGCCATGCCAGGGTACCCACTGCGGGGTGGCAGGTGCCCCCCACCCCCTTCCCCCCTCCGCCTCCGCCTTCCAGCTGTGCTTGCCTGCAGGGGGGACCTCAGCTCTCAGGGTGCCGGATGGGGGTGCCAGGCAGGGGTGCCAGTTGGGGGTGGTGTCTCGTGTGTGTGTCCCCCACCCCAGTCCCAGTGTGCCTCTCCCAGCATGGGGGTCCCTGGGGACAGCCAGAGCCATGTGGCCAGGGAGCAATGAACCCCATTTCTGTGGGGTAGGGGACCCCCACCCACAGCAACCAATACTGGGGTCACTTTTGGGGGGTGGGGGTCTGACAGCCCACTGTCTCCTGCCACCTGACGCCTGTCCCCTTTCCTCCCCACAGAACCAGAGCCCGGCTCAGGCGGTGGCCCCCCCAGCACAGCGGCCCCCCGGCCACCCCGCGGCAAGCGTGGCAGCAGCCAACCCCCCTACCGCATTGTGGCCCCCCACCGTCAGCCCACCGGCAAGCAGTGACAGAGCCTGGGGGGGTCACCCACTGTCACCCCCCACCCTGTGCCCACCACCGTGCTGGTATGGGCAGCAGCATCACCCCATGGGGGGGCAGGACGAGGGTCACCCACCGGTGTCCCCCTGGCCCCACAGGGCACTTGGTGCTAGCTGGTGGCACGGCACCAGCCCCCCTCCCCCACTCCGCTTTGTCCCCCATTGCTGCTGTTGGAACCCCCTCCAGGGAGGAGCAAAGGGGTGCCAGGGACCCCCTCCCCCCCTTTCTGCCCCCCTCCCCCCAACGTGCAGCTGGGGGGTGCTTAATTGCTCTGCTGGCCCAAGGCCCTGCAGCCACCCCTGCACTGGGGAAGGGGCTCTGGGAGGGGCTGGCATTGGGGACCCCCCGAGTGGGGACCCCGCTGCACCGCCTGCTTTGTCCCACGGCTTTCAGACCCTCAAGGTCATTAAACGCCTCCTGACCCCATGTCCTGTGGTGTCCCTTGGTGCCCTGGGGGACCTCTTGGGTGACACAGGCTTGTGGGGACGTGGGTGGCTGAAGGGGGTCCCCTCTATCCACAGTGCATGGCTGGGGGTAGGGTCCCATGGAGTGCCCCTGGGGCTGCCGATGGGTGGGACGGGGCCAGGGGGAGATGGGCTGTGGTGACCTGCAGGGAGACCAGGGGACACACAGCTGTGCCAGGACACCCATGGGACACCTGCTCACCTTGTGCCACCCATGGGATACCCACCCATGCCACACCACCCATGAGCACCCACCCACCCCGTGCCACCTACAGGACACCCGCCCACACTGTGCCACCCATGGGATGCCCACCCATGCCACACCACCTATGGGACACCCACCCACCCTGTGCCACCCATGGGACACCCACCCACCCCGTGCCACTCATGGGACGCCCACCCATGCCACACCACCCATGGGGCACCCACCCACAGCATGCCACCTATGGGATGCCCACCCATGTCATGCCACCCCTGGGACACCTGCCCATGCCACACCACCCATGGGACACCCACCCACCCTGGGACACCCCTGGGACACCCACCCATGCCACACATGGGCTGCAGGCCACACCGCAGCCCCCCAGCACCCAGGGGGGGCACAGGGCACTGGGGACACACGAGTGGCAGCTGTTGGGGACAGGGGCACCCCGGGGTGCCGTGCCAGCCAGGGCTGGCCCTGTGGCGTACCTGTGTCCCCACCCAGGTGGCCTCATGGGACACCACCAGCAGCATGGCGGGGTGCTGGCACACATGATGTCATACATGATGTCACGCAATGTCAGTCCGTCACGCGGGGCAGCGTGCAGCGCCAGGCACGGTGCGGGAGCTCACGTGGCCTGCGGCGTCACTTGCTAGCATGTGACACGCGACGCCCCTCTGACGTCACGCACGGCCCGCGGTGTCACCTGCTGGAGCGTGATGTCAGGACGATGACGTTCCGCCGCGCCACACTGGGCACCACCGGCACGCGCAGCGCGTGGCGCCACTTGTTGGTGCGTGACGCCAGCAGCCACCCCGCGCGTGACGCCCGGCGATGACATCACGACCCAGCGCCCCCCGCTCCGCCTCCCGGGCCGAACGGCTCTTGCGCGACGGTCCCTAACGGCCGCGGGCCGTACCATCCCGCGGCCCGGCGGGGGGGAGCGCCCCGCGCCGCGAGAGAACTGCCTTCCCCAGCGGCGGTCGCTGCGGCGCGGACGGGTCCCGGTTCATCGCGCAGAATGGGAGCCGCCGGGAGGCGGCGGGGCGGGGCGGGACGAGCCCTCGGTGCGCGGCCCCCAGCGGGGACCTCCCCGCCCCCGCCGTGGTACGTCCCGCCGGGGCCTGGCGACGCATGCGCAGTGCGGGGCGGTGGCGGCGGCCGGACGTTGGGAGCGCGGAGGAGGAAGGCGAGAAAATGGCGTCGACGGGTGAGCGGGGCTGGGGGGGTCAGGCCGGCCCGGGGCCTCGGCGGGGGCCGCCTGGGCGGGAGCGGCCGAAGCCGGCCCGGCCTCCTGCACTGGCGCCCGCCGCGACGGGCGGAACGCGGGGCTGGCGCCTGCCAGGCCGAGGGGAGCGGGGCGGGGGCAGCGCCTCGGGGCCGGGCCGCGGCCCTGGCACGGCACGGCGGGGCGAGCCGGGCCCCGAGCCCCGCGCTGGGGGGGCGTCCTCCCGCCCGGCTGGGCCGCGGGCTTCGGGGGGCCCCCTGCCCTTGTCCCCCAGCAGCGCTGTCCCCGCGGTGGCCGGGACCCAGCGGTGCCTCCCCGGGGCTGCGGTGCCCGGGTGATCTCCCCGCCGGGTTTGCCAGGGGGTGGCTTACAGGAGCGGGGCTTTGGCCTTCCAGCCCCAGAAATCCCTCCTAGTTCCTGGCTTTCGGGAGATCCCTCTCTCTGCCGAAGGCTTCCAGCCTGCCTCCGGCCTTCCTGGGGGCTATTCAGGATGGTTTCTGGTGCAAATGTAATTTCTTTGAATAAAATCAGTGAAGCAGCATAGAAGGAAACGTGCTTTTACACGAGGCCTCCAACTGGCTGCAAATAGGTCGAAACTGAATTACCAACCGTGCAACATCACGTTTAAAGTAGTTTTAAAACCCAGCACCTGAAGGTTGGATCTTTCCGTAAAGGAAAATGTCACAAGCCACAGAGTGTGAGGGAACGTGACTAATATCACCTTGGAGAGTTAAAAAAAAAAAGTTACTAAAGAAACATGTGCCAATGGAATTGTCAAAATGGGGTTTAAAAATACAGCTGTCTTTCCACTTAATGCATGGAAGTGTTCTTCCATGGGAGCGGCTATTTTTGGCTGCACTGTTGTGCTCTTGAGCCTTGTGAAATAGAAGGATGAAGATTAATTTCCCACTGGAAATAAAGGCTCAGAGATGGTTTTAACTAAATGAACCATAATATTTTTAACATGTTTTGCTTTAATGTAAACTCGAGCAGATTAGAAGAGAGGGATTACTGGAGGCAAATTGCAAATCCAACACCTAGATTTAAATCCTACAAAGGGGAGAATGTTGTGTCAAGGTGGGACTGGGGAGGGCTGGGGGAAGGGATGTGTGATGAGTATTTTAATTGAAGACCATGTGAGTAGCTCAAGGGCCTGGCAGCTCTTTGGGAGGGTGGTAGGTTGCTGGGGGTCTGCCAGCAAAGGATGATGGTGGGGGGGGGGGTCTGTGCTCAGCAGCCTGGGCATTTTTTACCAGCCTGGAGGATTGTAGTAACTCAAAGGGGTGCAGAAAATGAGAATTAAATGCAGAGTATGGAGGTTTTGGTGGCTGGAGTAGGAACAGAGTTGGAAAAGAGGAGGCAGGGGTGGGGGAGGGTATACAGTGATATGTGGGGGAGGATGGAGACATGCTGGTGCAAGGAGGCGATGGGAGAGGGGAAACGGATGAAGGGGAGTGGATGTTAATGGTTTTTAACGTTCAGGATTTAGCAGGGCTTAGAGCCACATGTGGACTGGAGAGGAAAAAAAAAAAAAGCAACTCTGAATTTAACAAGCAAAATTTTTCAATATTAAACATGACAACCTGTAAGGAAAGCAGGAATAGTGCTGAAGTAGTTTAACAACTTGTATGGTGTGTCTCGGGAGCATGGAAGCCTTTAGATAGCAGTTCAGCGTCTTTCTGGTGTGTGTGTGGTATTTTGGGCATCTTCTTTGTGTACTTGTACTGATTCCTGTGCTCTGTTGCAAGGTCCACATAATTAATATGTGTGAAAAATTACTGCTGGAGTCATGGCACTTTATTTCCTTGTCCATCAACACACACTCTCTAGTCTGAGCTCCAGCGTCAGTGGAGGGGAGTGAAAAGGAGGAAAAGCTGTAAGCTCGCATAGAGGGGTTAGGAGGAGGAGAGAAAAGCTTTATTAGGGATGAATCTGTGGCCTCAAGAAGCAGGGTGTTCTAGCGTATGAAAACATAATTTTCAAAATGATTCGTGGTGCTCCATCACCTTCACTTGCAAACAGCCCGATAGAGGCGTTAAAGCGGTCCTCACAATATAGGGATAACTGAAGGCTGGAGGAAGTCGTCAGTTTCCTTCTTGAGGGTTCCTCAAATTCATTATCTTCAGTTTTCTGAGATCATCATACCCTGAGGTGGGTTTGCAATAGAAACACAGAAACCTTTCCACACAGGACTATTTGGCTCTGCCTAAGGAAAGCTCTATTAACGTCCAGCTTCTGCCTCCAGCTCTGTCAGATGCCGTGACCCAGGCAGCAAATGCGAGCAAGGTTGGGACTCATTCCTGATCTCTCTTCTCGGGACTTTTGTGATGCTGGGAGAGCGGGAATCTGCCTGGCAGGGTCTGGCCAGAATGATGAATTCATCGTATGCTGTAGATGTCTGGATGGGTACTGCAGTTGCTTGGTGACTTTGAAGGAAAGAGTACATTTAGGAGCTGTAATCATTTCAAATATAGCTTTGTAATTGCCATGTAGACGCATTTTCCGTTCCCACCAGTTCCCACCAGCTAACGGGTTCAGCATAGATTTTTCTGTTCAGATTTTCAGGATTTTGGTTTCCCTCTGAATCAGGGTATTGGTATGGATGGGGGTTTTGGGGAAGGAATTACTGCCAGCTGTGTATCTCAAACCCTGCTAGGGGACAATTGTTAGAACTTCCCAGACATTTGTTTGTGTCCTTGAAAATTAGAGTGAAGGGTGGTGGTTTCTACAGACCCAAAAGCTTGCAACCTGGCCCTTTGAAATGAGGGGGGGTGGGGGGGGTGTTTGTAAGTGTCAGCCCCAGTGTTTTCTTTTGTTCCAAAACAAAACACTCTCCTGCTAGCCCCCTTGGGTGTCATCCAAGGTGGCAGTTAAATTAAAGTAGGGTCATTTGAGATCAAAGTTGCTGCTGCAACCAGCAGTAACAATGAAGGGAAGAGAGGTTTTGTTTCCTTCAAAAAGACTGAAAAAGTGCATTTACCTTACACTCTTTTGAAACTGGATTTCCAGTGGTTTATAGCAGTTCTTTCAAGCCACAGGAGGAAATTCCAGCTGCTGTTAATTTTGTTAAACCTTTGGCAACCTTTGTTTTCCCTTTTTTTTTTCTTTTCTTGTAGATTATAGTACCTATAGCCAAGCTGCAGCTCAGCAGGGGTAAGTGGCATTATGGTTTTATCCTCTCTGTTTCAAAAGGATATAATGTAAGAATGTAATAATTGCAATTTAGTCTTAACTCAGGTATGTTTGTAAATCTTAGGGTTTTCCTTTAACGTTTGTATTTTGTATTGCCATAGTATTTCAGCAGAAATCATATGGATATGTGAAAATTGTCTTGTGATACATGTTTTACACAGGTCAGAAATACAGGGATGCATTATAAATGTCTTCAAATTCGTTTTACAGCTACAGCGCGTATGCACCTCAGCCAGCTCAAGGATATGCACAGACCACCCAGGTAAAACACGGGACGGTTTTATAATTGCTGCTGAATCACATGTCTTCCAGTAAACTACATGGGGCTCTACCAGCCAGAAAAAACACTGAGTGGCGACATCAAAATCTGTCATTAAAAGTTGCCTTGTAGCTTCCCACACAGCCTGAACTGCTTTCTTAAAGTGAAAACAAACCTAAATGGCAAGGAGCCTCAACAGTCCCCTTTGTTAATATATCTGAGCCTAAGGTGGTTGTTGTCAAGAGGGTTATAAAAGCCTAATTCTTGGTGTATGTTTGACACCAGCATGTTAGTGGGTGTTTTACTCAGCAGTGTAGGAGAGAAAAACCTAAAAAAAATAGGGGGGGAATTGCCATTTGTGAGATTGTAGCAGTTGGACGGAGGAGGAGGAGGGAATACATTTTTTCATGGAGGTATTGTTGCTAAACTATTAATACTCTCAGTTGGCTAGACTGCAGAATTATTATGATCTTTAAGAGACGAATTAAACCATGCTTATTTTTAATCCTTATAGTCCAAGTTACTAAAAACACATTTGTATACACACTGCAAGTATGTTTTCAAAAGTAAACATTTGTCCTCAAAAAGTGGTGTAGGTTAATTTTCCCTCGCCTCTCCAGAGAGGTTTTTGAAGGGAAAATCCTACAGCCCAAAGGTATGTCTGTATTACAGCGATAAAACTCACCACGTTGTCATGTTGGAGTGTTACTGAGCAGCTTTTAATTGGTTAATTCTGGTTGTGGCAACAGCTTGGCTTTAGTGCTGTGGGGCTGAGCAGGAGCTGCCTTCCCGTGCCACTCAGGGCTGCCTGTGCCATGCTGCCTGCTGCTGCCTGCACTAGCCAGTCCGAGGCAGGCGAGGCTGCGTGAATACTGCACTCACTTGTTCCTGCAGCAGGGTAAGAAGGCACTTTGTCAAAAATTTCAGTGTTACAGGAGGGCGTTTGGGTCAGCTTAAATGATGGTAACTTTTACTTTGAATAAAGATTTTTAAGACAGAACAATTGCAAGAACTGCTACCCCTTGTAGGGTACACAGAAGGACAAGTGTAAGCAGACTAGCAGGTGTAGGAACAGAAGGTTTCAACAACATCCTCTAGTGTGAGACTAAAACAGCTAACCGAATAAACTCAGCTGCAGGCAGATAGCCATGGGAGGTTTGCAGCGTTTCCTGCCTCTTGATAGGAGCTTCCACAGGCAGGAACATCCTCAATCTGGTCGAGGTGTTTCTACTCTTGGTTAAGATCTGTGGCTTGAGTTCAAGCAGGATGGCTCATGAGTAACACAGGCTTAGATCCCAAAAAGTGTTTTTAAGTTCCCAGCTCCTACAGAAGTCACTAAATCCCTTTGAGAATCTGGACGTTAAGGCTGCCTTCATGTTGCTTCTTGAGCTGTGGCTACAGTTTTGTCTTAAACCAAACTGCAGGCCACACAGCTGTTGGAGGGTGGCTGGTGCCTGAGGTTTGAGCTGGCTGGTCTGTGGCTGGGGGCTGAGATCGCTCTTGAGGTGGCAAAACTGCAGCAGCAGCAGCTCTGCACTAATCCAGCCACGCTGCGCTGCCGATTGGATCGCCGCGGCCGAGGAGCTGCTTTGGGGTGCTGTCTTCAGGATTGAGCCGGACGAAGCGTGATCCTTTAGTGGTAGCCTAGACTTGAAAATGAGCGCGAGGGAAGGTGTGAGTTGAGAGCTGATCTCTTGCTGAATGCAAAGGCACCAGGGTGGGAGTAGCTGTAACTGGGATGGTTTGGTGATGGTAAGCCCTTGGATGCTCC